>NW_021940682.1:5218767-5654366 GCF_001715985.3 Manacus vitellinus
GGCCGGGCTGAGTGAGCTCCGAGCGGCTCCGCCCCGCTGGCCACAGCGCTTCCCTGGGGGCAGCCAAACCTGGTTCTGCCCGGGGGTTGCCTTCGCGTTCGCGGAGGGTCCCGAGGTGTGCGGGCTCATCGCAGAATCGTCAGAGCTGGAGATCACGCAGGCCAACCTCCCCCCCCTCCCCGCCAAGGCAGGGTCACCTGGAGCAGCTGACACAGGAACGCGTCCGGGTGGGTTGGGAATGTCTCCGGACAGGGAGACTCCACGACCTCCCTGGGCAGCCTGTGCCGGGGCTCTGCCCCCCCCGAAGAAGTTCTTCACGTTGAGGTGAAACTCCCGGTGCTCGCCTCTGGCTTCGGGTAGATGCCGTGAGCATTAAAAGCTGACACCAGCAGCAGTGTGCAGCTGCCGAATAAAACACAGTATAGATGTATGCTGTGCTTTTCCTGTCCAGGGGCTGTTCTAAATGCGACCACTTCACAGGGGGCTGTGAAACCTGTTACCATTCCTGACTCTCCCCCCTTTTCAGCTGTCTCACAGGCTTCACTCGAGGTTTCGCGCTGTTCTTCACACTGCAACACGCCCACAGCCGCTTTCACCCGTTTTTTTGCCATGGTTTTCACCTCATGGTGTCACACAGAGCTGTAGCCCAGCCCCAGGGAGCTCCACCGAATTTCCAGCTCAGGGTGTTTTTTAGCAAAGCTGAACTGTTTGCTGGGCTTTGACCAGCAGCCACGGCACTTTCATATGGTTTTGTGGTGGCAAATGTCTGACTGATGGCCAGCCTGAGCCTGCAGATAACGAGATTTCTGCTGGTGATCGTTCTGCCATTCCAACATCCAGCACTGATGACATCCACAGGTTTTCATCAACTCCTGAGTTTTAGCCTTTTGTGCCACCACTAATTAACAGTAGCAGCAAAGCCTGCAGTTCTGACAGCTGTGTGTGAGTCAGGGGAAATAATATATATATATACACGTAACTGAAAAAACCCCCACATTCTTTTTTCTTTAGGCATTATTTTACTCAATCTTATACTGCTGTACTTGGGCTGAGCACACTGTGATTTACAGTGCTATGACAGAAAGGCAGCGCTCAGCTGGCACTGCGGCGTAATTGCTTGATAACCGTGGTAGAACAAATTTGTTCAGTCGAAAAGTACATGCATGGTATGTTACTTGTTATCATCCCATTAGCTTCATGGCTTATGTATGTACTAATTACACCATATTTAAGCTGCGGGCATTCGGTTTTTTTAGTTGCATGTGCTTGGTAAAAAGGAACCCAGTAGAGAAAATGTTAAATGTGTGGTTATGCATGAGTCACACGTTGGACATCGTGACATGGCAGAATTTCTGTGGTAACAACAGCACAGAAAGCGGTTGGATTTCCTAAGTTACTGTTTATCAAGGCAGGCTGTGACTGTCAAGATTGTTCTGCAGCCCCTTAAATACAGGTGGGAGTGCATGATTGGCAGCAGGGCTGCTGATGGGAAATAAAGGGCTGCAGGAATCCGTCTTATTTTTCAGCCACTGCTGGGAGAAGGGAGCAACGTCAAAAGGAGTTTTGATAACATTTACAATATTAAACAAATCTGGACATTGTTTAGAAATTTATTAGCAATTTTAAAATAACATCATTCCTTAGATAAAAATGCAATCTTACAGGAATATACATTTGTCCCACACAGAGATGACCCTATAGCTCACTGGCGGGCCACTCACTCTAACTTTCCTCTGTTGATTTTAAAACGTGCGAGAGGGCAAGACGGACTCTGGCACTGATGACAGGCTTACATGACGGTTACAAACTGTACAGCATTATTTACAAAAGCATTTCTGTGGGTTCATGAAAACTAGATATAAAATTGTGGCAGGAGGTAAAGAATTGAGACAGGGAAGGGCTTGGGTGGAGGTGCAAGGGAGGGCTGGGAGGGTGGGCAGGGAGTGTAGGGAAGAGTGGGAGAGGAGGTTTATATCTGGGCTAATTTATACTTGAGAGAGGTCATTTTACAGCTCTGGGCAATTCAAATGAAGGCAAAACACTTATATTTATCAACATTTATAGCTGATGATCAGAGCAGGAAATGGTGCTCCAGGGCCTGAACTGAAGAGGTGCTGAGGAACCCCATCTTCCCTGAAGTCACTGGGAAACACCGGTACCTTGCCGGGCCACACCCAAACCATGCAGGTGCAGGCCAGATACAGCACCCCCCAGACCTTAAACTGGTTTGATCCTGCAGTGCTCAGTCGTCTGTGCTGATGTGAATTCAGACTGAGTGAGAGATCAGCTCCTAAATTACTTTCACTCCTGAAACAGGACTAGATTCCAACCACTTCTTGCCAGAATTCACCCAAAGTGACTCATTCCTTGCTCTATCAAGCGGCAATTGTTTGGAGGGAGATGTCATCATTCAGAATTGATTTTTAAGGCAGTTTTATAAGTATCTCCCCTTTTTATTTTTTTGTGTGTGATGCAGCAATGTTTGTCAAAGAGATATTTACAATCTCACTCCTCCTCCTACAAAATCTTCCCACATTCAAACTGTCAAGACTGAATAAGCTTGAAACAATCATTTCTATGAGCGATCATAAAGTTGATGATATTTAGATAGTATTGGCTGCCAGTCTA
Organism: Manacus vitellinus; assembly: GCF_001715985.3. NCBI lineage: Eukaryota > Metazoa > Chordata > Aves > Passeriformes > Pipridae > Manacus > Manacus vitellinus. The sequence goes on from NW_021940682.1 coordinate 5,221,396, forward strand.
CCTAGGTGCTTGAGATGGGAGCAGACTGAGTCAGGATGCTTAAAATACTAAAAGCCTGTTTGGGGAAAGAGCTAACAGAAAAACACAGGTATTTCTTCATCCAAATTATGAGGCTAGCAAATGGTGTCTGAGTTTGTGGGTCTGTCTTGAATAGGATAAAGCTTTGGAAAGGGGCTGTTTGAACGCTGGCAGGAAAATTCGTTGTCGGGTGGAGTGATGCCTGCTCTCGCCTGGGCTTGCCCCTGCTCCACTGGGCCTGGGATGCAGCTGCTAACCCTGGCCTAACGTAAGGGCTGGGCAGAGCGCTGTGAACGTCAGCCTGTCGGAGTGGAGGCTGTGTGCCTGACTTGGGGTAGAAAAACAAGAGCATGGGAGTGTGCAGACAAGCTCCTGGTCCTGCCTAACTAAGCCCTTGGTAATGCTAATGAAGATTCCCTCATTACATCAGTCATAGGTGCTGCTCCTCTCAATTAGCCCTTTAGAAAGGGACTTGATTAAGTTGCCTAATTGCCTCCGGCCACCTGAGATCTCTGCCATCCTCTGGGGCTGGTGGCTTAACACCAGCCCTGCCTGGGGCAGAGTTGTGCCTTTCTGAATGAGCTGCTGCAGACCCGACAGGGTCCTGTAGGGTATCTCAAGTGACAGGAGACGCCACATTTAGGCAACTGAGTCGAGCCCTGTGCCCCTAAAGAAGGCCTGTTTTTTATGCTCAAGTGTTAACAGCTAAGCTCCCCATAAGGGGCAGAGGAAGAATGGAGGATTTAACTAGAACACTAAAGTTTGTATCAGAAGAGGTTTTTGGTTTTGTTTTGTTTTTTTTTTTTTCCATTCCAGTGTGATGCTGCTGACTTCTCTGAGAGCAATTGGAGCCCAATCTGTTTTCAGTACAGGACATGTCTCTTGTTGTCCTTCTGCCCTCACCCCCCCCGCCCCCCCCACCTCAGAGTGCTCTAGCAGCAAGGCCATAGTGGTTTCAGCTGTCCAGAAACAAAGTAGGAACAGGGATAAAAGCTCCACAGACTGAGATCCCACTGGAAACCTTCTGGATTCCTGGGCTTGCTTACGGAATAAAACTTTAAAAACTTTGCAGCATTCAGAAGAAGAAAAAAAGAAACCCTGTGCAGCTACTGAGAATTATATTTGTTAGACTTCTTTGAAGAAGAAAATAAATGGGGGGAAAACATAATTAAATTTTTCAGAGCCCAGTTCTGTTTTCCACATTCTTTGTATCAATAAAACCTCTGTGGCCTCTAGTGCCCTCCAGCCTCCATGTTAGCAAGATGGGAACAGGGGTTTCTGATGGCCTGGAATGTTTTCTTTATATGCATTACAGTTTTCATTATGGGAACTGATAAAATGTCACCACTACGAGAAACCCCAACTGGATTCTACTTATTTTATATTGGCTGTGCTCCAAATTCCCCATTCAGTGTTCCTGTCCCCCACCCTGCCCCTGCCATGGGGACAGTCACGACAGGACCATGCATATATCTTAGGATACTCAGTTCTGTCCCAGCAGGGCTGCTTCACTTCAGCTCACTGGACAAGTGGGTCGGGGTTTCTCATCTACATGTACGAAGCAAGGCCTCCAACTTCATCTGTGACTCAGGGCAGCAACCCCACGGGCTCGTGGTGCCGCCACCCCCTATGATTGTGTCTGTGTGCAAAGCGCATACATTCCATAGAGCAATCTGAAACTATCAGGCAGAAAAGACACAGGAGCCTGGCTGAGACCCATACAACTGTTATATTGGCGTCAGTCTAAAGAAAGCAATGATACATTGCTTTGGAAATTATCAAGAAATGTAAAAAATGCATTTGCCCTTTCTTTGTTGTTGTTGTTGTTGTCATTGTTGTCGTAGTCATCGGGGCAGGGTTCTGAGTCAGAAAACAAAGCAGAAATAGATGCGATTCTGTACATGGCGCCTCTCTGGCTGTCCCTCCGTGCTGGGGTGTGGTGGGCAGGGTAATAAACCAGGCGGGACCCCTGCAGTAGCAGCAGCATCTACACCATCATCGTCCACATGTCCAGCTGAAGAGGCAGATGATGCACAAAAGGTCTGTGGGTATTGAAACTCCAGCTCTGGATCGTGAGTTCCACTTTCTTTCCCATCAAGTCAGCCACACAGAAATAAGGAAGAAAAAAAGAAATGCACCTGGTGTGGCTGGCCCAGAACTGTCTGGACTAATGAGCAGGAGTGATACAGGGAGGAGGTTTGTTGTTTTAGAAGAAATGTCTTTAGTCTGCAGTGTACTCTTGCAAGTCAGAGAGGCTCAGGCAAACAGCAGATTTGTTTTCTTTTCCCCTTTCTTTCCTTTCCTTCCATGTCATTCCTCAGCCATTGGTTCCTTCAAAGCTTCCACCCACAGCACAGTGATTGTACATACCCACCATCTACTCCCATATGCAGGAAAACACTCCAGGAACTAAACCTGCCCCCTCCTTCCCACTGTCCCCCAGACTCTGCCTCGCTTGAAGGAGGCAGTAGCTCTTTGCTCAGGCCTGTCACAATGTGCACATTGGAAGTACCTCAAATGAAAAAAAAATAAATAAAAATGCCGCCCTCCCCAGAAAGAGAAATTTGCACAGCTGGCACCAGCAATTACTAAATTTAACACCTCAAACTGCAAAAGCCATCTGCATTCTCTGCTAGCCATACATTTTCCACTCTGCAGGACCTAGGACAGAGCAGAGTTTCCCCTGGGCACTGTAGGCTCTGACCCTTGAGGGAGTCGCAGCTTTCACCAGGAATGTGTGAGGCGTAATCCTTTCCGCCGTTTTCCTTCCCATCAAAAAAAGTCCTCAAAGATGACACAGGCTGCCAAGCATCCAAAATGCCCTTTGTCACCACTAATTTAGATAAGTGTTCTGTTTGTCAGGAGCAGAGAAGACCTTCTGTCTCCGACTGGGAGAGTCAGATGGACTTTCTAGTGGAAGAAAATGAGACAGGGAGCCCTTACACTGCCAGGCACAGCATTCTTTTCTTTCAAGTACCTTTGGAGCATATCAGCACTAGCAGCAACAAACTCAAAGGGAGACACACTTGTGTGCCCATCTTGATACGGGCACAAGGGATGGAAAAAGTGAGACTGACCGACATCAGCTGGTTACTTTCTCCGGGGAAGTCTTGAATTACGACTTTGATGACAGATGGTTGTAAAAATGGATTTGTATTTCTCTAGTTTAAACATACTTGGGGTTTTTCTGAAGGTTTCTTAAGCTGATACTGGCCAGTTCAAAAAGTGCATTGTCAAAAACACCCTTTGGTATTTCTCCTTTATGCCCCAGAGAATCAAGAAGAAAAACAAGAGCATTACAAAAATAATGTAATCAACGTATGCAATAAATGGTGTTCTCGGACATCTGCAGAAGCTCAAGATTTGAATGGAAGTTTAGCTCTGAGTCAGATCACACCGCCTAACTCAGCACTGATCTGCAAATTTGTGAACCATCTTGAGAAGGGAGAAAAAACAGCAGTAGTCTGGACAAAAATCAGTTGCAAAAAATCTAACAATACATGCCTGTTTTTTTTCAGCCTCTCTCATGGGTTAGGGCTGAGTATCAATGCGAGAAAAGACAGTTTCATACTCACTAGTCAGGAAATCTGGCTGGGACACACTGTGCTGTCAGATGTTTTGTGACTTAGAATCTGACCCATCCACTGAAGTATGGGAAGAGGACTGAGACTATGCATAGGAACACACAAAAGTGACTCAGCATCTGCATCTTGACCAGTCTCAGCAATTCTCCTAATAAAGATCCAGAGCTCTCTCCCTCGCTTACCCTCTGCTTTCAGTTCAGGACAGAGTTAGACAACTTTACTTTGCTAACTATTCTGATTCTTGCATTTCTTATCTGAGCACCCTGCTATAATTGAGCAGGGTCAGCTATCTAATTAAATAATTTTGAAAGCAGATTTCCCCCCCCCTTGCTCCTTGAATTGCTGGTGCCAGCTGACTATGTAGGATGGATCTGCCAAATGGGCTTGGGGGTCTTGCCACCCTTGAGCGGGATGAGACCTTTACAGAAATTGAGCAAAAGGAAAGAAAATAAAGCCTGAATAAAATGTCCCAGTCCAGGGAAGAAAGATTCTCTACCAATAAAGTCATCGTGCATGTTAAAAGGGGGTGAGGAAGAAGGAAAATGAACACAAGATATGCAAAATCAGTAACGTTCAACCTGTCAGTGGATTGCAGAATAGTTACTTACACCAGGTACACTTTGTTCATTGTACAAATTAAAAAAGGAAAAAAAAAATAGTACCCCTTTCCCCAACCACACGTAGAAAAGCACTTAAAAGTTCAAAGGTAAAGCTTGGCACATTCCAAATACGAAATGATTCACTTGACATGCAGCAAAATATACAAGAAGTGATTCTTTTTTTTCTTTTTCTTTGTTAAACAAACTTAATTCAATTCATTATCTTTGCTTGGCACAATTGCAATTCATTTTAAAAAAATATTTGAAAAATACTGAAACTGACCTGAATTCAAGTATAACGGTTTCTTCAACAGAAACATTATCAATGCAATAAAACATCACACGGAATATATTGAAGCGGAACGCCTTCTGGGTTTTTTTTTTTTTTTTTTTAGTTCCCCCCACCCCCGCAATTTTTTTTCTATACAGTTTTAATGCCAACACAACTTACAATTTTATTTTTAAAATTAATATTATTGCATTGTTTTTGCATATCTTGTGGAACAGAAAATGCAAAGTTACTGATTCCCTTTTTCAAAAGCAGAGACAGTGGTTTGTTTTTGCATTCAAATGGCCCCAGATACAGATCTCCTGCAGCTCAAACCAGGATGTGGAGAGCTGCATGCACTTACACACACGCGCACGCGCACACGCACACTCGCCCCGTATTGCTCCCACACTCACAGATATACTTAGCACTAAAAAGAACCCAAATCAATCACTCAAATGTGCAAGACTATATCAAGTGCATTGCCTACTATCTTTAAATTATAAAACAACAACAAAAAAAAGGTTTCAGTTACTAGTAAATAAAATTACAAATTCTTGGTGTACATAATGGTTGGTAAAACTCGTCTATTATCGTTATACTTCTACCAAATTTCAATGGAGACCCCCCACCCCAGTTTAAATAATACAACATGATCAAACCAATTTAACATTTGCAAAGGTGAAAATAAACCAAACCAAAAAAGGTAGGTGATTACAAAACGCTGTAAACACTCCCTTCTCCCTCAAAAAAAAAAAAAAAAAAAAAAAAAAAAAGAAAAAAAGGTCAAAATAAAAACTGCAACATGCTTTCAAGGAAATATCAAACCGCAAAACAAGAAGGGATCTACACGAGCCCACCACCACCACCTCAGCATGGGTGGGGCAGGTCAGCTCCGCCCCGCTGCAGAGGCGGCGCTCCCATTGGCTGGCATGGCTGGCTGTCTGAGCTCTGATTGGCCAGCAGGAGGCTGCCTGAGCTCGGATTAGCTGGCAGGTGACTGCCCGAGCTCTGATTGGTCGGCAGGAGTGGCCGCCTGCGCTCGGATTGGTTGGCAGGGACCACTGCCTGGGAGTCTCGGCGGGGCTGGGCAGCTCTGCCGCCTGCCCCTCGGGCACCCCTGCGCTTCTCCTGCTTCCTCCTCCCCCTCGCGGCATGGGAATCCACAGCAGAAGTCTTCCTCTCCTTCCGAATCAAAGGGCCTTGGCTTTATGGAGACGGTGAGGCTCATACAGAATATGTGCAAAATGATTTTTACAAGCAAAGTCGAAAGACACCCGTTTGGCGCAGGGTCCTTTTGGCTAGGGCCATCCACAGGAAGCTGAGGTTCCCCTTCGTGCTCCGGAGGCAGTTGTCGTTCCTTGTGCAGGGACTGAAAAAAAGAGGGAGCTTGCTCTCCTCCTCTTCCTCCTCCTCCTCACTCTTCCTTCATGGACACGTGCTGGGGTTATATCCGCTCCTGAAAAGCTTTCTTACACCACCCAACTCTGCGACTCGTCCCAACAGAAATGAATGAAGAACGCTGTTCCGGTTACTCCAGGTCACGAGAACAGTGAGGCACTTCTGAAACAAACCCATTAGGAACATTGAAACAAATAAAAAACCAGCATCGCTTCCAGCCCTGGCAACTACAGGCTGCTGATATAAATCCTGCTGTCCTTGAGCTCCTCCTGACTTATTCTACAATCCGGGTTCTGCACCTCTTCCTCTTCCTCTCCTGCACTGTCCTGCCCTGGGTCCCTGCAGTTAGCAAAAGGCAAGAGGTTGCCATTGGGGCTCTGCTTGCTGTTACCATTGAGAATGTTGTCTGCTGCATTTTCCATCTCTTCTATCGTCATGTCGCAGGCGTCTGCGAGCTCCTGGGTTGTGACCTCAATGAACTTTGGATCTTGAGCAAACTGCATCAGTCCTTCCGAAATCAAGACCTTCAAAAGCAGGCAGGGAACCAGAAACAAAGACACACGTTAGTACTCTGCATCGTCAACCCTGTCACGCCTCTAACACAACCCTCTTCCACTGCTGTGTTTTCCCCAGAGGTCCATCTCCCATTTATGCTGCTTGGAGATGGGCTCTCCTACTCTTGGCATTGTGGGCAGCAACATATCTGTTGCCCTGCTCTTCCATGGGCCCTGTTTCTAGCCGGCCTTGACAACAGTGTCCTTTGTGACTCTGCAGTCTTACCGCTTCCACCAGGCTGCTGGCGCTGCCGTGGAACTGCCTGCTGCTCCCGGCGGTCGGGCTGGGGACGGTGAGGGACACTGGCCTGGCTCTCCTGGGGCTGCTGCAGCCGGTGCTGTCGGGGAACCGGGAGCCGCAGTGCACCGACGGGAAGCTGCTGTTGAGCTTCTCAGTGGACTCCGCCCCGTCGAGGCGCAGGGTCGGGATGGTCTGTTGCTGCCAGCCACGGTTGCAGGGGGTGGCGGGGGGCGTAGCACACAGCCGGGAGAACATGGTGGGGGAATGGCTTCGCTGGAGCAGGGGACTCAGGCCGGCCACTGCTAACGCCTGTGGACAGAGGAGGAGCAAGATGAGTGAGAGCTTGCACTCGGCAGCAGGGCTGGAAGGAGTTGGTTCTGGAGAAGCTCCCCAAGAAAGGCCTGGAGAGTCTCAAGGCTTGTGAAAATAGCTGCCAGCTCCTCGATGGGTTTGGATGTTTGCTGCAAACTCGTTTTCCTTGAAATGGTGTGCCCTGTGCTAGTGCCAAGAACCAGACTGAAAGCTTTCACAACTGCAGTTCCTTGGCCTTGGAGCCACCGTACTGACAGGAGGGATGCAGCCCAGCTCCCCACAGCCTTGCCAAAAACCACCTCTTCTCCAGGGGGTGATACAGCAATTCATTTTCCCACCACTGCCACCACACATACTGTGAGCTTTTACTGCCAGTTGCTGTGTTTTCTCTCAGTGTCTACTGAGGAACCTGAACAGATACCACATGTGAATTTTACATGTGTCTGCAGTTGGCAATGACTTTAAATCCACCACTGGATTTTAAGGCATCTGGTGTTGGTGGGAGGATCAATATACTGTCAGCCATTCAAGTCCTTCCTGTAATAATTTACACCACCTCTGAGTCATCCAGCCTTTTATAAAAAATTTCTCAAGAAGCCCCATGCTGCACAGGGCTGATGTGATGCCTTATTCATGGTGACTGCCTCCCTGTTCTAAAAGCAATACTGTCAGAGTCGTAAGCTCATCTCACAGAGCTCACTGCAGCCCAGTATGAACAATTAAATAAATGCATGGAAAATGCGAGAGGATGTGGATTGTGTTGCAGAAAATCCCTTTGTTCAGTCTGGGGTTAGTCTCACCCAGCTTCAGCTATCTGAAGGCTCCATGTAGTCTAAGCTGTGCAGAAAGACACTGGCAAGCCTTTTGTCTCTTCAACCCCTGCCTGAAAATGCTCTCTCTGAAAATACTCTCAAGACTTATACAAGACTTAAACTTGCCCTTTGGAGGTGCTCCTTCCTGTTGTTGACCACAGTGGGACTGAACTGACCAATTTAAACTAGAGAGCTAATTTTAAGCTATCTAATGTTAAGTGAACTCTGCCCATCTGCCACTGAAATCCTTGGGAACTGATAACTATGCTGATGACTTCAGTGACAGATGAACAAAAGAATTAATTATTAGTCACCTACAGGGTTCACCAAGATTTTCCCAGGAATTAGATGCCAGACTCCTATCAGATATCAATGAGGAAGAAAGTCCTTAGAAATTCTTCTGTATAAGTCATGCCCTGCAGGCTATGATGGCCTCAGCACATCCCTTAAACTGCCAGGTCTTCAAGGAGAGACATAGACCTGTCAGGCAGAACAACACCACCAATTTTTCAACTTGTTGGCAGAAACATATAACAAAGTGTTTTATCAAAAATATAAGGTGCTGAGGAAGCTGAAAGAAGCTCTTATGGACTGCTTTGAGCTTCAGCTGCATACATTTACATATTGCGATGGACAAGTATTTCATGATAATACCTCTTCAGGCATTCACAGCAACAGAATCTATTACACTTAGCAGAGGCAACCTGTCCACTCTCATGTTCTTGTTTTAAGCACTGTTGTAGGCTGACATTTTTGTACACATGTGAACACTACTGAATGTTGTCAGCTGGAGGCCAGATGCCTATTGCAGGGTAGCCCTTCAGTCTGGCTGAGTGACACTTGGGTGGACAGTGCCCCATCCCTCTAGGTTTTTGTGGGGGGATGAGGAGGAATGAAGTAGCTCCATCCTATTTATATGGGTTGGAGGGAGGTGATTCTGCCAGCTGGGTGGGCTGAGAGGGTGGGAGGCACGTGTTCCCTCTGCCTGGACTGCCATGGGAGGGCAGGAAGTCTCAGGAGGGCTGTTGCTGCTGTGTTGAATGTGGGAAGCTGTTTCCTGCCCAGTCCTCCTTGCTCCAAGGAATTTTCTGATTGTCCCTGCCACAGCTGTAACTCTCTGCAGACTAATGCCTTCTGGAACTTGAGTATTGAAGGATAAGTCTCTGGGAGTGGAGGTGAGAAAAGCCAGGGAGCCTCAAACATACTCACCTCTCACTCCTCTGCTCTAACTTCTCACTTCTCCCAGCCCTACTGTGTAGCATTTTGTGCCCCTGTGGCAGTGAACGAGGTGACAAGGCCATTGTGCCCTGCCCCAGGGAACTGCATGGAGCAGGACACCACCCTTGCAAGGCTGGCACTACCATCTGCACCTGTTTCTTTTATGGTGACAAAAAGTGGCATCATCAAAATAAAAGACACAAATCTGCTTTGGAGTATGACAGCTGGCTAATCATCTCGGTACGTGCCTAAGCATACATTTGCTAGGCTGCTGAACACAGTTACAAAGGGCTTGAGAAGCTGATTAATGACAAGTAATCAGACTATGTTTTAAAATGATTAATTACAGTTACTGGTTACCTTTAATTAACATGAAAGTAGACTCTGCACATTTTATTCATATGCACACTACCATCAAAGCCAGTGTAATTGCACTGCAGCATGCAATTTGGGTAGCTATTTTTATCTTTTAGTTAGTATTTTATTTTATTCTTTTACTGACATCAGAAAACAATAACTCTGCTGACTGCAAAGGACATATTCCTGTAGCATTCTTCTGGGAATGATAAAAATCCTGAAAGCAGGAATGAGCACGATGGCAAATCTGATTTCTAAAAACCGGATCATTGATGTGGGTGAGAAACTATCCCAAATGGCTTTTAAAAAGTTGTTTGGGATGCACTGGGGAGGCACTGCAGGTAGTAGGGTTTCAGTTTCATTGCTGGGCCCTTTGTGGTCATTAACACCTACCTGATGATGTACCAGATGCAAAGGCAGAACTGTCTTCTGCGAGACATCCACGCCCTGGTTCTTCTGTCTTTTCAAACACTCTAAGTGAAAAGATGCCCTTCGACCTGAAACAGCAATCACACACAGCTGTGTCCATCACTCATAACACACTACAGGTAATTTCTTTTCCATTTTCTTTAGTGCAGTCCCACTGGAGATACAGCAAAGACACCCTCACTTCCAGCTCTGTCCACTTTCCCTCGACACCTTGCCCTTTCCAGAGCACACGTGTCTGCAAAAAGCAGTGAGGCATTGTGAACCAACCAACACTACCTTCAGATAAAATTCTGAAAAATGATTTTTATTTTTCCTCTTTTACAGTGGAAGTGTTCTCAGACCTCTCTGGTCCAGACAAAGCCCCTTTCAGGACTGATGATGGCAGCTGAGGCTCTGGTGCTGTGCGTGGCTGTACACAACATGCAGAAGGGGATGTCAGGCTGCTCAGGTGACACTGGCCTCCTGCTTGCATGTGATCTGTGTCCCTTAGCTGCCAGACATACCACAGTTTATGAGACTGTGTCTATAGCAAGGTCAAGTGCAAGTGAATTAATCAATGATGAATTTACTAGTGAATGGGAGGTGACTTAGACATGAGGCATTTTCAAAGTTTGGAAAGAAGGGAAGGGAAAAAAGCTTTTTTTTTTCTCTTGAAAAAAAAAAAGATTTTAGGGGGAACTGGTGAAACAGTCGCATTGTTTACTTGCTATAAAATCGAACTTTATTTCTCTAAATAAGAGAAGTTCTTCTCCCTATTAAAGATTGAAGAGTACTGCAAAGTATGTTTATGAAAAAGTACAAAGGCTTTACTTCCGGAGAATAGCAAATAAATCCAATATTAAAGATTTAGTGCATGACACACTGCATGGCACACTAAAATATTTTGGGGACTTCTTGATCCTGATGACATTTTTCTAAAGAAGGAAAGATAATTAGAATTCTGAAAATAGGATGTATCTATAGTATTGATTTGTTGAGAAAAAGTCCTCTCAGAGGTTGGAGAGGACTTTGGTTGGGAGGAGCTGCATTATAACCCAGAGAATGAATGTTACAATGCAGGTTAAAAGTATTTTCTCTTTCTAGAGAAGAAAACCAATTAGTAAAATGAGTTTAACATCACTGTATAAATATTCACTAGGATGTAGTTAATGAAGCATTGTATCAAGGACTGACTGCCTTACAGATAGGAATTGTTCTTGCCTAATATTTTAATATTTGAAATAAAGTAAATGCTTTTAGAACACTCAATTGTACAAGCATCCTGAAGGATTTGAGTGAAGACTCAGTAGCTTCACTTTAGACATTACACTACCTAGCCTGTCACTGTTATTTTATATATAAAGTATATTTTATACACATGATTCTTTTCGGTTTCTCCCTGCAATGTCCTTGTTCTCCACACCAATACCCAGGAGAAAGGCTGAAAAATGTTGTAGCTAGAAGAGTTCATTTTCTAACAGACTCTTACATTTGTCTTAATACTTTCATAAAATCTTGTGATTCATGGATTTCACTTTCATAAAATTTGTGATTCATGGATTTCACCTGACAGTGTAGTTTACAGGCTCAAGCACTTGAAAATCTCCAGGTACAATCACAGTAGGTAATTTGTGTTGTGTTAAATTAATCAGTAATTCACTGTGTTCCTGGTAGCAGACAACAGAGACAACCTCTCCTTGCTGAATACATACAGACCAGAACACTGTATATTCAAGGCTAGCCCATTCAGTGACTCCCTGGTGACTGTTTGGAGAGTCCACAGTGCTCAAATAGACTCCTCTAATTTACAGGCAGGCTTTATCAAGCAGATCACATGGACTATCCAAACAGCCACAGGTTCATCTACTGACTGAGAGTGTGAAGTCAGCACAGTCATGTGCGTGACCAGGATCATCTGCACACTGGGGGATTCCTGGTCTAACAAGCTAAAGGCAGCAAACAGCAACCCCTATGCCCACACAGGCTGGGAGTCCCCCAGCAAGATGGGAGACTCCATCAAGGCAGAGGAGAGCACAGCCCCTGTGTCCTGCTGGGAGGTTACCTAGTGCTGAGGAGCACAGAAACCCTTTCTTCGGAGAGTGCCGGGTGTCCTCTCCTTTGCTGTTTTCTGGTGGAGTGAGTTGTCTGTTTTCATCATCTTGGTATGCAAGCCTGGAAAGGAGAACAGAGGGACTTAGAAAAGCAGCTGATATTGGACAGAATAACTCCTCACCCAGCAAGGAAGCCAGGAAGATCATGCTAGCAGAAGGATGCAATAGTGAGCTAGCTTCGAGCTATAACTGGTCCAGGAGCAGTAACAACTGTGAGACAGAGAACCCCTCTAAAAATGAGATTTGGGAACATCAGGTGGTAGAAGGGAATGTGGAGAAAGGCCCTGCAGATCCAGATGCCTCATTCAGAGAAGAAGGAAAATCCTAGGTGAAAGATATTCTTTTCAGTGTTACTTCTAGGGTTTAACTGCAGGTTCTGACCTTATCCCATAAATTGACAAAGGTCACCTCTTCCCACCTCTCCCCCTTAATCAAAGAACCACCCAAACACCTTGACTAAAGCTGCAAAGCTCACATTTCGGTAGAGAGCAGACTTGGTTCACTACAGTACTCAATGTCTTCATTCAAATTTTCATCATAAGTCTCATCCTGAGACACTTCCTCTTGGCAAACAATTGCCAGCTGGCTGTCTCTGGAACTGGAGCTAATGAGCAAAAAAGACAAGTCAAGATATGGAGATGGTAAAGACAACCTGTTGTAAAGACAAGAATGACAGGCTCCATCTGTCCCAGTTTATAATAATGCTGAAGAGCCATCATAGAAAAATCAATGACTGAACAGAGCTACAGAGTTCACAAATACAAAGCAACAACCTTTGTCAGTGTCCTCTGTCAGAGGACGGGTTTCTTAAATCAATGCTGAACAATACTGTAAACGTATTATTGTCATCTGTGACTACATGAACTCTATTAGTGTGCACATCACACTGACCACATGTACAAAGATTATACCTCACCTGAATTCAAAGTAAAATCTGAGATGGGCTCTTGTTACAAAAGCCTTGGTTATGGATTTCAGAGAAGCCTCCTAGACACTCACAGTAACCCTCTCAGCTCTGTGATGTCTGGTGTCTGCCTCCCAAATCCCTTACTCTGCACCACCTCTGCCCTCTGCCTCCTGTTCACACTCTCATTCCCTGCTGCCTTTTTCACTTTTGGTCCCTTTTTTCCTCATCACTAACTGCAGAGTGCTTCTACTGAATTCAGTAGGATCTGTTCAGACCCTTAGGTGTAACAGCCCTTAATTCCCTGCTTGCCTCCTCTCTGTCCCTCTGTTTCACATTTGGGCACTCATATTTCACTTCATTCGGACTTTGTGTTTTCTGAGGAGTAAAGTAAAATCTGAAGGTAGCTTGAATTTTTGAGGTACCAATATGGAGGTATTGGAGACAATCTCAGTTTCTTACTAGCAATTGCAGGAAAGAGCAGTGTGGCAGGTTTTTGTTTCATCTTTCAGGGACTTGAGAGGAAACATTATTTTGTCATCTGGTTTAAGCAAAAAGCATCGGGAAAAATGTGTGTATGCAAGGTATAAGGGAGCCTGTAGGCTCAGAGAGCTTGTAGGACTGTGCTGGAGCGACCTTCCTCCTTAAATGGGAGGCAAGTAAAACTGCTAAGGTGCAGAGGGGAAAAAATCAGTACATGGTATCTCCTGCTCAACAGTCTGTGTTTAGCCAAAACCATACAGAATTTTTGTGTGCACATGCCAGGGTGTACTTCACTATGCCATGGTGAGAGAGTGCATAGATGTGTGAGCCCAGCTAGAAACTCTAAAAAAAACCCCAAATCTAGTAAACAGCTAGAAACTGTCCATGAATCACTACCTGCCCTGTGTTAAGAGCATTTTCTGGAGCTGTCATGGTGATCACTACCTCTCTTTCAGCCCTACTGACACCAAAAAGAAGAGCCTGTATTCAGCATGAATGGGAATTTGGACTTTCAACAGGATGAGCAATGAGTCTTACACCCAGACAGCATTAGACATTATGGAGAACACATACCGTCCCAGTGTTTCGTAGTAATGTGTCCTAATTCAAGCAAGGTGCCCAAGGAAGCAAGGAGAGAAAAGAACACCACGTTAGCAGTGTCACATCAGCACAAGTCAGCAAAGGAGGAGGGCACATGGTAACATGTGTTGTGCAACTCCTGTGGCCTCCCTTGGGAAGGCATGAAATAGAAAAACCCTGGGACTCTTTACTTGGGCAATTCTGCACCCACTGAATTTCCTCTGTCTTATTGTCCTATTCTGTCCTTTCCAGGGGCAGCATTTGTGCACCTTTTCCCACTGCCCACTCTCTGCACTGAAAAAACCAAATTCCAGCTCCTTCCTGATGTTACTGAAATCTCCCTCTGATAAAAATGATCCTCCTTTTGTATTAGACACCTGTGTGTAGAGAGCCTGAGAACTGACCAGAGAACGGGATTTTCTTTGTGTTGCACAGTATTGCATTTCTGAAGACCTTGCCTCCCTTCCCCAGAATGCTTTTGGTGACCTCTGTAGGGATGTGACCCACTGAATGGAAAACCACTGACTTCCACAAAGCTCCCTACTGGGCGATTAAGAAATGAATTGCAGTGTCCTTCAGCTACCAGTTGATAAAACTCCTCCCTGTGGTGAAGGAGGGATAAATAAGGCTCCTTTTGGTTCTTACAAAGGTTTCTTCATGATAAAGCCCAAACAAAACAAGTGAGTTGATCAGTAAGAGTGCTTCTGCTTTGCAGTGCTCGACTGATGCATATCTGTTGCACTGTGGGCTTTGGCACAAGTGGAGAACCAGAAGGCTCAATCCAGGCTGCAAGCTGGGCAATGTCTGGGGGTGACTTCAGCTGGGCAGCAGTGCCCTGGTGTTTGCATGCACGTTCCTATACCCAGTCCCTTGACTTACCCTGCTATGAAACTCACCTTTTGGATGGTAGTTTCCAAGGAGCCTCCTGCACACATATCGTGGGTGACAAGGGGGTCCCATGGCCTTCCACTGTGCTGACAGTGCTGGGGTAGGTGGGTGGGCTGGGGAAGCGGCACAGGGCAGTGTTGTTGGCATTGTTGATGTTGGCATTGGAGCCTGAAGATGAGTAGCTGCTGGGAGTGAAGGTGGAGTCCACCAGCTTCTCATGAGATGGAGACTCGGTATCTCCGTGGTTGTTGCCAGACTTATTGATGTGCAGAGGTCGCTGGGTGGTAAATGTCTGGGGGAATGCACTCCTGCCATCACTTTGGTAATAGCTGACATGGTTTCCAAACAAGCCTCCAGCTCTCTGTCAGAAAAACAGAAATGATTTTCCCTTTGTGAGTGAGAAGATGTGCAAGGGCCCTGGCGTTTCCTGCCTAGCCTGTTCTTGGAAAAAAAAAAGTGAGAACCAAACTGTTCATGGCACTGGTGTTCTCTCTTCCAGAAGGTGCTGTGTGGACTTCTCTGTCACAGAGACTAGGTACACACAGGCTGTGAAAACTTTAGCTTTCTACGATATTTCAGAGGACTGGCCAGGTGTATAGGTGAGGCAAAGGGGTCTCTACACCTCCCACCAGTCCTGGAACAGCAGGACTGGGTAGGAATGCAAAAACCAGGTAGCTCCTGTCTGGTTTTCCCAGTGCAGTTGCGAAGGAACATTCAGACATGAGAGGGAATTTGAGAAGAGCATCAGAAACTATTAAGAAGGAAGAAATGATGAAAAATTTAGTGAGCCAGTTATGTACTGTTTAGGTGGTGAGTAATGAAAAGGACTGGCAGCATCTTTCTGTAAGGAAAGGAGGAAAACATCAAGAGGGAGGAAAAATTACCAGAGGAGACAATTACAAGAAATAGGAATGAAATAAGAAATAAAAGATTTAGGTAACTTGCTCAGAAAATTTCCTCCTTCTATAGGATCTCTCTTGGGTTCTGATGTACTTTTTGGAAGGATGCTACTTGTGCCACAGAAAAGAGTGGACAAAAACACTGAAGTGTGCCTGGCTGCTGCTCTGCAGACTGTGAGATGGTTTAACGGATCTGTTCTTTAATTTAGATTTTGTGAGGGAAACTTCCACTGAGGAGTTTCCTTTGAGACAAAGAGAGAAGAAATTGGGATAAAACTGTGCAAACATCTCAGGACCTGGCCTCCTAGGTTCACTATGCTGTTTTCTAGTAGGACCTACAAAACAAGAAGGAAGACCCGGATGAAATGCAGAATGCATAAAAGAGAATGTAGCTTTCTGAGCTCGGCTACTGGCCTAGTCTCAACTCACAAACTTGTTCAGCACCTACCCGGAAGATATCATCTTCAGAGGCAGCAGAGACAGCTTCTTTCATGGCCTTATCTAACTCTTCCTCAGCTGTCAGGTCTCCAGAAATTGCTCGTCGGATCTCTGGGCCAATGTCGTGGAGTGTGCGCAGACCAGCCTGCAAAACAGCAAACTATAGAGCTTCATATCTCCGAGTGGATATGGGAGAAATAACTGCATTGCCATTTCTTCCTAAGCTCTGTGAAGCCCTTTTACTTAGCATAGCATCCCCAGCTCCTAGAAAAACACCAACAAATTCTGTTCTTTCATCTCCAGCTTAGAGAGGGAGAAACTCTTAGCAATACAAGCCAGGAATGTTTGTTGCTAGTCCCCTGGCTTCATCACAACAGGACACAGACATAAATCCACAGGCTTGACTAAGCAGGTCTTTGTGCTTTCAACTCTAGGTTCTCAGATCCACAACCAGAAGCCCTTGAGCAGTCACAGTTCCAGCTGAACCATGTACTCTGGTGCCTCTGAAAATCTCTTCTTTTTAATCAGAAGCTTAAATACGGATTTAATAGCTAAACTTCTGGCATCTGGACCTGGATAGTCCTCAAGCCCCTTGCTGACTGGAATCTGTTCCAAGGAGTAAGCTGTGGGTATACTGAGACCTCATTCTGTATTTGTGCCCACATCACAGCACTTTTTAACTTGCTGAAATTCCAGAGTCACCCTTCTTCCTCACTGTACCCTCAAGGGACATAAATGGTGCTGCTTGTACAGTCAATGGGGCTTTCTCATTCTTTCACACAGTTGGTAGTTCACCTAGTGAACATGTAGCAGAGAGGTGAACAGATCCCAGTTCTTTGAGCCTGATGCCCTGTCCATTGGATGGCCTTGGCATCCAGATATGCTTTTTGCTTTTTAACTGGTTTTGCCTCCTGGCAACATGGTCTCCCTGACCCTGTTACAATGACTACCCTCAGAAAGGGTAGAAGGTATGCGCGAATAAGCAAATGTCTGTAGGACACTTCATACCAGTTCTCTGAAAGGATCCCAAATTTCAAATATTCCCAGCAGACTGATAAAGTGTGGTTAGAGCTCACTTGTGCCTTCCATTTCCAGAGCTAAGGGATGTGGGCCCACGGCACATACATAGTCACCCAAAAGGAGTGGCGTGATAATTCAAGGGGTCTACAAACCCCCTTCCAGTAGGGATAGCCCAATCCAGCCCCCAGAATGGTCCAGAGGGAAATAGGGTCACCTGCCTCTACTGTACCACCCCGGTCCGTTCTGTGCCCGCTTGTCACCTGTAAGGAGAGCGCGTTGCGCTGGGAGGGCTTTCCCACCAGCCCCTGCTCTTTACGTTTCTTGAACTTCCGGAAATACTCCTGAATCAGGAAAGTGGCGTAGAACTTCCCGACGGTCACCTCGTCATCTGCAAAGGGGTGTTAAAAAACAAATCAAATAAGCAACTGATTTCAACAGTGTATGTGCTACTCTGAGCCTTGGGATTCGCAGCAGGAACACTGGGCACCACAGGGCGCGTCTGCTTTTCATGGTGTCAGGATACAGAGCTGAAGGAAGGGACTGTTCTACAACCAGAGCTTGCTGTAAAGTAGTCAGGAGGAGAGGTGCATGTGGCATTTGGATAGGTTGTCTCTGCTGGCAGAGAACCCCTATAGCTGTGCACCTCTGGATGTATATGGTTTACGGGGAAGTACATCTGACCTTTGCAGTCTCTGGTATCGGTTAACCACAAAGGACCTCATTATAGCAGCAGCCTCCCAGTCTGGGTCAAAGCATGCTGCTGTCTTGTGACAGCCTGGGGTAATACATGATCTGACTGATCATACATCCTCGACCTGACCTGGCCCTTCTCTGCACTGAAATTCTGTCTGCTTGTGCCTCACATGGGTGTGAGCGAACAGGAACCATCACCTCCACCCTGAAATGCAGCCATTGCTGCATTCTCACTCAATAAAAACTATCAGTCAGCCAAAATGTTTTTCTCCAGGTAACTCTCCTCCCTTCTCCAAACCCTCTGGAAATTCTGTGAAACATGGTCCACTGACTTCAGGGCAGGCCGAGCAAGGTTCAGCACTCGGCTGCATCTGCTGCATCTGCTGCCAAGTGCTGTTTTGTGCTATAGCCCATGGAACCACCTGGAATGTCAGTAAAGGCCTCACTATGCACTAACTAGATGCCCATGCACTAACTCCTATTTATGCACATTTTCTTCTTTCCCTGATTTCTCAGCAATAAGAACGGGATATTCATGATACTATAGGCAGAAAAGATTTCAGCCTGATGAAATACACTTAACAGCTTGTAGAAGAAAGCCTGTCCCCCCATATTCCACCTGATGATCACAAGGTGCAGTAGGACATGACAGATGAGAGAAAAAAACGGAGAGATTCAGAGACTGGGACAAGATCCTGCACTCACCACCTGCAGGAGGCACCACCTGGTCCAGCAGCTTCATGCTGGTGCGCTTCCAGATTTTCTTAATTATTGCTCTCAGCTCTTCGTTGGCTTGCTCCAGGTTACCTGCAGGGTGAAAATCATCAGAGACAGGAACTAAGCAGACCCTGCAGAGGAGCAATTTCATGTCTGGCATGGCAACCTCAGGAGGAAAATATCAGAGCTTTTTGAGTAGTGGAAAGTTTTGGGCCAAGAGATGCTCTGACTGTTGCTAAAGCCCCCTCACAGCAAGAGCTCTTCTTCCTAAATGTGCATACTCATATCTGGGTAGGAAAGTGACAGTTACTGACCGATAGTGGGCAACAGCCAGAAACAACCAGATCCATGGTGCTACCTCATCCCAAAAAGCAACAATTGCATCAAACACTTTTTTAATTCAGATCCAGTGAAGGTCAAATATAATGAGAACAGAGGTCAGTTAATGGGAAACTACAGCTTGGGGATCAGAAATAACTGGTGGTAAAGATGCAGCTGGCAATCTGAAGACCTGTGGCTGCTTGCAGCACTTCTCAAGAACTACTTACTGCAATCCCTGCCTCCCAGCAGATACCAAGCTCCTGCACGTGGTACCAAGAGTCTGACTCGGAGGGTGTGCACAGTGCTCTGACAAGGCACCAGAGGGAAGTGCAAGGCTTTTGCTGTTTGACTCAGAGGACTGTCCCAGGATATACATGTTTATTCTCTGAAGAACAGCTTAGGCTATAACAAGCCTTGTATGACACTGTCTGAACTTAGACTTTACATGTTCCTCCAAGGGGCTCTGAGTTAAATGAGACATTAATTAAGCCACATTACTCCCGTGAGAGTGAGTGAAGCAGATTTGGTTTATATCCTTTCCTTCTAGATACCTGTTTCCTTCCAAACGAGTCACCTTCAATTTTATTTCTTCATTTATGTACATTAAAATGTACGTAATATAAATGAAGCTCTCTTCTCTCTCTAGGTGTATGAAACCAGTATCTTGTCCTCCTAAAGGTGTGGTTCCTGCAGTTTTTCTTATTGCTCCCCAGCATTAAGGCTCCTCAGTGTGCTGCACGGGGCTCTGCATGGCAGTAGCTCTCTTAATAGGATGCATCCTACTCAGACAAGAAAACTAAGTCCTTTTTGTGTGTCTGTTTTGTTAGACCTGAGATATCTTATAGGGTTTGCAGATGGCTTTTCTTCAGGAGAGCTTCTTTAGCTACAGTCAAATTCTGTTTAGCACAATATTCAAAGCCTTAATATAGTTTTTTAATTTTATCACTGTTTTTTGTCTCAGCTGTGTATAATCCTGGCACAGTAACCTAGGGTTCTGCTGGTCTCTGCTTTCCCATACCTGAGATGTAATGCAGCCACTACTGAGGCAGAGCTGTGAATCATAGACCTACATGCTCTTTTAAAGCATCTCATTAATACTTGAAACCAAGTTTTGACTTAGGACCAATATCTTTCATTACAGCAGGTGACAGAGTGCAACAAAGATGACAAGCTGAGCTCAAAATCTTGTCTGTTTTCCTCAACTATACCTGCTGTCTGTGCAAAGCTATTAACAGCCTCTTTACTTCTCATCTGTCTTTAAAACACCACTGTTCCTACAATGTAATGTTAATTCATGCTAATGGAAGCGCAGGAGGAGTTTTAGTGAGATGAGACCCCTGAGTCCAAGCTCTTTTGCCTCCCTTGGACTGGAAGATCAGTGGTGGCAGCAGCTGAAAAGCAGCCCAGCTCTGCAGACAGTGTACAAAGGAGGAGGCTTCTTTGCCCTTCTTCCTTCCCCTGGCAGCTGTTTGAGCACTGATCTAAAACTTTAAACCTTTAGACCATTGTGAAGAACGAGATCAATAATATGAGATGATACCATAGGAAGCATCAGCTTCCTAGGTAACAGGAAACACTGTGCTTTCCTAGAAGAAACTATTCCTCTGAACCTCTTTACACTGCTTTTTGTCCCATGTGCTGCATATGAGTAATTTGGATAATCTTGCACAAGGTATCCTTATTGGTTTACTCCAGCTCAGCACACTTTGGTGTGAACACCACTCAGCTACCTCTGTACCCTTGCAGTCAGCAAGCTTCTTACCTTCTGTCTTGATCCTCAGTGCTGTTCTGACCAAAGCAAAGAGAGTGGCATTGAACATGACAGTCCCATCACTGTTCAGTGGCATATTCATGGAGACAAGGCGCTGTGGAATAAAGAGAAGAAAGAGAACAATCATATTGCCAACACATGAACTGAAGTATGCTCTTCCTTATGTCCTCATGACACCCTCCAGACCTGCCACCCCTCTTATGTGAGCATCCGTGGCCTGTGGATTTAGTTAGACAATGATAAAAATACTTGTCATATCCACCAACTGTGTGCAGTTTTGGTCACCACAATATAGGAAAGATATAAAACTATTATAGAGTGTTCAAATGAGAGCAATGAGGATGCTGAAGGGTCTAGAGGGAAAGCTGTGTGAGGAGTAGCTGAAGGCACTTGGTCTGTTCAACCTGGAGGAGACTGAGAGGAGAGACCTCATTGCAGTCTACAGCTTCCTCACCAGGTGAAGTGGAGGGGCAGGCACTCACCTCTTCTCTCTGGTGACCAGTGACAGGACCCCAGGGAATGGCCTGAAGTTGTGTCAGGGGAGGTTTAGGTTGGATATTAGAAAAAGGTTCTTCACCCAGAAGGTGGTTGGGCACTGAACAGGCTCCCCAGGGAAGTGGTCACAGCACCAAGCCTGACAGAGTTCAAGAAGCATTTAGGCAATGCTCTCAGGCATGTGGTGAGGTTCTTGGGGTTGTCCTGTGCAGGGACTTTGATGATCCTTGTAGCTACCTTCCAACTCAGGGTATTCAAACATTCTATGATTCCACTGATGGCCCCAACCATGGTGTGTTTGCCCTGGGGTGTCTCTTTCATTACTACTCTGTTTTCTTAAGTTTTGGCTACCACTTTCTCATCTTTGTTTTTCCCCGTGGTCTGTGGGGATTGTCACTTGCTGACAATTCACGCACAGTGATTTTTTTTCAAAACTTTTGACTTCCTATCAGGAGCGAAGTGCTTTCTTCATACCTCACGAGGCACTTAAACTCACCTGCATTAAAGCTGTACCTGGTGCAAATGCATATATACAGAGAGACAGAATCTTTCATTTAGGTGACAGGCTTGAAGAAAGGGGATTAGCTGAATCTAAAAGCTGGTCTGCTGTATCCAACTATTCCCCCTCTCCCTTTCAAAACAAGGCTGTGTCTGCCTGTAGTAATTCTGTAAAGTCATATAGGACAGAGAGTGAGTGCTGAGTACTTTGCAACTACAGGGTGAATTTCAGTAAGACTAACAACATGTATATGAATCAGATGTCACAGAGTCACCAGATCTTCTGTCCCAGGAGGTAAGAGATACTGGAGTCTTGGCTTGAACTCTTATGCTTTCAGGGCCTGATTTTGTTTGAGCTCTGCCTTCTGCAGCTTTGATGCAACAGGTCTGGTTCAGAACCAAATTAAAAGACAGAGTGTCATCCCCCCTCACTACCACTGCAATCATAGCCTTTGGGGTGTGAACCAGATTGAGGCAGCAAGGAATAGTTAGATGGCAGACTGAAAGGGATCAGCAGTAGGTCACAGGAGTCACATATTTCTGTGTACAGGCTCCAGGGTTTGTATTTTTCTCTGAGACTTACATAAAAAGACAACTACAAGTTTCACATACAAACTCTGGGACTTGCAAGGAGATGAACAAAGAACTTAAGTGAAGGAAGCATAGAGGTTATAAACACATAATGGTTCACTAGAGAGAGGCCTTTTTTATACCCAGAGTCTCACAACCAAAGAAATGAGTGAGAGATTTTCACAGAAAATCTGTCCTTGCTCTTTGTGTATTTTAATGCCATGCTCACTTTGCTGTTCATTATCTGTCAGTTATTTAAGCAGGAAGGAGTGAGAGAAAACACTAGGTTTATGGTGCACTGCTTAGTCCAAAGAAAACCTTAGAGATATTTTTTACTTTCCCTGTTATTTCTAAGTGTCCTAATCTGTCTCAGGATGAGTATTTTAATAGTACAGGCAGGTGTGTGGCTCTTGGTACTTGAGAGCTGTAGTTAGCATGGATGCGCTCTCCTCTCCAGAGAGGGCTGGCAGTGCACTGATGCCCTTGACTAGTGGACAACCTGCTTGCCAGTGACCCTCCAGCCCTTGACTGGGTGGCTGCAGCCCAGAGGAGCTGGTGAGTGGTGCAGGACAGCAGTTCAGACATGTGCTGTTGCCAGCTCTGCCTGGCAGGCAGTGAGCTGGAAGGTGTCCGGTCGGTGTGGCAGGGTCAGCTGGAAAATGCCACCGCAGGCTCATTAGTGTAGAGCAGCCTGGTCTAGTGGAAGGTGTCCCTGCCCACAGCATGTGGGTTGGAATTAGATGATCTTTCAGGCGCCTTTCAACCCCAACCATTCTGTGACTGTGTGATTGAATCTATAATTCAGCCGCTGTGAACCACGGCCTTCCGCGAGCCGCAGGGTGCCTTACTTTGCAAGCCACCCGGTGAGGGCAGAGCTTCCCAAAGCCCAGGGGGGGCTGAATCCGCCGGAGCAGCGTCACCACATCCAGGTGTTTGATCCGTCCCCTAAAGAAGAAGGCACAGTGAGGGTCGCATCCTGACCACAGGGTGAGCTGCTGATCCACCTGCAGAGTGCAGATGCAGCTGGAAGTGTCACTGAGGTCTCTCCAGCTGCCAGGCTCTCCCTGTAGCCCAGGCAGAGCTTAATGCATTATTCCAGGCCTCTTGTATTTGTTGCATTCCTCAGCATTTGCCCAGCACTCATATAACTTCTACTATTACAGAAAACTCATCTGTCAGTCATACACAAGTCAATACTTGCAAAAATTGACCTCAGTGTTTGAATGTTGCATGAACTGACAATTTGGGGTTGTCCTCCCCACCACTGACCTGCTCAAAATAAATATCTGTTTATTTACTTACTTAGGTCTAAAGGAGGCACAGTGGTGCAAAGAACCTTTTTTCTTCCTTGTGCTTTACCCACTTTTGACCCACATAAATAGCCCCAAGCCTTTTGATACTTGTTTATGCTTTGGGCTGTCTCTAGGGCCAGCACAAAACAAAGTGCTGAACTTCCTTCACAGTAGCAGTTGGATTTCTCTTAAGTTCTGTAAATGGCATCTCAAAAGAAGAATTCTCTCATGGAGGGAGGACAGCTACCAGAGCCAGAGGTGGGGCATGGGACATGGATGGGGAAGAGGAAGAAAAAGAGCTCCCCATTTATAGACAGGGAAGAACAGGATGTCATCTTTACCAAGTGGCTATCTTTTATATGGCTTCAGCCACTGCAGTCTTGCCTCCAAACAAGCACAGATAGTAGCACCTGTTTAGTTAACAAATGGTGTATTTATTAGAATTCTGGGCTTATTCCTCATCCATATTAAAAGTCCCCCCAGGAAGTCAACATAGATGGGAAGAAATGTTCAAATTCACGTATCACTTTCATAATGTGACACAGCCTCACATACGGCAGAACCTGAGCCCAAATTAAACTTGACACTATGTTTCCTAAAGAGATCTGCTTTTAATTTACACCAAAATCTCTTTCCACAGTTTTTGCATTATGAAGGGGGTTTTGCAATTACAATTGTCAACTGTACTGTAATGCCACAGGGATCTAAATACGCTTTAAGCCTGAGCATGTGTCAAACAGAGCATATAATACTGAATGTCAGTTAAGCCCTCATGTGAGTTGTTCTAGTGTAACTTTAAATCCCTGCAAGTCTGCTGATGTGAGTAACCTGCAGACAATGTAATGCAGCCATGTGTATATGCAGATTGTGATGGGCCTATATGACATATGACAAAATGGAGATCTGAGCACAGCAGCTCTACTGTGAGTAGAAAGTCAAGCAGAAGAGTCAATATCCCAAAACACATGCAACAACGAACCATCCCTCTAATCTCCTTTTCTCAGTCTCCTGCTGCCCCTCCCTAAGCAGTCTGTATCTCCCTTCCAACTGAAAGTGAAGCAATGTCCTGCCAAGTAACAGTGCAGCCTAAAGGATGAGATTTTTGTGAGTATCCTTGCACTTCAGGCTTACAGATTAACCAGCAGTACCTCCTGGAGATGTCTATTTTAGGAGTTTTGCAAAAACAGAAAAAAAAAAAAGTGTTCCTGCAGGAGGAACATGCCACTTACTGCAATGGGTTTAGAGAACAGAAAATAATGGGCCTGCTCTCCCAAGGAGCTCTGATATCCAGGCTGGGTTACTTACTTAGCTTCAGGGTCATACTCTGCCCAGATCCTTTTAAACTCATCCAGGTGGTGTGGTCCTAAAATGGACCAGTCCCGTGTCAGGTAATCAAAGTTATCCATTATAACAGCTACAAAAAGATTGATGATCTGCAAACAAAGACAGAGATGACATGATGGAAGAGGCAAGTATCAGTAGATTTTACTGAGTTCTCCATTTAAGGTCTTGATTTGGACTCATAAAACTAGGAAGCTATGAGGGGTAGGTTCTCTGTTCCCCCATGCCAGCCCCCTAGTTTAAATGGGAAGAGCCCAGAGGTGGAATATTCTCAGCTCGTTACACTTTTCCCTTCCCTACTAAATGGACAAGGCACAAGTTTGCCGAATGCTTAGACGTGTTGTGGTGGCTTGTTATTAACCTGGGTCTTTGCCCGGCATAATGGGGTGGGAGAACCTTGGATTTATCTTCTATAGGCAGTGGGGCTGAGATGAAAGTCCCTTCTTCTGGCCCAAGACCAAAACTTTGCAAATTTGCTGCAGTTCACTGGGAGAGTTTTGGGCACTGGTGCCAGCTGCAGAGCATGTGCTGTCACTCTGAGCAATGCCGCACAGCCAACACGGAGCAGATGTAAGTGGGATATGTGTATTCTCACAGTCATTGCTGCTGGCAGGGGAGGAAAAACCTGCTCAGCATCCAGAAGGATGGTAGGAGGGAAGGTGGGAAGTGTGGCTGAGGCGTTGCTAGCCTCAGCACAGCCCACAACACACTAATTTGGTTTTCTCATTGAGGGGGAGGGGGGGAAGAGCGCTCCTTTGCTGTGCACAAAGGATTGGGATGGGAGCAGAGCATCCCCCAGAGCTGGTGGGAGGCAGGAAGGGGTGTTGTCACTGCAAGGGTGCTGCTGGGAAAGACCCCATGGGGAGATTTCCTCTATTTGAGATCATTCTTCTCCTGCGCAGTGCTGATATCTGGGGAAGCAGAAGCTCAGCCTGTCAGAGGGAAGGTTTTGGTTGCTGGGGTGGACTCACCAGGAAGGCACAGAGCATGTAGAAGCTGATGAAATAGAAGACGGCGAAGCTGCTGCCACAGGAGTGATCAGCTTCGGTGGAGTTGGCCGGCTCTGACTCCGGGTCGCACTTCTTGTCTGGGAGACATGCCAGCATGATTTCCTGCCAGGCCTCACCAGTGGCACACCTGGGCATGGCAAAGGGAAAGGGAAGACATCATTGACCTTTGATGTGAGAGGGACTGGCAAATTAGCAACCTGTTCCTGCTCCCATGAACATTAATGGGAATTTTGCCACTGAGGTTAATTAAGAGCAAGTTAGGCTGAAGGCTGGGCTTTGACACACTGGCATACCCTACTCCTCTGTTTGGTTTTGTTGCCATCATCAGTCCTCATTCCTGACTGGCTTTGGCTTAATGTGGGTACGGGTCTCTCCTGTTCCAACCAGACAACCATTGAGATGTGTGTGACACATCTCAATACGGATTGCATCTCATATGGATTGCACGCACAAAGTCCTTCAAAATGAAGAGAGTGTGCTGAATTTGTACCAACTTCCCACCCCTTCAGCACCCCTCCCTCCCTGGCCACAGTCCAGCTGGCCTCAGCTGGAGTAGGATGATGTGCTAAGTTGAGCTGGGTATGGCCATGCCTAAGCATGAGCCCATCATGTCCCTTTCCCTGCTAGAAGTCACACTGGCTAGATTTGAATGAAAGGAGTTTTAGATGCATATCAACATTTGAGAGCACTGAAAACTGGCTACCTTCCTTCCGAGTAGGAGCACCTGCCTCCCTCCCCAGCACTAAGTGTTGGCCAGTGTCAGCTGGTGGGGGTACAAGATTTGAGACTGGCCACTCCATCTGACATAACTCCCAGGCTCCTCTGCTAAAGGACAACATGTTTCTATGCACCTCGTGAGCATGACACGGTAGGAGGAGATAAGCTGTGCCTGAGAGCAGAGGAATCGTGCTCCCAGACTGACACAATCCAGACCTGTCATACACCCACCTGAAAAGCAGCAGCACTGCCTGGGGGAAGGTCTGGAAGTTGTTGTTGCGGTTGATTTCCGTGGTATCGTTCAGCGCAATTTTACCAAACACCTGGCAGAAAGCAGAGGTCTTTTCAGATTAGCCCTGCAAAATCCCCACAGCTCCTGTCACCTGTAGCTCTTGGCCTCACCCTGATTCTGATATTTAACGGAATCTGCTCTTCTATTAAAAGAATGTTTCCATGTGCCTTTCATATTTGTTGTTGCTTCCCTGGCTTGTACTTTATTACCAGAAAAGCACTAATTTTGTAACAAGAGGCATCTTATGTTAAAACAAGATATCCTTCCTTACTCATACACTGTGAATACACAATATAAGGCCTTATTTTAACAGGCATTCATATGGGGAGTCCCAGCTGAAAGAAATCAATAATACAGAAGAAAGTCTGCTTCCTTCATTGCTCATCTGTCTTCAGTAGGAGGAAATGATAGCAAAAGACCAGCAGCTGCAAAGCCTTGAGCTTCCAACTCTGTGGGGTGCCTTGGATCTTTCCGAAACAATGTAAAGTACGTTGACTTGAATCTGGAGATTGTTTGAATGCCTGCCCTTCTGATAGTCATGCTTGTCACCAGCAGGTGTTTCAGGGGACCTCCCAGAATGCAGCAGCACAAAGGCCATGACTAGATTTGCCAAGACAAGGACGGCTTACAGCCTCCCCCTGTGCCCAACCAACTTTTGCTGCACCAACTTGTTCATCCAGTCACGGCATGAAGGTTGCAACCATCAGCAAACCTATTTAGCAGCCTGTCCTCAGATATGAAGTCCCCAGTGCAGCAGAGTTTTTAGGTTTCTTTGAAAAAAATCTTAGACAGCTTTGGTACTTTTGGGCAGTGGGACTGAGAGCTTAACAAACCTTGCCTGGCAGAAAAGTCTCTGCACAGCATAGTCAGGACTATTTATTCCCCATCGACAACAACGTGGCAAAGATGTCGAGGACTGAGAGCTGTAATCTCACAGCCAAAACAAGCAGCAGGAACAGAGCAGCTCTGGGAGAACATGGAGCTTCTTTTCAAGGAAATGTCACCGATAATTAGCACCCCAAGAGAAACAATGATGTGGAGAGAAGTGGGGGGACAAGGGCGGGGAGGCCGTGCCAGACGGGAGGGAGGGTTCCTCATGGATGAGTGGGCCTTCTCCAGCCCTAACTGCCCCCAGCTGCACTGAAGGGGAGCAGGAGGACAGTTTAATGCTCAGAGGCAGTTTGAGCTGAGGCAACCCATATTTTTCATTTCAGGCAAACATAGGCAAGGGAGCTTCCCATGCTGGAAATCTGATCTTCCTTTCAAACCAGCAGCTTCCCTCTCACATGAGATACTGGTGGCAGCTGCTATGAGTGCTTTGCATTAGGTACTGAGGAGGAGCTATAGGTAGTGGTTCCTCTCTTATGGCCTTTCCAGTCTGTGTCTCTTGGGGCATCATATGAGTGGCTTCATCCATCAGCATCAACTTGGATTTTTTCCACTTGAGCACATTAGGTAGTGAGGCTTGAATGTTGTTACGCTCCAAGTCATGGCAGCAGCTGAGATAAAGTGGTAGGTCTCCTTTATATGGGAAATTCTGATATTTTCATCAGATCTGGTACACCTAGTCTTTCACAGTAGCTGCTTAATGGAGTGAGGAATGATTTTCTTTCCTATATGTTCCTGTGTGTGAGGGAACTCCACATGTCAGCAGGTTCAAGAGAGCAGCACACAAAATATCTGAGATGCCACTTGGACAAAAAGTGATGATAACAGGTCTGTGGGCTCTAAGCAAAGAGGGAAAATGAGAAAAATTGCTTTTCTCATTAGAAGACAGGAGGGCAGGAAGGGATCTAATAATCTAGATCAATGTGAAAGACAGACACATGATCTTCAGGCTGCTGAAATGATTTAACCAGAGGCTTGAATGCAAGCCAAGGCTTAAATAGATAACTTAGAACTAGCTGACAAAAAAAGGAATAGAATTACAGAATAAAGTATCTAGCCCTGGCAGTGCCCTGATCATTGTAGACTCCGTCTGCGTGGGTGTTTGGAAGCCACTTTTAATGCTTTGTATGGCAACGTAACACTAGCTTAATACTCTGAAGTGATTTTCTGTATAGCACAGGTAATTCTGCAAGATCTTGGCCATTTGAGCTAGTTAGGTATTAAAGGCAAAAGTGGCAAGTTTACAGCATGAGCACAGTAGACTAAATTACAGCTGTAATTACTGGGGCCATTGAGATAACCTGTGATAATTCAAGAAAAAATTAGTTTTATTTTTCAAAGTGGGGCAGAGTAGATGGAGTCTCTGAAAACATGTGATTATAATAACAGGAAACAAATTCAAAAGAGGTCACAGAGGTCAGATGAATTTCATTACAAATTCTGTTGGCATTGTGAAACCAAAAAGCCTGTCATGTTTGAAGACCTCTGGAAGCAATTATGCCATGCCTTTCTATACTGTGGTCTCTGGTCTCAGATGGCTGACTCATCTGAGAACTCTGATTAACACTGAAGTGGAAAATGAAGTTTAGCTTGAAAAGAAGCATAACAGATGAGGCTGGGGCTGTCACAGACTGTATCTATATCACATGCTTTCTTCAGTGGTCTGTATGCAACATCATTCCTCGCACAGGTGAATGGTCAGGATGATTCCAAGCTCATTTTGCACACTGAATAGGATGTTGTATTGATGCAACTTCATGAAGAACTGGCACAAACTCAGTGTTGGTACATTGGGTCTGATCCCATATTTACCTTCAAGGGTGTAGATCAAAAGCTGCTCTTTACAACTCAGTGGAATTTACGCCAGCGTGAAAGTGATGGGAGAGAAAAATTGAGGTTTTTTTCAGTGCAGCATGGCCATAAATCCACTGAAAAAACTATTTTGAACCAACAGGCAAGGCAGTAAATCTCCTTTATGGATATTCCTTCGAGAGTGTGGAGGGCAGGCACGGTCCTTTTACTATTTGCATATTGTGTTTTGCCATTAAATGGGTCAATATTTTTGTTTGGTTGTTTTTTTTTTCTGGAGTGCATAGGCAGACGATGTTTTCTAACAAAGGCCAGCTGCCATTTCACCTGACTGGGTGAAAACATTCTTGCAAGCCCCTACAACCACACATTGATCTAGTTACTCTATAAGACAGTGCCCAAGGTCTAACAGGGGAAGACAGACACAGCTGAGCTCTTTCAAGCATCTTACCTGCATCCCAATCACAGCGTAGATGAAGAACAACATCACTATTAACAGAGCCACGTAGGGGAGAGCCTAGAAGTAAAAGAAAGAAAGAAAGAGCACTGTGTCTCCACCAAGCCTGCCTCATGCTCCTGGCTTTGGGAAACCAGGCGGAGGCTGGCCCCAAACGTGGAGTCTGTAATTTGGGCAGGTGGCCACTAGATGCCTCTACAGGCCCACATTTGGTTGCCCTCCCCGCCACCACCCAGCTCAGGCAGGCTCCGCTCTGCTCCCACTCGCGGTGGTGGAGCTGCGCTGCCTGCGTGTCAGTCCTGCCCTTGACAGAGCGAGGAAAGCGAGGGCAAAACCAGTGTCTACAGCTGCTCACCAGGAGGAGAAAGCTCTCATAACCAGCATTATTCTGGCACTAAAAGCAATGTGATTTTTTTTTCCTTGATCCAGTCTGGTGAAATAAAAACCGCAACAGCTGCTGAAATCCAAATTGTAGCTTTTGGTACAATGGCTGGCACCATCCTAAGTACCTAAGGCAGCATCAACATCTTCCCTGTTCCAAGCTAGGTGTCCCTGACGGTGTCTGCAATGCACTAAGTGTCTGTGATCAGCTGCTGAAGAGGAAATGCAGAGCCCTGGTATGCAGAGCTGCCGCCTAAGGAAGAGACCAGTGCAATCACCAAAGTGTTGAGTGCTACCGGTTTCCTCTCCCACTAACAGGAATCAAGGGCACAGCTCGGGACCTCACAAGCTCAGGCTTTTGAGGAGGAATTTTCTACTCTGTTGCTTTTGAAATACATAGTGCTCAGACCAGGGATTTCCAGACTTTCCTTCAGAGGCAATGGGTGAGCATGTTCATCCTGAAAATGTGAGCACAGTCCCTGATCTGGACTTTGAACACTCAATTTCACAGAATATAACAAGACTTCAACATTACCAGAGGTTTGGAGCACCTCTCGTGCAGAGACAGGCTGAGAGAGTTGTGTTTGTTCAGCCTGGAGAGGAGAAGGCTCCTTAGAGCACCTTCCAGTACCTATAGGGGGCCTATATAAAGCAATAGAGGGACTTTTTTCAAGGGCATACAGTGACAGGACAAGGGATGATGGCTTTAAACTGAAAGAGGGTAGGTTTAGATTAAATATTAGGAAGAAATTCTTTACTGTGTGGGTGGCAAGACATGAACAGGTTGCCCAGAGAAGCTGTGGATGCATATTTTGTGATTCTGTGATCAAAGCCCGGTTGGATGGAGCTTTGAGCAACCTGGACTAGTGGAATGTGCCCCTGTCCATGGCAAGGGTGTTGGAACTAGATGATCTTTAAGGTCCCTTCCAACCCAAAGCCTTCTATGATCCTAAATTCAACACAGCTAAATCCCATAGGAAGAATCTAGGAAAAACTTTCACTGACCATCATGGAGATTTGACTACGGTCAACATAAATAATCTCAAATCAATCTGAATATTAAAATGGAAAAAATTAAAACCTTTAGACAATGCCTGTAATCATCAATTTGCCCCTGAGGTTTGGGGCAAATTCCTCTGTGTTTTATGGGGTCGTACAAATCTGTATGGTTACCTCACAATGTCACTGGAGAGACACCAGCTCAGAACTGGGCTCTTAACCTTTCGTGATGATCAGGTTGGGACTTGATACACTCAAAACTTAAGAGCCCCTGGGACAGTGTCCAGACAGGATTTGAGGTGTATAACCATAACAGTTCTTCTATCTTTTAAATGGGGTTGGGAAAGTATCTTCTGTCCTGGCCATCTGGCCCTCCACTTCTTTTTCATGTTCTTCTGCTCAGCCCACTCCTTTCCACTAATGCACCTTCCCACTTATCTCTGTCCCTTATTCCCCACGGCTCCTTCACCTCCCCACCTCCCATATTCTACTCTTCGGGCTCTGTCCTACTCTGCCTCTGTCTCTGTCCTTCCCTGGCTTTACCACTTTGTCCTTGTGATTCCCATGGCCTTGCCGTGCCCTCAGCACCCCTCTCACTTCCTCCTCCTCCCACTCACCAGCCTGAGCTCTGTTGCTGTCTCTGCAGACGGAAAGCCCGCTGAGCATTTTCCCATCCCACACTCCTCTGACCAGTGCCCCAACTTGTACGTCAGCACTTTGTGCCATGCCCAGGGCACGTGGTAGTTACGGTGGGATCTAACTCCAGCACAAGTTTGTTGCTTATTAGTCTGCCCTGTGTGAGCAGAGACGCTTCCTGGAAGCATATGGGGACACAGAGAGGAGCTTGTGCCAAAGTCTGCAGGGATCCCACATTCTGACAGTGGGAGTGGCTGAATCAAGAGCGGCACAGAGACTATTCTTAGCTACCAAAGGAGCCTCCCAGTAGTTGCAAGAGGAGGAGCTTGGAGCAGAGAATACCATGTTATAAATGGCTAAAGGCTTTCAAGAGAAAAGGCACTTGCTTGCAATGATTTTTTTTCTTTTCTGTTTTCTTTTTTTCCTCCCCTGCTGTGGAAGATCCCTCCCTTCATACTTTCTCCCACCACCCTACAACCCTGCCCAAAAGTGACTCTTACATAAAAGAGGTCTAAAGGTCACTGGAGGGAAGTACCAGGCACTCCCTTTCCCATCCATCTCATCCTCTTCAGCCAAGAGCCATGGCAAGCTGAGCTCAGGGTAAGATCGAGCTACTGCTAAAGAGGCTGGAGGGCCACAGGGGCAAGAGGAGTAGAAGCAGGAACTGGAAAGTGTGACTCTGCCCCCTGCATCAAGGATAGCTGAGCTGTGCCAAGGGAATTTCATTCCTATGCATGCAGACAAAACGGTTCCCACTGGAGCTGCTCAAATAACAACCTGGAAGTTAGCAACCATGTAAGCAATGGAAAAAGTCACTTGTGGTACAGATGTGTCAGAAAACTGCTGTGCAATATTAGATCCTCTGGCAGTCAAGGAGTGTGCAAAATGAGAGTCCTTTGTATAAGCCTGGTGGTCTGGCTACCGAGACCACGGAGAGCTGCACTGGAAAAAGTCCAGGCTGATCCCCAGTGTACACACATGCTAATTCTGCTGACAGGAGTTGCAATGATCCACAGCACTGCAGGCTTTGGTCCCAGCTTGTGTTGCCACTGGTGAGGTTTAGGTTTTAAAAGTGTGGATCTGCTCCTTTTCCATTAGAGCCAACACAAAAGCTATTGATCATTTAAAGCCTCCGTGTGAAGGATGCGTAGTTGCCGTTTCAAGACTTGTGTGTTGCACAAGTTACTCTTTCATGCTTTTGTTCACTGGTGTGTTCTGCATCTTTTCTCGTGTATAGACCACCATTTGTATTCCTGTGCTGTCATTCCCTGACACTTCTTTTGGACATGCCCCAGCTAACTTCCAGGTTGTGCTGGTCCAATAAAACCAGGTCAAGTACTTTTAAAATGCAAGAATATGCTATACTTCATCTCTATCATCTTACTATATGTGGCTAGTTTTTTTCTAGCAAATAACTGTGGTGTTTCTTTTCCCCCAGAGGTGATGATTCTTATCCAGTCTGGTCTTCTTCACCTTCCTCTCTCTACTCTGGTACTTTATCTACCACTGAAATGCAACCTGTCTCTAGGGGTAAAAGTAGCAGCAATTTAATAAGTTGGCATTGCATGGGGCCAAAAAGGTGAATTCTTCCCGGGTGAAAGTATGGAGGCCACACACCTCTAATACTTACTGGAAATCCTCAAAATAAGGCTTAAAGGAAATTTAATTGAGACCCAGGCCTTCCCCATAGCTGTGTATTTCAGTTAAAGCAACACATAAAATACAGCTCAAATAGGAAAAAAAAAAAAGGAGACTGAAGGGTTACAGACAGGCAGTAATCGAGTTGAACTGAACTATCAAAGCTGCTCAGAAAGGTCTCAAGCAACTACTCAGGCTTTAAAGATGAAACTCGTACGCAGGCAGCCACTCCTTGTGAGTCACATTTGCTTGACTCTCACTTGTGCCACGTGTCCCTGGTGTGCCCAGCTCTGCCTTTGAGCTCAGGCACTTGGGTGAAACCCCTCCACGAGAGGCCACCAAGGGGAAATAAAAAGGAGTTAGGTCTTACTGAGAGATAAGCGGAGGAATACCTGGAAGGATTTGATGAAGGTCCAAAGCAGAGTCCGGATGCCCTCCCCTCGGCTCAGGAGCTTCACGAGACGCATCACGCGGAAGAGTCGGAAGAAGGTGATTGAGATGCGAGAGTTTTCCTCTGCGTTCTGGAAGCCATTGGCACAGAGGCAGGAGTTACAACAGCACGAGAGGAATGGGGGCCCTGGGCCACAGAGGACGCTACGTCGAGAGTTCACTGCACTGTTCCTTGTCCTGGTACTGCTCCCTGGGCTTCCAGTGTCCTGGCACCCCAGGGACGGGCCGAAGTGGTCAAGCCGGCCCTGTCTCCCATGGTGGTGAAGCCACTCTACAGAGGCTCTCAAGGCCATGAGACTCTCCCTTCAGGTTGCCTGGGCTTTTGGGGATTAGGGATATGTTATGCCGTAAACCTCTCCACTGCATCTCCTCTTTACATTGGAAAGATGCAAATCCCCTTTGACATTGCACTGGAGGAGAAGGACACTTTCTCTTTTGACCTGTCTCAGGTGTTTTATGACCCAGTGAGCGCCTCAGCCAGCAGTTCTGGTGAATCTGGTATCGGGCACCAGCCACATGCTGCTTGTTCTGCTGGGAAACAGTAGCAGGTCTGGGGTGCAAAACCCCACAGGGGCACGGTGAGTGCTGGCCCCTGCCCAGCTGCTGGAGTCACTGGCACCACTGTCAGCCTGGCTGTCCCTGCGCTGCCCTGGCCATGCTTCTGGGGGCTGGGCCGGGATCGCTCGCTCCCGCTGCTCTGTGCTCGGGCCTTCTGCATTTCTCATGACCCCTTTGTATTTCCCACAGTCTGCGCACTGACTTTTGCTTTTTTAAAAACATTTTATTTTGGCTTCACCGCTACTGTTCAAGCGTGCAGTATTTTAAAATAGTCTTTCTTCTAGCCTGTTTTTTTTTCTCACAGCATCTGCTTTGTCCCTAAGCGTTTTCCCCTGGGGCTGCAACCATCTCTGACGTCCCTCAGCCTTCACATGTGTGAAGGCAACATCCATCTGAGGGCTGCTGTGGCAGCAGGCTCACCTGGCCTTGGCAGAGGACCCACCGTCTAGCTCAAGGGCACAGCAAATGCCACTTCTCCCAGTTTCTTAACCCTCTAAAATACTGTGTGAAGCCTGTGGAGATGGTGGCTTCCGGTAGCAGCACTGTGGGAATGTGACCTCCTGTCACAGGGGGAGATAACACTGTCACCCTGCCACTTGACCTGCTGTGGAGCAAAGTGCACGGAAACCCCCGTCTCTGTCCCCACCCAGGCTGCAAAGACTGCAGTTTGAGTCTAAATGCTACCAAAAGAGCAACATTTAGGAGGAAGAAACAGTGCAGATCACCCCTGCTGTTAACTACTCACCACTGTGTAAACCAAGAGAGAACAGACCCTTTGGATTTCCTGTCACTGGGCAGTGAAAACAGCAGCCGCTTGCCTGCCTGCTTCTGATAAAACCCAAGGCACAGGGACAGCCCAGATGGATGTTTCTGGGATTGTCCAGATGCAGATGTGTACCTGTGCGCTGTGTGTGCTCCTGTTTCTACCCAGGATGGCACTCAGCTCTGCCCACATCCCAGCTCCTGCGGAGCAGCCACAGAGCGCTCAGGGGCTGGAGCTGTGTGCTGGGTGTGTGAACCCTGCTTGCACAGAGAGCTCAGCACCAGGTACAGCATTTCAGGATTGCACCCCAGCTGCAGTTTGTCTGTCTGTCTGTGGTCTATCTATCACCAGTGGATAGTTTGGGTAGCTTCCTCCAGTCTGTGGCAAAGGCCGAAGCTCACTGTCCGTGGAGTAAGTGGGTGAAAAAGATTAGGGGAACAGGCTGTGTCAAGGAAAAGCCTGAGTGCTCCCTACATCGCACATAATTCTCATTTTATTACTTGGACAACAAACTGTGGGCTTCAGTGAATCAGAGGGAGTTGCTCTGAGGTGAAGGAGGGAATGCGGCCTCCAAGAAATTAAAAATCATGACATTCCATACCTTCAGCACTATGGTCCCTGAGGGCTAACTCTAAGGTCACACACCTCTCCCAATCTTACAGAAGTCCTACGGCCTCCCTTCCACTTCTCTAAGAAGCCGAACTCCAATACTACTTAAAAGAGAGCTGAAGTCCAAATTTGAAAGTTGTGTGGACAGCAATATTGCTGGGGTTGTGATAAAAAAAAAAGTGTTTTCCTATTCTACCTGCTACTCCTCTTGTTGCTTTGGCCCTTTGGGTGGTAGCAAGTTAGGATATGGGTCTGGATGGAGGTTTTAGCATTCCTGCATCTTTCCTTGCTCAGAGGAGGCAGCTGTTGTAGCGAGAAAATTATTCCTGTCCCTAGAACTCTAGGGCA
Source organism: Manacus vitellinus (assembly GCF_001715985.3). NCBI lineage: Eukaryota > Metazoa > Chordata > Aves > Passeriformes > Pipridae > Manacus > Manacus vitellinus. The sequence continues at coordinate 5,257,743 of NW_021940682.1, forward strand.
GGCAAAATCTAAGCAGCAGATAAAACAGAACAAATTTCTCCCTGACGCAAATCTGCAACTTACTGGCATCAAACCACTTAGCCAAAAGCTCAGTGATGCCTCAGAAGATTGCAGTCATTTTAAGACTAGATGGCTACAGATTAGCTGGTGCTTGAGTAGCCTTGCTTGCTTTCTCCTGGCTTTCATCCATCTTTTTGAAGGCACGTCCTTGCCAGTGGAGGGAGGTTCTGCAAAGTGGCAATCAAGAGACTGGAGTTACTGCAACTCTGTTGGGGTGGTGTGGGAACTGCCTTGCACACCAAGGTAGAGGAGTTGTGTGCATGACTTACTTTTTTTTGTGTGAAGTACAAACTCAAATGTTAAAGTGAATCACCTCACTGAAGAGGAACTTCAGAGTCCCAATCTCTTCTTGTCCAGAGGGCTGGACATGAAGTCACATCGCAAACTCATTCAGTGTCACATGGACAGAGACACAGTTTGTGCCTAACAAGAAATCTGACCAGGTCTAGTTCTCTCTTGGTGGTTCATTAGAAGGCAGAACAACAGTTAACTTGACCAAAGGAAAGCTCAGGATGCACAAGAAATACACATGTGCAGCATATTCACAGCTCATGTGAACACCAGACTCACAGCAATACACGACATGGCAGCTTCATGCACAAATAACTAGGCTGGGCTTGGAGAGAGAACTTGTGATCACGGAGAAGAGAAAAAAGGAGTGTGTTAGAAAGAGTGTCACAGAAGCTGGGAGGGTGGTCTGTATTTTCGGTCTTACCATAGAGGAAGAGCATTGGGTATGTTCAGCTGGCTTTAAAGAAAGGCAGACAGAAATAAGCTGTAATAAGTCTCCAATCAAGAGCCCTAGTAAACTAGGTCTTGGCTAACACAGGAGCAACAAAATGGCAGAAGAGGGCAAAAGGGAATTTGAAAAAAATGCACAAGAGGCTGGGCTTATTCCCTAGGATGCCCAGGATCAATGCTGGTCATGAATTTGATGTAAGCTCTATCCACTACCACCACATGTGAATCACACCCAGGATCTCCTGAGTGCTGGATATCCTGGCGTCCAGGCAGTGGAGGTACCGACATTGTTAAAATGTTTGTTTAATCACTGCTATCAAGTTCAATACAGGGGCTGATTTAGCTCTCCAACTCAGATCCAGGCCATGTCTGTGCAGGGACCAGCCAGCTTCTAGTGCATCCGTCTGATTTGTAAACCCGAAACATCCCAGTGCTAAAGCAACACTTTCTATTTATATATCCTCATTCCCTTACACATAGTTCTGGGTGAGATAATGGGTTGGGAGAGCCTAACTGGCTCTTGGCAACCCTGAAACACCCACCACCAGCTGTGGAAAGCGAGTTGGTATAGCTAATTAGTTTGATGTACCTTCATTCACCTCACAGCAAAGCTGTGTTCTTGGAGGCCAGGCTGAGCTGAGCTGAGCCCCAGTCATACCTGGAAGAGTCTAGCTGCTGCAAACACTCTGCCTGACATTCCTTGATTAACCTCTGGGGCCATTTCCAGTACTGAGAGCAATTCTAAAATACACCCAAGGCTGCAAATATCCTTAGGTGTAAGAAGCAGAATTGGAAATTAAATAAAGCCATCTTTATCAGGAATCCTTCAGTTCAATAGTAACATAATCCTTCAGGCCTAACCTCTACCATATGCCCCATATGCCAAACCTGTCTGTCATCACTTTCCATGACACATTAGCAAGTGGAAACTGATGTATTTCCTCTTCTGCCAGTGACAGAATTCCCCTGTAGTGCCATGCAGGACTCCTGCAGCATGCTCCTGCTCTTCAAGGATGCTGCAGGAACCAATTGGCACTGTATTACCTAAATAACAATTGTGGTTTAGATGCACAGTCTATTTGGTGATATAGGCAAAAAGGAACAATTAAAAACCCAGGGTATACCTAATCATGTAATAGTCTTTTGGGTTAACTCATTGGTTTGGTAATGACAGCTTTCATTGTTTTTATCTTCCTCTTTTACATGTTTGCTCTTGTGTTTTCAGATCACATACAAGCAAAAGTTGGCTTGAATACCAAATAAAGGAGCAGTGCCCATAGAGACATTTCTTACAGGTCAGGCATAGATTTTGATTTTGTGTTGCTAGGCAAACATCTTTCCAGCAAAGAGTTTCTCTGTCCCATCCCCCTTCCTCTTCCTAGTTTTACAAATCATCTTTTCTAATAGTGGAAGGAACCCTAATCTGCTAGTTGCTACATTCCTGTTAGAAGGTACAAAGGCCTTTCAAAATAAAGGAAGGAAGCCTAGAAACTTTCAGCACCTTTCAGGATTCTCCATCCTTCCTGGCTGGCAGTGTTGGTGGATCTGTCACTGACAGGCTGAAAAAACCTTTTGAGTTACTGTGGAATATCATACCTTAACTGTCGTTTTGATATTTGTTAGTATTGCATCAGAAAGTGCAGACGATAGCAGTGTGAGTAAAAAAATATGTATAAGAGCATATGACTTTATGAGGTTGATATAGGATGCTCAGTTTGGAGGAGTTGGCATCATGTGGTAAACCCGAAGTTTCTGAGTATCTTTGGCACTGCTGGGAAAGGGAAGCAGAAGTTGACTTACTCCTCTCTTACTCCCTGACCTAACTGGCCTGCGTTTTAAGTTGGGTCAAATATGGAGCAAATTGTATCACTACCTGTGGTAGAGGCTCAAAAGCAGCATGGGGAAGGTTTCTGCTACTGCCAGATTTTCTGAGAATCTTCAACCTTGCAAGTGATGTGGGTATGCCAATTTTAGGGCAAGGACAGGCCACTGACATCTGAGAATGCAGTAGTCACATCAGTTCTCAGGGATGGAAGCATGGTGACAGGTACTTGGAATTAAAGCCAGTGTCTCTTGCCCACGTGAAGTGGATAGGATTTCATTTCTACAAATCTCAGAATAACGTAGAAAAACAAATCCTGGCCTGTTTAATGTCATTGAAAGAGCTTTTGGAGAAGCTGCACCACTTAAGAGAAAGCATCCTTGTTTGTAGTGTTTAATTAAGGAAGAGACTGCAAAGGAACTTACAGCCTTCTATCCTTGTTCTTGTCATTTGGGACACAAGTAGGATGCACATACTGAATGAGAAAGGTCCGAAACAGTGAGATCAGTCAGAGATGATGTTCTGTGCAACTTCCATCATACAGAAAAGGGACTTGAAGTATAAATCCCAAACAAGTCCAGGCCCGTATTTAGAGCGATGTAGAAGGGAACCTGCGGCCCAAGAGTGGGAAGAGAAATATCTGAGGCAGGATGTGTCAGTGTAAAGACTCTCAAGAGGATGACTGCACTGAAACCATTTGGGTAATATTTTTTTATTTCTTTTGATGTCATTATATTTAAAAAGGTAACAGAGATGCTAAGGAGCAGAAGAGGTCAAGAAAGAGAAGAGCATGTTCTAGAAGCCCAAGTAAAGATTCAGTAGGATAAAGACTGAGTGATCTCTGAAGCGTGTCTGAAAAGCTCCTCAGGATACTGTTGCCTGCATGCATCTCATTTTAACTATGCTCAGTGTGTACCAGAACACCGAATTTTAAGCAGATACATTGCTTGAGCTGCTGCAAACCTGTGAGCATCTTTAAAGCCCCTACAGGCACACAAGAGAAAGGCACAGCTTATGCCCAGTATGAAGTCAGGATCCCAGGGAAGGAAGTGTCTGGGAAAGAAGACAGGTTTATTTGATGGACAGATACTTAAAATCTCAAGAGAGCACAGCAGAAAGTAACTTGTGTTCCTGTTAGTCATGCTCTGCCTGGGTAGGTGGAAGTAAGGTTTACTGGTGGCTGTTTACAGAGATCATAACCCCTCCAGGTCCTGTTGGACCTCCATACTGTCTCACATGTCAGATTTGGTGTCTGATACTGTCATCAAGTCAAGGACATAGGAAGCCAGGATAGGATAAAATTTTCACTCCAGGAGAACCAGTCTCAGTCTTTCAAGGGTGATATGTAACAATCAATATTGTATGATATTTATGCTGTTATGCAATTCATTCTGAAATTCTGAGAAGGCATGATGTGGCTTTTCAGAGCTGTAAAGATGGAAGCAAAAAGACTGAACACTTTGTATAGTCCTGGTAGCATCAAAGCCCTGTGAAATATTCATGGCTTAGAATATCTTCTGGATAAAGATTTGGAAGAAAACAATAAGATGTGTTAACAAACAGATTCAAATGAAAGTTTTAGTAGAAAATTCTTGCGAAGAGATATATTAATCCCACCTCATCCCTGTGGAACACTGGAGATGGAGGACCATGTTGAGAGGTTTGAGTTCCCTGGGGGTTTGGGCTGGTTTGCTGACAGCTATAATGGCTATGCAGAGAAGCAGCACCTAGAAATGCCTGAAGGGGAGGTTCATCAGCTCTGTGCAGCATATGTTTAATCAATACATCCAAGGAGGCTCCTGGACTGCTGGGTAAGTATGTTTTAGTAGTTGTAGAAGCTTGATTGCCACCAAGATGACAGGACAGGCAGGCAGCATTCCCATTACCACCACTGCTGATGGTAGTAATTTTTTAATACCACAGAACACACTGAAGACAAGATGAGTTCAGCTCCCTTGGAGTATCCATTCTTTGCTCGAAGTACAAACTGATTTTTTCCCCTAATGTTTGAGGAGCAAAACATCCTTTAATTTCATTCTCAGGGAAGAATCTCTTTTTGCAAGAGAGAATCCAACATTTATGTTGTGGAAAACTTTGGCCTGGCTCGATCTGGAGAGCATTTCTGCAGCTAAATGCAAAGTGTTATTATTGCTTTGCTAGTCAGAGTTGTCTCAGTGAATGCAGTGACACGACTGCAGCCTTCTAGTTTTGTCTGATAGCCCAAGGTTAGAAGAGATGAGAGGAAATCTGTGTTTGAAATGCTGGCACCAGGATGTGACAGAGTAAATTCATATTTTTCAACAAAACAAATGGTCAGACGCTTATGCTGCCTTTTGTGATAAACAATCTATAATGGCATTTCTCCACTGAGGAAACTATGGCTGGTGGATGCAGCTCTTAGGAGACCACTCACAGTAGCTGATTGATGATGGATGTCTGCTAAGACGTTTCCGTGGTTGCTGTTGATGTCTGGAGAATGAAAAGTTACCCCTGAAGATTGCCCATTGGTTTGTCCCACGAGAAAGGAGGGCGACAGATGTTCATTTCTTGCTTTTTTCTGCTCATTGCAGGAAGGATGCCCCTGAGAATCCACACTGTAGAGTTCACCTGAGCAGACTGCAGTGCTGTGTGGTTCCCCTGCAGTTGTAGGGTATCAGTCTTTTCCAGCTCAAATTCTTTGTATGTAGAGGTCTCCTCCAAGAGCCCTGCCTACTTTAGCCATACTGCATCTGTGACCTTCTTGGACCCAAAAAGAAGGGTGGAAAGGGACATTCTGGGGAAATGAACTCATCATACAAACACAGATAAGATTTGGAGAGGAAGTGTAAGCACAAACAGGGCAATGGCAAGCCAACAACGCTACTGTTCTGGACTTTTTTCTTTCACATGGAGTTCACACTGAGATGGGATTGCCATGACCTGAGTTTCAAAAAGAAAAAGAATTTACCAGAGTATGGCAGAAAAAGAGATTTATAATTTATCAGTGCCATGGAGGCATGACAAAAGAAGACACAAGATTTCCTCTTGTGTTTGTAGTGTCAAAAATCTGAAGCGGCCTCAGGAGTCTGAGTAACACAAGTCTTTGTGGAGAGCTGGAAGAAGTCAGGGTTTCAAATCACCCTGGCTGCTGGCAGGTATTAGCCTGCCCTTTCACTGGGGAGTTACCACAGCCCCTTCCAGAGCCATCTGTCTGCTGCTGCTGCTGTCTGTGGTTTTAATCACAAGAACCCCAGAGATAACCCACCAGTCACCACAGTCTGTGAAGTTATAAAACCAGGCAGAAATGTATCTGCTGTTTCTCTGACAGGGAATACTACTGGATTGCAGATGGCATAATTCTCAATTCCCACAACCTTACTGTGAAATCAAATAATTAGCGGGGGGGAAAAAAGCCAGAAAAGCTTATCAAACTGTGCATTCTTCTATTAAGTGGGCAGCTCTTTGAGAATTTTTGGGAATATTTTGAATAAAACTAGCCAGAATTCTTTTTTTTTCCTTACAAAAATATTTTCTGTTAGAAGAATGCTGATGCTGAAAATGAAACGTTCTGTAAAAATGTCAATTTTGAAAAAGGCATTTCAGAAACATAAGATAAAAATCTCACATTTTGTCCTCACACATTTTAGTTTGTTTTAATTTCCAGTAGAAATCATATCTAACTGAGAAAAAAAATCAATCTCAGATTAAACTGCTTTTACTTTACGTAAGCATATGTTTTGATTCTCCTCAGCTATTTCTGTGAAAATGATCTTTTACTGAAAGTTTTTCAAGTTTAAATTTTTATTCTATTTTAAAATAGAAAAAAAAACGTTACAAAGGGCTTTTGGAAACAAAAAAATCAAGCCTACCTATAGCTCTTATCTGGGTGAAGCACTAGAGGCTTTTTGGATCATTTAATGCCTATTAGAAAAGGGTACAATCTTACAGGAAAATAGGGATTTGAGCTGTAGGATGCTGTCTTTACTGGGGCAAATGGTGAACACCTTGTTGATTTCCCTGGCAAAATCCCTGAGCTTTATCCCAGAGCAATGTAACATCTGATACCCAGCTCTGCAGAGAAGGCTGAAATCTCTTGCAGCAGGGAATTAAAATTTTATTTGATGCAATAAGGGGAATTAAGAGAAATGTGATATCTGCAATGAAGTTTGCCATTACATTTCTGCCTCCACTAACTCATGTGGGCCAACAGACATCACGTGTCAACTCATACAAATGCAATATATATGCATTTATACTTCACTGATTCCACATGATCTCAGACCTCAGGGGAAATATTTGCATATCCATATGCAACAAAAGCCTATTTGGAATACAGTTAATAAGGTCAAACTAACTTTTTAAGCAAATGAGTCCTGCAGCTATCAGTTTTTTTCTCTTCATTTCCTATGTATTCTAAGATTTTGAAATTCTGGAGCTTGCTTTTCTAATTAGCTTCAAATATGCAAACCATATCAATTTGAATAGCTTATTAATTAATTTCATATATATATATATCTCCATGAAATTGTCAGACAGTAATCTTATGGTTCCAAGTGCTTAAGGTAAATACAAGGGAAGTCAATTGCTTTAATTTGGTTATGCAGATTACCCTAGATTGACAATTACTGGACAAGTAATGAAAGAGCTGCTTTTTCACACAGCTGAAAGCTCTAATTTTTTCCACGACTTGCAGAAAAGCAGAACAATTGGTAAAGTATATCTATGCAAATTATTCTTAATTTTCAGGATGTTTTAATAATCCTTCTCATTAGCTCTGGGTAATCAAGTCTTATGGTAATCAAGCCTGGGGGACTCCTGAGAAAGAAGTAGATACTAAACACTATGAGAGATGCAGTGCTTATCTTCAGGTACAAGTACTGACCTGACTCAGAGAGGCATGTCCATCTTGCCTGTGTTTCATTATTTGTCTTTTGTGGGACAGGTAGCCAAAAAAAGCCCTAGAACATCTGGATGGGAAGGCACTGAAGATAAATTGAGCAATGAAAATAAATGTTGAGAGGTTACTTGCATGCAGGACATTTTGTTTTACAAGTAGAGTGACTTCAAGGATTTTCTGTTTGAGTAACAGCTGAGGAGAGGTTTTGCTGATTTGAACACCTCTGCCAGAAGCCATGTGTGACAGAGTGGACTTTTTCCCATTAAACTTGCCTTTTCACTTGACCAATTCTTGATTCACAGGGCAGTGGAGATGATCAGGCTGTCCCAGCCCAGAGCAGACTGAAGAGAACAACCTTGGGAACAGAACAGACCACAGAGCAAGACAGAGAGAGAGGAAGTGCGAGAATTTAGAGTCCCCACATCTCCTCAGCCTTCCTCAGATTTACAACCATTCATGCCAACAGTGTCCTCATTGCTGTTCCTAAGCAGTCCAGTGTGCCTCATTGCCTTTCCTGTGGCAGTCTTCTTTTCCTCCACCTCTCTAGAAGGATTTATGTTCTGTATTATACTGATCATTATTCTCCTCTCTCCCTTTTTTTTTTTTTTCATTGTCTGGGAGGGAAATCTGTGGGACTGATTTTCTGAAAGGAGCACAGCCTCCTGGTTTTGACTCACTTCGAATAACAGTTGTTTTCATATCCAGGTTCTCCTATTCCAAACACTGAAAAAATATATCATCTTGACTTCTTATCTGTAGTAGTGTTGTGAAAGCACAGATGCTCTGCCAGGCTGCAGAGAGATGTTCTCTGACATACTTGGCCTGCTAAGGATCCTGTGTACTAAGACCATGCCACTGATTTTGACCTTGAAATAAAAAAAAAAAAAAGAGACTGTTCAAAGCATTCATACCAGGCTTAAGTACTTTAAAGATGTGATGTTGTGCACTGTGTAAGGCATTGATTTTTCCATTTCTAGTAACATCTCACAGCCTGCCTTGGGAATGATAATGGCAGCAGAGCTCTTCTCTAAGATGAACCTCCTAAGCCATAGGTAGGCAGGAGCTTTCTTTGCCTCCAACACCTTGCAATACTCCATTAGTAGTGAGAGGATGAGTAACATCTACTGCCTTCATCTTCCCTGAACACTGGTGATTTGAGGAATTAAGCAAACTCACGGAGGCATCTCCTTCTTCTGCCATGGCTGTGCTTGTCTTCAGTGCACTGAACATTTCAGCACCTCTACAGCCACTTGTTAAGTGCTTCTGATTTAACTTATAGGATTCCATGGTATGGGAAAAGCATAAGGAAGAAGGAAAAAAAGAAGAACAGAGTGAAACTTGGTGCTCTCTGTGTATTGATGTTACTGGAGTTTCTCTGGGCAGCCTCACCTGAGAGGAGCCTGTAAACCTTTGGATTTTCAGGGCTCCATCTGTGAAGAGGTTTTCTGGAGGCTCAGTATGAGGGGGCTTACTGTGACGTGGTTGTCAGGAGTACGCGGATCCAGAAGGAAACTTCAGTAGCATCTTTGCAACTCCTCCATAGCTGATGTGGAATTATACTGGTGGTGTTAAGGTGAGAAGCAGGCCTGTGGTCTGCAGCAAAATACCCACTCCTCAGTATAACTCTTCTGGGGACCAACGGAGCCAGATGGAGACTAGACCAGGAGCAGTTTTTTCCAGGAAGGAAAGCCAGTAGCCTACCAGCTCTAAGACTCTGCATGCAGTGTTGGCAGGGTCCATTCTTTGGCAAGCCCAAAGGCTCTAGGACAATGTGAAGATGAAAGAGCCATCTTGTGCTTTGATGAAGGTGCTTAAAGAGACTGCACACGATGTTGAAAACAGGTGAAAGCCCAGTCTGCCTTCGTTCAAAAGCACCAGGACTGTGGGTTGCAAGAGACTGTAGACAGAGGTGAACTGGCAGCCCCTGTCAATTTTGTACAATGAGTCTTTGCTCAAAGGAGGATATACAGAGATACCAGCAGCCCGAAGAGAGAATTTGTTATGGGCCATTTGACATTTGTAGCAGTTAGTATGTAATTCCCAGACTGTGTCTTTTCATTGCCTTTTGAATTAGAAAGTTATTTAATGTTGATGCAGAACATTTCCTAGGAAAAAAACAGCCTATAGACTTGTATTGGTTTTCTGTATGTTCATGTGGGATACAATAAAGCCTATGAGCCATTCAGGGATTTGAAATGCCAATCACAGGCACTATCAGGAAAACATTGGAGGTGGTCATGTGGAGACTGTGGATAGATCTTACAAAGCTACTGAGCTACATTTTTTTTGTTCTACTCGTCTTTCCAAGAATAAATCATTATTGATTTGACTAATTCTTTGGTTAAAAAAAATGTAGGGATAGTTGAGATGATATGTAATGCTCACTGTGTGATTTACTATGGTCGTCTGGTCAAACAGTTGAGCCTCAAATTCCCTATCTCTAAATATCAATTTATTTTAGTGTCTTTCTATTAACAAGTATTTATTTACAGCTGAGGCATCTTTGCCTTCATGTCTGTTCAGCTTATGAAAAGATGTCACTTAATCTGGCTTTGGGTGAAGGAGATTTTTCTCCCAGTCCCTCAGGTGAGGCACAGCAGGCAGCACTGCTGACTGTGTTCCCTGAGCTTAAAAGTGGATTTTGAGAGAACAACTGGGATGTGACCAGCTGGGATGTCCCATTACTCTGCAACAGCAATTAGAGCCAGTCATATTTTTTGGCCATCAATCAGTTGACCATAAGCAGCAATCCAGTCCCTACAGCTAGGTCATCTGGATGCAGCAGGGAATGGGCCCCATTTAGCAGATGTCTAGGAAGATATATGAAGCAGAAGTCATTTTGTTGGCATGTTGTGCCAGACAGTCTCCACTAAGAACAGACCACTGAGGAAAGGTAAGAGCACAGTCATTTTAAAAACAGATGTCTGGCAAGAAATAAAAAAACCAAAACCCTCTTATGTTTGCCTGGCTGGTGCATATGAGTGTAGGGGGAGCAGAGCAGGAGCTACTTGAGTGTGCTATATTGACTATACTGGAAAGGGTAAAATTAGTTTATATGGGTTTACCTTTGATTACAAATCTGTCTGGATGGCAACATTCTCTTGCCTCCCAGCAAACCTCCCACAATCAGGTCTTTATTTAACATGAAGTCTGTGCATTTGGGTTTGCAGACTGGTGCCCATCAACATGCTGACCTGCTGCCAAGTGCCTGGCACAAATGGCCTCTCAAAGGGGAACAGCCCTTCCCCTGGACTGATGGTGTCTTGGCTGAAGACAGACAGAAAAAAATCACTGATACACTAGGTAGAGGGGAACTTATTACTGTCTTGCTGAAAACTACCCCTAGTGCTCCTGGGAATAGGAGACATGACCTCTTCTGCCCAAGAGTTCAGCAAAATTTGGGGAAAGTCACTGGGGAGAAGAAGATGGGGGAGAAGAGAAGGTTAAAGAGGAAAACAAATAAAATACTTCTGTGTGTCTTCCCTTCTTCCATCACCTCCATTGCTTTTTCATTGCAACTGGCAGTGCAATCAGGAACCAGTTGGCATTTCTCTGAATATGTGTAATAGCACAAGATGGTGCCTGCAATGAGGTCTTGTAGAACCAATGTTTAAAGCTTTTGTAATTTGCATGAAGAACAGAAGCTTTTGCAGCAAAACTGAATGAGCAAAATATAGGGGACTGTGCCCTCTCTATGACTGCAATCTGCATGTGCAGAACAGCAACGCTGGAAAATTCCTTGGGCATTCTCAGCAAGGTAGGTCTTAGAAAAAGGAGAATTAAATGCCAGAAGTCATCCCTCACTGCCTCAAAGAATTGCCTGAGATGATAGAACTAGATGGATTTGAACTCACCCGAGCACCTTTTTGACCATCTTTAGGGTGCTTAGGGAGCAATCATTAATTAACATTAATATATTCAGAGACCATCTAAAGAATCAGTCAGAGATTTTTCTATGGGTTCATATAGAGATACAATCTCTATTAGAGTTCAGGGAAAGTTAAAAGAAACTTTTGCTAGGCAAAAAGAATGATTTATCCTGGCTAGCAAGCCAATGGAAAAATATAACTAGCTGGGGGTAGCTCTAATGTTTTTTAATTTGAGCGTTTTAACTAGCTTTGTGGAAAACCACATTGGAATTAAAAGGAAAATGAAATATAGCTGTAATACATCACAAATGTTGATGCCAGAATATTGTAGTGTTTTTTTACTTCAAAGTGTGATAGATGTGATAGGGAAAATGACAAGTAAAATTAAATACTGGTCGGAAAATCTGGATGTAGGCTTTTTAAAGAGCTGTTTGTACTGAAATGTACACTTCACACACTTATTTCACTTTTGAACCAACACAGGACAAGGTCTGTGGTTCTTTGTGTTTCTACTATTAGCTATTATTGTTATTGTAACAATAATATAGGGTCAAATAAGAAAACAAGATTTCTTCTCTAAAGGCCTTGAAACCCACCAAGGTTTTGGGTACATGAAAGCCTGCAGTAATTAAAAGCACAATTCACTCCTCAGTGCAGTCAGTAAGACACTGTGGCCCAGCATTTTAAAGAGCTCTAAATATTTTCACTCAGAAGGACTCCAGACAGGTTTGTGCATCAACTCTTACACCTATAGCCTAAGCTTCTTTTTGCTGCTTTCACACTTAGCTTTCAAGAATTTGTTCTCTTGGATTCTTTATCTTTCTGTATTTCAATTAATTAAAATGTGAGTGGTTAAAGTTTTCCAGTAAGGCAAATATATTTTTCTGCTACTCTTAAGTCTCCTCTGCATTAAAAAGCATTCTGATTATTCCATGCACCTGGAACAATGTCAGGAGCCAAGTCTAACAAGTAGTTTTGTGGAAACCACAGTATTTTGAGGTATTTCCTCAAAACTGGGTAGTACGAAGAGTCTTTTAAAGTGGGAACTACCTGCCTCCTTCTTATGGTGCTAATATTGCTCATAACAGCTCAAATACTCAGGTAAACCTAGGAAAAAGTAATTTGTATTTACTATTCCCTTTTCTAACAAAAATACATACTTTTTTCTGATTGTCCATATTTCATATAGATTTCCTTACAGAAAAAGCTGTGCAGTTACCAAAATCACCTCTTTGAATGGGCAAATCACATTATGAACTCTGGAAATGCACTGAGAATACCAACATTTTAGAGACAAAAGAGAAAAAAAAAAAAGAAAAAGAGGCCCCATCTTCATGACAAATATATACATAAATAAAAACAAAATAACCCTGTTCAAACATGGTTGTGGTCAGATAGTCATTCCATACTTCCTTCTCACCAACACAGGGTGAAAAATGTGCATTGGAATTGTTGAATAAGCATGGGAGGTGATCAAATTCAAATCAATCTAAGCCTAATCTGGGGAGGAGTTGTTTAGGGCATCTCTTCTGATGTTCATCAAAGGCAAAACAAAGCACTAGTATTTGCCACTGCTACAGCTCACAACCATGCTTCAACGTGGCTTCCTACACACAGAAGCTGGGGCCACCGTGGTGCATTACCTGAATTACTCTAGTGATGAAAACACCACCAGATATATTAAAAAAAAAGCAAACGAAATCCACCCTCCCCTCCCCATCAATTTTATCAGTAGTAGTTGTTCCAAAAAGAAAACAAGTCACATATACATACAAATACACGCACACAGGGATAGCTCAGGACTACGTACAACTTCTAGGGTGGCAGCAGTAAGGGTATGACAACACGAGATGTCAAAAGAAGCCACTGTGCTTCTCCAGCCCTTTGCTACATAATTTGGAGGCCTCTGCTACCCAGATGGCATTTGAGAGAGAGAGAGAGGAGAGGGAGGGAGATGTTTTCTGCCTCTTCCAGAAGGTTTGGGTAAACGAACTTGCAAGTTCTAGGAATTGCAAAGATTTGTGTCCAGTGGCAGCTGGTGGCCAAAATCTGAGCAGCAAAGGGCGTGGAAGCGGAGAGAACCAGACAGGCAGAGAAAGACAGACAGACACAGCGACAGATATGAATGCCAGTCCCAACTGAGGTGCAGGCTGGATGTTATGTCGTCCTTCCACCGATCCTTGCTCCCATTGTGGGGGTGTGTGTGTACAGGGCTGTGCCGCAGGGCTCGGCCGCTCCAGTCCTTGCACAGGCGGAATGCCCGGGGACAGTTCTGCCTGAATAAGGACTGCAGGACTTAAGCCACTGGTTCTCTGCCTTCAGACACATTGATTGAGGGTGAAAACGAACTCGTGAGGTTTAGTGTGGCTGGAGACGAGGGAGAGGAAAGCAAGGGAGAAAAGGAAGAAAGGCAGGGTGTGGGTTAAAAGGGAGAAGTGCAGGAGAAGGTGAGAGGGAGACTTAAGTATAGGCTGTCAGATATTCCAAAGAATGGGAGCAGGAGCCCATGGCAAATCATATGAAGCCTCTAGACACCAAAAGCAAGATGACTGTAAAAAAAGGCCCTATGCGCCTGGTTTAAGCCTGAGCTGTTTCAGTTCCAAAATAAAATAGCCTAAATATGAAATCACTGCACAGGTCTCCAAGACTTGGGAGCTGAATGCTTTGGTATCTATCTGGCCTTACTGGATCAGTACTCAGGAATCAATCAAGCTGCAACCCTCTGCTGACTTCCTATCAGAAACTGAAAACCTTTTCAGAAGCACAAGATATAAAGTACTCAGCTCTCCTGATAGACCAAATGCCAAACTACTACTCAGCAGGCTTGGGCACAACAGATCTGACTGACGTTTTTTAGGGGAAGTAATATAGCAAAGTGGGGTTTGGGTTTCTCTAACCTTCTTCCTAGGGGTGCTACTTCCTGAAGAACCCAGGTCCTATGTCTCCTAGATGCTACCATGGATCAGACCACAGACAACATTGCACTCTCCTCCTGTCACCTCTCCCATTAAAAACCCCACCACTTCCATCAACCCTAAAACCACTCATAATGTTCACTCTTAGGAAAATGTGTGCTGCTACAGCAGGAGGGCATCTTAGGTAGGGAAATACTCCATTATTTCACAAAAGCCCGCAGGTCACCCTATTCCTAAAAGTTCTCATCTCATAACCATGCACACCTCCCTGGCTCATCACATCTACCATATCGCATTGTGTACCTGTCACAGGTAACTCCTCCTCCTCTGTACCTCCTGCAGTGTTCACAGACACACTCAGACATGCAAGTATGGCCACTGAGTGGAAGAGGCAGGATGGACACGAGTCCAGATGGTTTGCTCAGTCATCCTCGTGCACTCCCAGACACAGCTGATGAACACAGAAGTACCCGCACGTGCAGACACACTCAGTGGCACCGGCAGAAGTCCTCAGAGACAGGTTCACAAGTAAGCACAAATCCTCTCCCTCCCTGGCATTCTTTCGAGACAGACAGACAGACAGAATCAAACACACCACATCCCCACTGTCACTGGTACTTATGCTGATGCTCTGGAGACACACATGCTCTCACCTGAACATGCCTCTGTAACTCTCACACATCTGCACGCCATGAGCTGCCCGCTGCAGCTGGATTGGCAACCCCTCAGCTGGCCACAGGGCCACAGGGACTCATCCAGCTCAGTGGGAACTGCTGTGAGCATTGCTTTGATAGCAAACAAAGACTCAGCGACACAGTATCTTTGGTCTGACACTGGCAGAAGAAAGGACGAAGGAAAAAGGACCCAACGAACCAAAACTTTTCTCTCTGGCTGAGGGGGAGCAGGTTACATTTACAGCTTTCCCAGTGGCACAGGGCCTGACGGTTTTTCTTTTGTCACTTTGGGCACTGTAGCACAGAGCGCAAATCGAACTTGATTTTCCCCTTTGATACAGAACAACAAACAGTAATGAGCCTCTTTCTTTGCCTGGAGGAGGGGACAGCAGGCTGTCAGTCAGCTTTACAGGCTGTGCCTGCTGATGTGGAAAGGAAGGAAATGCAAGCCTGTGCCCAGGGCTGCTTCTGGGATGATTTATTCCAAATTTGCTGACTTTTATTCAACTCCTATAGCATTTATTTCCTACTATAATAGATAGTAATAATTTTTACCATCTTAATGTTTTCTTCAAAGGAGCGTAAAGTGTTTTTTAAACTTTAATGACAATACTTTCTTAACATAAGCAGTAATAACAATGTTCAAGTCACTGATGGGAAGACTGAGGTACAGGGATGTAATCAAAGTCCAAGGAATCCACAGGCCCTACATACCAGGCCTCATATATTATATCATCTTTCGTCTTACTCTCCAAAAGTCATTCTTGGCCTTAAAGAGAATTGACACATGGTAGATGTGGTCTCTGCCTTGGAAGTTCTTTTTTTAGGAAAAGATTTAAGAAGATTAAAAAGTCCTCCTCTCCCTCTTCAGTCACTTAAGAAGTGGCTTAAGATTGCCCCAAAACAGAAACATTGAATATTTCCAGAAAATTTGGGGAAAAAAAAAATCAATCCTTATTTTGTGGCTAGGAAGTTAGTTGTGCAACAGACACCGAGAGCAAAGCTCTGAAAATGCAGCTTCAAAGTCAGGCAATTTAAAAGTGAATTTGGCAAAAATTGTGCCCCTTTGAAGTTCTTAAACCCACCAGATTTTAACCTGCTCTGTGCCCTTGGCATTTACTCAGTTGTATGAGATGCCTCTCCACGTGCCTGGGGCGCTGGCTGGGGTTCCTAAGCTGCAGTAAGCAAGTGGGCCCAACATGATGCAACTGGACTTATTGCTTGACATATCTCCAGACCATGGAGGTGCTTTAAGTGAAAGCTTCCTAAATGACTCAGAAATGCTGAGGCAACCCAGGAGCCTACCTCACAAGCACATGCCTTCTCACTGTTTCTGAACACACAGCCATGCTAACGAAAATATGCTGAGTCTGGCATGCAAGTGTTCACTCACCCCCAGGCATGCAGATGAACATGCCTGCATTCAGAAAACTCTCAGGTACAAACACCCATCCGTAAGCAGATCGAACTTGCACAGTAAGACAGTCACATCAGCTCAGAAAGCATGTTCATATTTCTCAGGTACACAACAACCCATGCGCCTCCATCCACAACCGTTCACAACACAAATACATATGAAATATGTGTGCTTACATACACACTCTCTTTCCCCCCCACATGGATTTGTGCCTGTACACTCTCCCATGGATTTGTAGCCCACACACACAGGCATCCAAACACACTCAGGAACATACAGTACAACCAATGGAGTGCACAGACAAAGATCCACCCATGCACACACACATATATCTTAACGAAGGTTTTGGTCTGGGAAACTCCTTTTCGAGAAACAAAAATAAATGTCAAAAGGGAAAAAAAACCAAAAAACAAAACACCAAAAACAGAGCATGGGGAACTGCACAAAAAAAAACAAGCTCATACCTACACACACACTGTGGAGGCTGACAACCAGTGTTCCACCCCTGCCCCCCAGCTACAGCTGTGGCAGCTCAGCACCTGCTGGGTTTGCTTCCCCTGAATGCAAATGTCAGATGAACTTCACAGGGAGTTCAGGCTCATGTGTCTGTGACCTGTGCCAGGAGTCTCCATCTTCCCTAACTGACCACAATGAAAACTGTCCCTTCCCTCCAAGAGCAGCACCTCCCAAGACCCTACCACAAACACTCTTCAGCTTCTAAAGGAGCTGGGCAGAAACATTTTACCTGCACCTGACCAGTCTAAACATCTCCTATTAGTGGAGCTGATTGGCATTTTAGGGTTTATTGTTTCTTTCCTTTTCAGACTCCAGGTCTCTTGGAACAAGACAAGACAGTGTACGGAAACACACGGCAGGGTTTGCTCAAACCCACAAACAGCAAGAAAGCAACAAGCTCCTGAGGAGGTGGGAGAAGTGTGTCTGATAAACTGCCTCACACTGCTTGGGAAGGTGACACCCGTCCGTCCAAGATGGGCTGCTACTTCCAGAGCCCATTTTCTACAGATGTAACATATCAATTGCTGCTAGCAGGAAGGGAATCTGACAGGACAAACCAACATACAAAACATTCTCTTATTCAATAAGGGTTACAAGTGCAAAGGGATTTCAGAACATTTCAGAACAAACTCCATCCATAGCTGCTGCTTATTTATCAGTGCATCAAAAGATTGTGCAAGTTTTTAGTAACAAACATTAGAAACTAGTAGCAAAGGACTTGCCTAGATAAAAAGAGAAGATTTAAACATGCCAGGTAACAAAAAGACGTGTGCAGAGATCTGTAAAACTGTATAGAAGGAAAGGATTCTTTAGAGGAAACAGGGGGAACCATATACAATGCTCTTCATAGCCCTTACTAAAAGAGTCAGGGCCACCCCTGCTGCCTCCTCAACTAAGACAGGAGATGTTTGGTTGGACAGACACATGTCTTTATTTTTCAATGACTTCTCTAACCAAAAACTGGATTCTGGGCCTTGGCTGAGATAAACTTGAATTTAGATAGGGAATGGAAAAGGGAGGGAGCCTTGTCAGTGGCAATTAAGCACACCACAATGGACAGCCCTGGAGACTGAAGATCAGAGCAATCAGGAGCAGCATGACCGTCTCGACAAGATGCTGAGAATGAATATGATTTATACTGCTCAAATTTAGTGTCTGAGAGCTGGGTGTCTAGACAAACCCAACAAATCTAGACACTCACCAGCCACTGGATGGGCACCTCCAAAGAGCAATTAATTTCCCCTGTCACAGACATGTAAGGGGAGGCACCAGTGGGTCTGAGGAGAGCTGCATCTCTCCCCACCAACAGCAAGAGGAGGCCCTGCTGACTGTCCTTCTCTCACATCAAAGTGTCCTAACCCATGATGTAAAAAGTTCTTTAATTCATAGGGAATTATTGTGAATTTATTCAAAAGGATAAATGGATTTTCCCTGGATTTCTGCTCTATGACAGACCTCCATTTATTTATCAAAACGCAAGGATTTCCTTCCTTTCTGCTTGGAAGACTTTTGTATGGATTCAAATATATCAGTCAGGGAAGTCTTGTTGATATTTAGTATGATTCATCTCCAGCTAACTGTACTTATTTCCTCCATTACCATGTACAGTTCTGTCTCTATGGATGAGAATTGAAATTTCCACAACCTGAAGGCTATTGCCAGGTTCCCTATTTAGTTTTCTTGTGACAAGCGTGGCAGAAAAAAGGCTTTTATTTCATTCTTAAAAATTAACAACTTCAACCAGCTGATAATTGTAACTTTTCTCTACAAAGTCAGCCTAATCCTAATATCTATCTAGTAAAAGGGTAACCAAAATAGTTTACAACATTCTGTGGGAAATGTTGTAAACAACTTTTTGTGTCCAGAAAGCAGGACATTTAAGAGATATGAAATAAAAGTTCCTTTTCAGTTAGAAACTATTTTCCATTCTCTCAAAAAACAAGGAAAATAAACTAGTTTCAAAAAAAATTAAATTATTTATTCTAAATCAAAATGTTACAGCTTGAATAAGTGTCCCTGCTTCAAAATTAAAGAAAAAAAAAAAGAAAAAAGAAGTTGAACAAAAATTAATCTAGAATCAAGATACAAAAATATTTTATTTGGAAGTTTTTTCAAAGTGTTGCCTACATTTTTTCTCTAAACATAGCACTGAGTGAAAACTATGCTGTCACTTTTCTGCTTGCAATAGATTGCCTCTACAGTACACAACAATTCCAAGTTGTAATATTTATTCAGCAGCCACATAATTTTGAAAATTCATGACTAATTTGCTCTCCTTTAACATTTTTTACAGCAATTTTCCTTCAATATTTCTATTTGCCTGGCCTTTATAAGCTGGATATTTGAGTGCAATTTTTGTCTGTGCTCGTAAATCCATCATAGTCTTTCTTTTGGGAATCTCTGCGTTTCCTGCCTGTCCTTTGTCTATTTATCCTATAATTCTGTATCCATCCACCTCCAAGAAAATAGACAGAGGAAAACATTTGGCTGATGTGATTTATGTCTTGAACATCAGATGCTTATTTCAGTCTCCGTGGCTCACTCAATCCTTCACCTGTCTGCTGAGATGGGCACCAGTGGGGCCAATCAGTGTCAATTGTGCCAGTGGAATTTGAGAGATGGAGTAAATCAGGTTGCAAATCCCCAAAAAATGGGTTGGAACTCTAGTGCTTTATTTTTCTTTGGTATTTTGGCTTTGTTTTTATTTTATCTACCTTTTTTTTTTTTTTTTTCAAATTAGAAACTGAACGTTAGGAGAAGGTTCCTCTAAACAGAGATGATTTGGTTCTTATTTCTTTTGGAGGAAGCCTGAGTGAGGAGGCACAGGGAGTATTCCCAGTTTGGTTCCCGCAGTTCCACCTCGAAAGAACTGACCTTTATCTCTCTGTGGGGTGGAGAGTATTGAACTGCCATGGGAAGCAAAGCATAACACTGGGTAGACCAAAGTGCTGGCCTGGGACTATTCTAGCAGCTTCCCATGGCACAAATAGCCTTTTCACTTACACTCCACATTTCCCATCACTTTTCCTGCTATACAGTTTAATTCATGCCAGGCGGATTATGAAGGGAAGAAAATGATGCAACAGTCAAAAAAGTCCTTTAAGTCGTTCCAAAAATTAAAACAGAACCAAACCAAACAAAACGAAAAAAAAAAAAAAGAAAAATAAAAAATAAAGAGCTTCAAAACTAAACAAAAAGTTCTGAAAATAAACTCAAAAGAAAGGAGAAAGGGGGAGGGTAAAAAAAAAAAATAAAATAAAAAGAACCCGGGAAAGGCAAATGAATGTTAGAGCAGGCACGATCATGGACAGACGCCAGCTACTTACGTTCACCTCGGTGATTGCTATATCAACAATGCTACCCACAACAATCAAGGCGTCAAATGTATTCCATGCATCACAGAAATAGTGCTGCATGTGGCAGAGAAGCCAAGGAGAGAAAGAGAGAGAGAGAAAGGAAGGAAGGAAGAAGAAGAAGAAAGAATGAGAGAGAGAGAGGAGGGAGAGAAAGAGGGAAAGGGAGAAAAGAGGGGAAAAAAAGTAAAAAGTAAAATAAAATAAAATAAAATAAAAAAACGAAACGAAACAAAACAAAAGCATGAAAGAGGGAGAGAAGAGGAAAAAAATAAGAAAAGAAAGAGGTTACGTGGGCATATTAAATAGTCTCTTACCACTCTACAGTATTGGTTGCTCAAACCTCTGTAACATTTCACATGATGGAGGGTATCAACAAAAGCCTGGTTAGTCAGAAAGTTACACTCAAACATGTCTACCTTTTGGAGGGAAAAAAAGCACACACACCCCAAACTCTGTGCGCTTTCACCAGTCACAGCCTTGGGGTGAGCTATGACAAGTGAAAAAGAAGGAGGCATTTCCCCCCCTCCTTTTTTTTTCCCTGGGAGAAGGAGAAGGACGACGGCAAGTTCAATAAAAGCATGACTAGAGGGAAAAAAAACAGAAAACAAAAAGAGAGAGAAAAAAAGAGAGAAAGAGAGAAGGAACGGCAGAGGAGGAGGAGGTGGTGGTATCCTGGGGAGGGTAGAGTAATACTCACATTAGTTTCACTGAGAATGACGTCTATAATGCTGCCAATTACGATGAGGAAGTCAAAAACATTCCAAGGATCACTAAAGTAACCCTACATAAGGAAGGGGCAGGCAGGATGGGGATTAAAAAGGAATGTTAGACAGACAAAAACAGTTCAAAATTACCATTAGAATTACTGCCCTGAGACCTCAAGGGGTTTTCCTCTCAAGTCTACTTGTTGCGTCTCAAGCTGTAGCCCAGGCCTGGGTTCCCTGACTTGAGTGAGCAGCCCCCATCCAGCTAATGTGATGCCAGGGCAGTCACCCCTCCCCTCTGACTCTGAGACAGGGGCTGAAGGGAAGTCACAGAGATCATTTTGAGCATGGCTGCTCATAGGAGCCAGGCTTGCAGGACCAGCTCCTCCAGATATCTCGGTTTCTAGCAACACAGCACCCTTCCCCATTTGACTTAGATTCAGCTGGGGGAGAGTACAGGAATGGTGCCATATGGTTCTCTCAAAAAATGGATCCCCTTATGCCAGTGTGAGTATCAATCCACCAGTCCACGTTCCAGATGTAAGGCTCTGTCCACAGGGAACAGCTGGCTGCTGTGTCACGGTGGAGGAGAGGGCACAGTCGAGCTGGGAATATGTTATTTAAATCTCACCACAATGTGTATTATGACAATCATTAGCCTAACGTTTTCTATTACTAATGCTTTAGCTCTTGTCTTAAGAATACAGAGCAGGACTGGTATTTCTGTTACTCTGAAAGCACGTCTGCACCACAAAATGAGGGTGTGAATGTAGCCTGGCACATCCCAGCAGGAAGGGGTAAGAATGGGAGCAAAGCTGGCTTTAGCATGTGCTCAGAGAGAGACCTGTTGGTCCCTCATGTCAAAGATAGTGCTCCAGCAACACTGTCACATTAGCTGTCCAGGACAAGCCACAGCAGATCACTCCAGGGGCTATCTTAAACATCACATTGTCCTAAGCAGAGCTCAGGAGATGCTAATCAGCACTGCTTACTATCCCCATCTTGCATAATTTTTGGCTGGATAGGCTGTAAGGATACAGGATTCTTTTGAAAAAGGTTCTGTTCAGCCCAGAAGATGAACTTCTGTATGTAAACTTCCTGTACAATGTCACAAGCAAAGAAAATTTGTCTTCGCTCACTGAACACCTGTGCCAATCTCTTCCCCTTGTTCTGAAGTCTTTAAAGGAGGTAAACATACAGAATCCTCCATAGTCCTTTGGATTTGTGTTTGGTTTTGTTAGCATGGGCTAATCTGACCTCCCTGTTTCCCAGCTGCAGCATGTCTCCAGTGAGACTGAACCCGAGCTGCACTGTGACTACTATTCTTAGTCAAAGAGTCAGGTCATGGGTAAAGTGTGAGTCTGTGTTCCCAGGCAGTCTTGCAGAAAGCAAAAAGGAGAAAAGGAAAAAAAATTAAGAAAGAAAGAAAAAAAATTATCTCAGTACTGGCACTGTACAAAGTGAGGCTTGGGAACCTCAAATTACTGTGTGTTCAACCATCACATGGAGCAGGCACTGGTAAAAAGTGTCTTTCTAAGTGCTGAAACACTGCCTCCAGGACACTCTGAGACGCACAGTTATGAACAGCATTACACTTGGGGCAAGGAAAAAAAAAGAAAAGAAAAAGAAAAGATGAAGCAAAAAAAAAAAGCCACTGCCTGGCTGGTTTCACACCAGCGAAGGGAGTTGGTAGAGTGGACTTTGAAATCCTCTCCTCAAAACCAGAATAAAACCCCTTCATTCTGCAGCCTGTTCTTAGCAGTTCTACACTGGGAAGAGTAATCATCCTAGGGCTACACATTACTACACAATTAGCTACAACAGGGAGGAAGGAAATAGAAGCAAAAGCAAATTCAGAGAATATTATTATTCAGTGTCCAGCCTAGAAAATACACAACAAATATTAGAATGAATTCAGCGGTGATGTCCAGCATCATTAGCAATCAGAAGGACCTGGAATAAAACTGTAATTAGACTTCACCAAGAGGAAGGGGAGGGAGAGAACAGCAGATTAAATTGTAGAGGCAAACGCATTTGGAATAAATAGAGGACAGACACAGATCATACAGAGTTACAAAAAGTGCCTTTGCAGCCTGATGCGACCTTGGCAAACAGTAAACTTGCAGGATCAAAGAACAGAGTAGAAGACAAGAGACCCAATCCTTCTGCCCCTGTCCATGTGCACAGTCCTGCTGAAGGCAACAGCACTGTTCACATGTGTTCAATAGCATGGTTCTCTTTTATTTCCTCTCAAATGCATAGTTTAGGAATTATTAAGGATTTCAACAGTAATTTAAACAACTCAAAAAACCCCAGTCTGGTTTTGGGCAGCTACAAATATAAAGATCCAAAACATGTTGTTTGGGTTTTGCCCATGAAAATGATGACTTTTAATGATTTTTAAGTCTGTGGGGTTTTTTGCTGTGATTGGCATCATACTGCAAAGCATGTTTTTGGTGTAACCAAATTCACAATTTCTTTTTACTGAGCAGCTTCTTTGGTAGAGCCCAATAGTCTTTGCTGCTGGTAAAAACAGCATTTGCTGTTGATACAAAACCCAGGTGACAAGCAGCATCAAATCCTGTCCTCAGATGACCACCAAAGCCAGTAAATTAAATATTGCTCCCAGCTGTAGTAATACAGCCTCACTGGATGCAATGACACTGCACTGACAGAGTTGGCACATCTCAGGAGAGATTCAGGCCTGGAAAGAAAAGGTCCCTTTTTCATTGCCATCAAAAAATAGCTGCTTTGGACCTTTGTGACACCATGATGTATCTGGAGTCACTCTGCTAACTTCAGTAGTGTTGCTTCAGATTTACATAGGAAGCTCTTTCTCCTAGGATGCTCTGCTGAGTCTCATCAGCCAGTTCCTTGCTTGAAAGTCATGGGCTTGTCTGCTCTGGAAGCCCAGAAAGAGCATTATCATGGCTGTAAGGTGAACTCAGAGAGCTCTTCCTCCTGTAGGAGTCTTCCAGAGAGGAACCATGGATATGAATGCAGTTTTACTCAACCCCACATCCAATATACCAGTGTTGAATTAAGGAAACACATGAATTTTAAAACCTTCCTTTCCTCCTCACCTGCTCCCTCTGTGTTTCAAACAGAAGGGTGAAAAACAGGAAGATATTATTTACAGTAAGAGAGCTCAAAGAAACAGAGAACACAGATGCTTCATTTGTGTGGAAAGGTAATGGGATCCTTCCTTGAAAAGCCAACCACCCTCCTTAGAGACATTTACCTATGAATGGCCATGTGGTTACTTAGCTTTGGCTCAGACCTCATAATCTTGTCAGGAGTTATGAGTACATATCAGGAGTGAACTACACCCCTTTGGGACTTGCCTCCTGTGACCTCAAAGGACCTCTTCAAGCCACATTCCTCACTGGAGTGTACCAGGGTGGCTAATGAAAGACAAGCTGAATGAAGAAAGAGCTTTCACTCTAATAAAGAGGTTGTATTTCCAAAATATTTTTCCCACCAGAAAGTTCTGTATACTTTTCCCAAGAGGGTGGAGGTCTGACTGGAAATGAATTGATGGCACTGTTTGTTTTTGCAGTACAGGAATTTAGAGTGTAATACCATATTTTACCCTTAAAGGGAGATGCTTGACCCTGATTTAGCTGTATAATTGCATGCCACATAATGGCATCCTCAGGGGTTTATTGGTGAATGGTAGTCACCCTCTCTTGTGGGATGTCTTTGGAGATCCATGAAGCTTTTGGGGAGAAAAGAGGACAGAGAGAGACCAGGAGGATTGGATTGAATATTCAGAAAGCATGAAATAGCTCCACCAGAAGAGCATATTTTTTCCCCACTTTTTTTCCCCCCAAAGGTAGCAAATGATAGTGTATCACCATATGATCAATAAATTAATGAAAGACTGAGCATAAATATGCAGTAGCTGACTGGAATGGAATCTCATTTGTGCAAGAGGAGCAGACATTGTAACATTTCAGAATGAGTATGCCAATCATTTTTAGGTCTCCTAGTTGCTGAGATGATCTATCAAAGAAGCTAAGGTTTATTTTGGTACTTATGGAGGCATTGAAATCTCTGGACACCATTTCTGTTATTTTTTTTGTGAATATGAGATCCTAAATTTAGTATCTAAGAAGCCTCAACAATAGCAGGGAAAATTGCCCACTGGAGTCTACCTGAAGCTCAGAGTCACCTGGGGCCCATAATAAGAGTATGTGGTAGCTGAAGTGCTGTGCATCCACACGAAGCAGAGAAATCCTCAGGGGAACGGTGCTGTTGAGTCATGGTATCAGTTGGTTTTGAGCATCCAGCCTGTGGGATCTGCAGGGCCACTTGTGTGTTAACTGATGTGTAGTTATTTATCTGCTTAGTCCCAGGTTTTCATTTCTGTCTCTTACGAGGTGGCTGCCAAAATTTAACAAAACCCTCTGAGAAAAAAGTCTCTAAAGATGAAGGGCACAGCAAGGTCAAGGCTATTCACTGGGCGGGATCTGAATGTGGGTCAGATGGTCCCCAGTGGAAGATGATGTTGCAATGTTATAGGAAAAAAGGGACAGACATGCATGCATGTATGTATTTATGATACAGAAATGAAGCATTGAGGAGGAGAAACTAAGACATACAGAAAACTATGCAGCCTAAAAGGAAAGCAAACTACAGGAGAACCTTGCTACCACTTATCTGAAATAACCCTGCATGCTAAAACAACAAAAAGAAACATCAGTCTTAATCAGATGGAAAAAGTATATAGGAAGGAGAGGAAAGGAGAGGAAGGGGCTGATACCCTGGTATACCATATGATTTCCTAGTGAAGTTTTCCTGCTGATTGCAAAGGGCACCAAAGCAGACTTTGCTGGTGATTTGCAAAATGACATGAACTGCTAGTTTGGTTGATGGTTGGTTAGTGTGTGAATTTGTATCTGAAAATGTGGCAGGCTATTTGAAGCTGTGAGAGTCAGTTCTCAGACTTCATCAAAACAGGCTTTTCCTGAAAGTATTTTTGCAAAAGAGGCAGTTTCATCACAAAACAGTATAGAATCAAGTGACGTTTACACACTACCATGACTCTTGGCACAACCTCTCACAGCAGATTTGAGGGATTTGCATGTATCCTAACATGCAAAACAATCTTATAAAGCTACAATAGCTCCTGACACCGAACAGAGATGTGTGTCAGATGCAAATTCTGTTATGCTAAAATACCATTTAGCCATAACAGCAATCAGAGAGATTAGCAGAACCTAATAGAGAAGGAATAAAGTGGAGGGTGCAGCTGCTTGGAGCTCCTGACAGGCTGCAGGAAAACAGCATCTATTTGCATACTATCTATCATCTCTCATCCACTGATGGATTAATTCTGAGGCACAGAGTCCCTGCAATTCACCTACCAGTTACTGTAATGAGTCACTGCTGCAGGGAATTAAACAAGGCCCCCCTGTACTCTGTCAAATCTTTCTGTAGACAGGGAAAGAGAAGAGGAGCTTTTCATCTCTTTAGACTGTTCTGAAGAAACTTCACAGCTCTCTGCTTATTCCATAAGAAAACAAGACCAACTTGCAGACCGACCAAAGTAGATGCTCAAAAACGTTGATATTTTCCTTTGTCCTCCCCCATTCTTTTTCATGCTCTCTCTCACAGTGAGGGCATTGGTGAAAGCAGACAGGTGTCCCTTGAGGTCTGAGGGCCTGCTCGAATATCCTGACCACAGAAAGAATGGAGCTGGAGGACCTGAGTGGCCCTGTGATCTGGAAAAAGATCTCAAATGGTTATTTCTAGGTCACTGTGAGAAAACTGAGGTATCTTGTTACTGACCACCTTGAAGTGGACACGTTCTGATTATTGTTTGAGATCCTGCAGGTCAAAAGCAAACTATGGGTCTCACCTCTGCTTCTGGTGAACAAATATCTCCATCACAGGAAAAAAAACCCACTGCCTGAACCAAGGTCCCCAAGCCACCATTTGACAAATCTCAACATTTATGGAAGCTGGAACTACAGAATCTCTTGTGTCAAAACAGACCCTTTTTTTATGGTCTCCACGCCTACTGATAACTGACAACGTTGGAGGGGTCATGCCTAGAAAAGGGTGTATCATATCTGATCTGTGAACTGAGATTTTCATTTCCAGACCTTGCAACCCAGTTCATTTCACCAGAATTGTATTTTCTAGATGGTCCCATGAGTCCCTCCATGCTCATCTACAAAGACTCATAGAATGGTAGGAGTTGGAAGGGACCTTAGAGATCCCACTAGATCAGGCTGCTCAAAGCCTCATCTTGCCTGGCCTTGATCACTTCCAGAGCTGGAGCATCCATAACTTCTCTGGGCAACCTGTGCTAGTGCCTCACCACCCCCATTATAAAGAATTTCTTCCCAATACCTCATCTAACCCCACTCTCTCTCACTCTAAAGCCATTCCCCCTTGTCCTGATACTACACAAACTTGTAAAAAGACCCTCTCCAGCCTCCTTGTAGGCTCCCTTAAGTTCTGGAAGTGGTAGCACTTGGTGGCACAGTTATCTTACATCTCTCTGTACTTCATTTACTGTGAAGTGGCTGGTAGTACACAAGCTCTCAGCCATGGGGAAGGCTTGAAGTGAGACATTATGGTCCCAGGTCCTCCAAAGGCTGGGAAAGAAGCACGGCAAAGACAATATGGAAGCATTTATTATGAAAGCATCTATTAGACATAGCAAAGACTGTGCTTCAAGGCAACATGCTGAGAAGGCCTGAGGAAATCATAACAGTAAAACATCCTGAAGCTGGATGATTCAACCAGTTGATCCTGATGTAATTTTTTGGCCTGGATTGGTTTTAGTTGCATCTGAAGGAAGGGTGAGTAATGCCTCAGAACAATAATGCCTAAGGCCTCTGATATAAATGCATGAAAATGGAGGCAGAATAACAGGAAGCTCTCTTATAAATTTTGCTGTCTACTTATAAGATAAGATAAGCATTCTTGACCTTCCTACAGGCGTATTGTGGCACAGCAATACCCTACGAGGGATTGGGCCCTCTTCTTCATGAACAGTAAGCACATTGCTATCATTTAACAATTACTGCCCTTCAGTCAGAAACCAGACTTGTTCCCAGCAAAGAGAAACAAAATCAGCACCAGTTTTACCGGAAAGACTGAAGTGAATGTGATGGCTTGCTGTGTCTGAACTGATCGCTTATCGCAGAATGCATTCCATGAGAATTTTGCTGTCAAATTCCATTTTGAAGAAGCTGCAAATGCTTTCAATTTCCAAAGACTTTGGAAGGTCTAGAAAAAGCATGTTTTGATGAGAGCCAACAAATAACTCTTGAAGGCAACAAACCAAAACAGCAATGTGAAACAGTCCTGTGAAAAGAGCAAAAGGATGGGCTTGGCTGCTTAAGATACTCTGTCTTCTAAATTTGGACTGACACCCCAGCCCAGGGAAGAATGATTCAAAAGAAGTAAAACTCAACCTATCAGAAAAGAAGTGAGACATTTTCAGAGTGAAGAGTCACTTAATGTTGCGGCAAGATGAGATAGTGGCAAGTAATGGGTGAAGAAACATTCTGAATATGGGGCAGGACTTGGAATATCTTCCCTGTGTCCGTATGCAGCATGGGAAAAGGCTGTGGACTGCTCTGACATGGTTTGCTGCATGTATAGTGCATACTGACTGGCAGAAAGACAGAATGTTGAAGAAACAGGGCAGTAGGTACGAGCAATAGGTTTTTGCATATTTTCTTTTTTTTTTTTTTGTAAGTTATCTCCATTTTCATAAAAGGCTGAATTTTATATGGATTGGAGTAGTTAATAAAATGATGCTAATTATTATTTTATTTCACCCATCAATCATAACTTTCCAAATGAGGATGGTTACTCTCATTTTACTCTTGGGGAAGCAGAAATGTAGAAAACTCACGTCTCCAAGGTCTACAAAAAACTGAAGTCTCCAAACCATGATAGAGAAATCAACTCTCTCAGACTTCAGTCAGGTGATCATTTGTCATAGAAATGTCACTTTCTAACATGATGAATGGCTCTTAACAGGCGCTGTCTCACAGTCTGTATTCTGGTATCGTTCCTCTCTGAAGATTCACATCTGTGAGAACTTTTTGACCCTTCAAAACAACCTCACACAAAGTGATAGAGGGTTGGGATTTTTTGTCTGAGAGTGAGAGCAAGTCACTTTTCCCTGGAACTGTTCCCTTTACATGCTGTTGCTGACACTGCTGATGCTGTTGCGAATGAGACCCCGGTTCACCATCCCACTGGGCTTTCAAGACTGTGCGAATAATTTTCTGTATTAAATAATTAAGTGCAATAGCTAATACAGCGCTTCCCACACCGTTGCATTGTGCAGTCATGTAATTATTTTGGATCATTTATAATGACATTAAAACCCCCAAGTGCCAGACTGAAAATTCATCTGTCATAATGTTGCAGCAATATGCAAATTCTCTGGGTACATGTGCTGTGAAGGAAAAGGTCCTCTATCATTGAAGCTCTTATACAGCTCCTCTAACAGCCTTTTCTGTCTACTGAATTCTCCATTGATCCTCCAGAAACCCTGGCTGATCAGGGTTAGATATTTCACACATTCTCTATAGTAATTAGAGGATCTCTTTGTGTGCAGAGAATTGCTGGCCTTGTCCTCCAAGAAAGAGAAGATCCTACATTTAAACCACAAAGGTAACATGGGAAGCAGCAGATCAAACAGCCTTTCTGTCCCTCACCAGCTGTTTCTGTTTCCACATGAAATGACAAGATTTTTTTCATGAAGAAGGAAGTTTGCTCTGCATACTCATTTCATTCTTGGCCTCTTTCTGGGGGCACCGATAAAGAAACCAAACGAGATCCACTCTGCTCATGCCTTTCTGCCAGATACATTTTCCACAACAAAATGGGAGAGAGACTAGTATACTTCTTACAGGATGCCAACCAGGCATGTCAGGATGTTGACAAGGAAGACTTTGATGCTTCCTGACCCAGATTCACGTAGATGTATGAGCTAGGATTTACAGTGGAAGTTTCATTTCTCATCATCCGCCTTGTTTCTTGTGTTACATTCACCTACCAAGTGTTTTTCACACTGTATGACTTGCTTAGGTGGAGTCACGCCTATGCCATCTCAGAATATAAGCATATGCACAATAGAAAAACTTTAGTCTGGCACTACTTTCTTCTCCTTTAAAGTGTTTGGAATGACCAGATTTCCCCTCCCACGCACGCTCAGGAGCTGGTGAGGAGCTCAGTGAAATCTAGAAGCCATCAAAGAGGATTCCCAGTGCTTTCACATGATAGAGAAGGCAGTTATCTGCTTGGTAACTCCTCATTTGTGGCAACCATTGCTAAATCAACCCCATGCCTGGGCATTTTATTGCAAATTTTATTTTTCTGTATTAACTGAAAGATTTGTTGTTAGAGGCTCTACTTGATGGGCCAACACTGAAACACCAGGATTTGGTTCCTCTTCCTTTAAATATCACTGCCTTGCAACCTGTTGGCAGCACAGATTCCTGAGTAGTTTCTATTTAACGCCTGGAATAACAAAACCAGCTGCTTTGACCCTTGGCTAGTGGGGTGTCCTTCCATGTTCTGTGAGAAAGCCTCAAAGCTGAGCTGCTGTGAGACTGCTGTGGCACAGACTGTGTTACAAGAGGCTCAGTTGCTTTCTTAGCCTCTGTTTTCCTTCCTTTTCCCAGGCACATGGGCAGATAGAAATTCTGTCAGGCAAGCAGCATCCAGGAGCAAGTCTACCTGATGACTGTGGCAACCCATCTGTGCCAAACCCACTGGTGGGTCATCCTGGATGACCTGGTCATCCTTGTCCAAAATAATTATTCCAAGCATTTCTTCACACCAAAGTCACCTAAACATGCTGCTCTGACACACAGTAGTTCTAGTATATAATTTTTCAGAAAGGGTTTGAAAAGAGACTCATTCTTCCTCCCAGACCTGTGGACATGAGAGAGAATATGGTCAAGTCTCCACATGATATGTATGCGATGCAAAATGCATGAAACTCCTCACAGACAGGTAATCATAGTAAAGAGAAAGCAGAGGAGTGACTAATGAAGGGTTAAGACTTTTTTTCCCCCTTTTCTCAATTTATTTCCAAAACCCTTGAGGCTGATTCAGCAATTTCTTGAGCCTTAGACTGACTGCACACATGCAATGCAGTGTCTGGTTGGGCTCTACAAAGATCTCAGGGATTTCTGGTCCTATGGCTGCAGCTGGGCTTCTTGGAGCAGCTGAGATTAATTCCAACTGGGATACTGGTTGTATGGAAGATCCGGAGAAACACAGAAGATATTCAGACTTCATCCAGAACAAAATTTGAGGTGAGAAAGGAAAGCCTTTCTCTGGGGTAACATGCTGATGCATTTTGTAAGGTAGCTGAGATTAACCCACAGAAGTAGAGAAATGTATTGTGCTTAACTTTTATTGCAAATTATTCTGATGAGACAGTACACAGGGAGGCTTTGTGGCTGAGGTACTAATGTGTTTGAACATGGAGACCTGGGATGTCTGCCAGGGAACTTCTATAAAATGTAGAAGCACAAGAAGATGTTCATTAGCTTAAAAGCTATGGATTTTAATTCCGTTTTTAATTTTCTAAAAATCCTTTCTCATGTTTACTTTCAGCCTTGTTTCTGTTTTTCTTATCCTTGCATCACTTTTTGTTGAATCATTTCGTCCTCCATTTTATTAATACTTTCTTCTTTCAAGGTCTTCCATTTGGTTTTTTTCTTTCTGCCTTTAAGGATATTCTGTCCATTCCCACTCTCCATTATCTTTGTATGGTTTTTCCTCCTCCACAGGTTCGGTTTTATTCTGTTTTCCTCCTATAGCTGTTCCTTCCTGTCTAGTTCTCTCACTTTCTTCAGTTCACACACTCTCTTACCTGACCCATTACTACTTCTCTCCATGCTCACTATTTCTTACCCAAGTCAAGCAGAGCTCAATCTTCTTCATTGTTGAATGATGTATATTATTGCCCATCCACAGGTGTTGAAATACATCAGTTTTCTCACTGCTTCTTTTGCCTTTTAAAAGACTTTTTCCACCCCAAGCCAGTGGGGTGGTTGGAGATGGTCCTTCCTATTGCAACTGGGTAGATGACTCAGTCATCAAATACTGCACATTTAGATGCAGCCCCTCCAAACCAAAAAAGGTAATACTAAAGCTGAGGAGAGGAAACAATTAGGTGACCACCAGACTAAAGAACCTGCCAAAACCAGCAAAGAAAATCTGCAAAGGAAGAGCCATTTGACAACCATCACATTTGTCCACACAGCATTGTGTGGCCAAACTCCATGAGGGGGAGGCAGATGGGCTCACAAATACATTTACACAACTTAAACTATTAATTTAAACCACCATACTTCAGCCCAGAGCATGTGATTTTTAACTAAATGTGATTCCTATGTCTGTTGGATGCAGCCAAAGTGTTTTT
Organism: Manacus vitellinus; assembly: GCF_001715985.3. NCBI lineage: Eukaryota > Metazoa > Chordata > Aves > Passeriformes > Pipridae > Manacus > Manacus vitellinus. The sequence goes on from NW_021940682.1 coordinate 5,290,109, forward strand.
TGGCACTGAGCAAAAGACCACTCAATTGTAACCAGCTTTCCTGACATTTATTATCACTGCAGAATGTCTTTACTTTGCTTTCTCTGCATAAACTGGAGGAATAAAACACTGAGATGAGCGATGCCAGAGCAGCATCCTAAGCTATACTGGTGTTTCTAAAGGTACTAGAATGAAGAAATACAAAAAATATTAGATTTCCAAAATTAACCGACATTGTTTCTGTGGTGCAAGGGGATAGCATGGATTTAAATTTCAGTTTGTGAAAATCCTGAAGCCTCTATCCCAACCAAGTAATAACAGATTATGGTTTTGGTGAGAAGGAAGAATGCAAGTGGTATGAAGCAGTCAGTGTGACTTGAGGAGAGACTGCTCAAAGATCTGTTTATAGGCATAAATGTACAAAAAATGTAGTGGTAAAAAGAGAACAAAAACAGATGAGTCATTTTGCAGGTTTGAGAAGAGATATCTGTACATCAAATGCATGATAAATGCTGACTGAGAGGAGCTTAAAGAGGAATAAAGAAGGGCAAATACAGCAGGGGAGAAAGAAACACCGAGGACACATAGATCCATCAGTAAGTGAAGACTAAGAAATAACCATGGGTGGCACTTATGGCTTCCACTGCTCAGAGGGTCACAGCTCTTCCTTGGATCACATGGGATTATATGCCTTGGGCTGAATGCGAAACCTGTTTTAAACAGTGCACTAAGTCTGAACTCTGCTACACAAAAATGACATTTAAGAATGGCAAGAATTCACAGTAAAGTAGCAGTGATAAATGAGGGAGCGAGCTAACTATCTGAGGCAGGACAGATGGCGTTGTTACAGGCTGCTTTACAAGTAACATCCATAAACACCCAGGGAAGAAAGGTGCTGACAGTGTCTGCTAAATGGAATAGACTTGTGATCTGTAGTCTTTCTGATAGTCATAATTCCATGGAGGAAATCCCCAAGATTCCCTTTCCACACACAGACACAGATTTGACAAAATATATGAACATGTGGTTTACTTTATGCATGGCAGTGGTTCCACAGACGTGTCTTCCCTGGTTTGAGATGACAGTAGAAAATTTATAGCTCTCGGATTAGTGGTCCTGCCCTAGCTAATAAGGGGACAGATGAAATGTTTCCTGAAAGAAAAAGTATACGTGGTTCATCAGTAAAACAGTCCATTCCAGGGAGCTGGAAAGATCTGAAACTCCTAGAGGAATATCCATCCTCACATTAGCATGTACACTGACAGATGGCGTAGCTTCATATGAATAGGAATTTTAAGTTGCTGTCTTTGACTTGAAAAGATAAACCCCAGGCAGGTTTTGTAGAGCAGCTGGCCCTTCATGGACTGGTGCTTGTGGGGATTTCTTCTTTAAGAAGCCAGGACAGTGGTAGCTGTGAGCACCCCAGGCAGCACAGCACCTCATTCCCTTTAGTAGTTTTCTCGGGAAAAAGCACGAAGCAGCAGCAGCAGATTTCTCCATGCAGGAACTGGAAAATAGCTCACCAGACTGGCTGGAGAATATATAAAATTAGAAAAACAAAGCAGCAAAAGGCCTTGGCTCAACAGCGTTACTTTTAGCTTGTCTGTCTCTTTGAAGTAACTAGTCTTGAATCACTTTATGAGCGTGAGCCAAGACAAACACTGAGGTCCATTTGGGAGTTTTGCTTCAGAGTAGCATATTAATACTCTGTAAGGAGATGCAGGGCATGTAGTGGATGTTTTCTTTATCAACAGCCCTAATCATCCCAAATGCTCACCCTCCTGACAACACCACATCAGACATGGATGAGCTGTCTTACACAGCGCTTAATCCCGCAAAAAAAATGGGGCAACTGATCCTCATCACCAGAAAAAGTGTCACACAGAAACACAGGGGCTTTCAAGAAGCTGTCCTGGCATGCACTATCTATACCACAGCAGCAGCTGCTCCAGCACCCCTCTTCTCCATAGCCTCCCTGGAGACTAAGCAAACCAAAACACTGCTCACAGAGCATGGCCATTGAAAAGGACAACTTCAAAAGGGACTTGCTGACTAGAGCAACAGTTCTCAGCAGTAACAGTATGTTTAGTTAGGAAAGCCCTTGTCTTTCTACCCCTTCACATATTTTCTGTAAGTGTTAAGAGACAAGCCCTGACTTGGACTTGGCTCCTTATTCCTACAGCTGGCCTTTCAATAAGTAAAGCCTTGCTCTTACCACAAGAACTAGTTGCAGGCCTGGATTATCCACACAGGCATGTATGTGATCCTGCTTATTATCAGTGCAACTGATTGTGTTTGCTTTTTTTTTCACCTTTACTATCAAGAGTGGAAAATAAGGACACCTCTCCTCACAGAAACAAGTGAAGAAATAAAAAATACAGCCAAAAAATCCATTCAGTCAGAGACAGCATGCCATCTTTTCCATTGCTATGCATGTAACACTGGAGTGCATTGTATTTAGTGGAATTTGGCAGTGGTAGGTTAACAGTTGGACTTGATGATCTTGAAGGTCATTTCCAACCCAAATAAATCCATGAGTCTACAATAGCGAAGGCCACACCATGGACTGCAGCAGGAACTCTGCATATTAGGCTTCCCCCAGAGCTGTTCTGCATGGGCACATCCCTGTGGTGACTGTGGTTAAGAAGGTAGCGTGATAGCAGAGCTGAGTACCTCAGGGATCTGTCCTAGTTCCCTTTCCAGTTCTCCCTGGTAAAGGTATGAATAAACAGCAGCTTGTTCCACCTTGTGCCAATGGAGAAAACCTTATCCTCTGTTGACGCTGCAGACCATTTGTTCCAAGGTGCCTTTAAGAAGTGACTGTGCAATGGAGAGCTCTGTGGCAGCTGCTTCAGAGCCACAACTCAGATCCTGCTTTGCTTGCTGGGTTTGAAGGTTAGCTGCAGTACCCACTGCGGGGATAAGCACCAAAAAAAATGCAGAAAACAGACTGAATGTTGCCAGCTTCAATTCTCTGCTCAGTTCTGTTCTGCCACATTCTCCTGAGGCTTGTCACTAGAACACAACACCTTCAGCTAACCAAGTTTCTTGCTTTCTTGCTGTCAGTCATAAATCTCACAGCTCTTTTATTTTAGGGTACTCTTCAGATAGAAAAGAGTGATGTTTGGGCACATATTCAAAATGAGACAAAGCAGCTTAAACAAAGGCTGGTTTGTGTTTTACTGCTCAGGAAATGACAGACAAATCTGTCTTCAGCAGAGATCTGATGAGCATTTAATCTTGCCATTTCTCATCTGGGAAACACTAATATCACTCAGCATCTCACTTCTTTGTTGAGGGGACTTGGTTGGTTAGAGGGGAGAGGATGATGGCTGTGCTTTACATATGTTCACCCAGGTGACAATGAAAATCCTTTTGGACTTTTCCAGCTGCTGTTCCTAGGCACAGCCTCCATCTGCAAATGTAGTTTGTTTTTTGTACCTTGAGTGATAGGAGAACACAAGGTCTGGCCAAGCAGAAAATTGAGGTAGCTACTTTCTACATGCTGGGAGACTCCTACTTCAGAACACATTCTAGGCAACTCCAGCTTCAATCCCAGCGTGCAACCTGAAGAAAAGCAGATTGTGTGCACCAATGTTGGTGCACATCAGTCCAAGTGGTCATCTGGGAGAGGGGGTTGCCTTCTTTGGAGAGCAGGTTGAGCCAATATGGAGCAGGGAATGAAGGCTGCAGGTCAAATCCTTGTACTGAACAGACAATGGCAAGTTGAACAAGGAATTTGGAGCTTCCAAACCTGAGTCACTGAATTAGTACTCAACATAATCCAGTGTGAATATACTGCTGGAGGCAAGCCTTTTGGCTGCACTAGTTGCTTTCACAAGTTCATTCCTATTTTTCTTTCCTGGAAATCCTTTGGTTGCATTTTAAAAATTTTGGTGATTTTCCTTAAGGTATTTAATTAAAATAGTGGTATAAGAGCTAGCACTACCTTTGGCAGACAGGCCAGACCAGGACTTGAAACATTTGTTTCTTTCTGCTGGCTGTTCACTCCCTTCAGGATGGGAGGGACTCAACCAGGGGTTGGTTTCTGGGTCATAGCCGAGAAGACTTCATGAAGCCTCTGCTATTCTGGCCACAAGGAAAGCTTCTATATTCTCACTTCTACTGTATTGCAGTAGGCTGAGGATTTAGTTTGGAAAGTACAGAATAATGGAAAATTGGGCTGAGAGGGACCTTGTCAGATGTTCTATTCCATTTGCATCTCTCAAGGCAGATCATACATTCCTAAACTGCTTTGAATGAAAGGTTCCTCCCTAACTTCATTTTAAAACCTCAAATTATGGAGATTCCACAATCTCTTTAGGAAATCTCTTACACAGTTTTGCCATCCAGAGGATGCTTGTTTACCCTCAGTTGATTTTTTTAATACTTTGCTGTGCAGCAAAACTTGAAAAGGAGATTGAACACAGGAAGGTGAGACACAAGTTGAAAGACCTCCAATATCATCAATGACAACTCCTTAGTGTTAGAGGCAATCATGTCAGGTAAAGCCTTCCTTATATATGCACAAAGCTCAATGTTTGACCTGTTTAAACTTATCCCCTAAACGTTTAAACCCAAGTTCTCCTGAGAATCTCATCTTTCTGAAAGTTAAGAATCTCCTCTAAAGTAGAACCATGAAATCAGAAGAACATTACAGAGCCTGTGAGATACACTTCTGGGTATACGGTGTGCAGATAAAGTTTTCATTAAGTGCCAGAGAATTCCTTGCTAATAGACATGGTGAAACCTCAAGAGTGAAAGGTAGAACTCTCCTGAAAATTACAATCCCTGCTGAAACAGATAATGATCCTTCTGAAAATTCCCAAGACAGTGTTTGAGATCTCACAAAGCAAAATCAGTCTTCAATAGGACTGCACAAGATGCTCCTAACTTTCAACAGAACTACATCTGAGACAGGATAGTGGTATTGGGCTCAGGTAAAAAAAAATAAAATTTTGACTGTTCCAAGAAGAAGTCTCAGAAAGTGTGAAAGAAAGACAAAGAGGTTGGGTGGAAGTAAAGCCAACATGAAGCTAAAAAGAAAAAATAAGACCAAATTCAATAGTAATGGAGAGTAAAGTTTCTGAGCTGAGGATGAGGAAGATGTGAGATTAGATCTAGGAGGAGTTAACTTCAGCGATCCCCTAAATGTTTAACACGAAGGACAAGCACAACTGCCAGACATAAATGTTCTCATCTTTACCAATGTCATAAATGATGTTTCAGGCACCATTTACTACCCACACAATGTATCAAGGTATCCCTCAAGAAACCGCTCCATGTGTCAAAGAATCATTGAACATATGAAATGGCTCAAGGGAGCTGTACTTAGGTATCTGGATTCGCCTCTTTGTGACACACCACTGAGTTTAAACCCCCAAAAAGAAAGTGTTGTGTAATTATATGAGGTCAGCATCTTTGTCCTTGTCCTGCAGCAACTGTGAGAACCTAGTTGGAAGAGCCTGTAGGTTATAATCATACCCCATGGTGCAGCTATACTAGCATAATATCATGGCCCAATGCACAGGACAATACTTTCAGATAGGACCTGCTGGGGTACTGAATATTATCAATGAAGTCTTGAATTCAAAACTAAAGCAATGCAAACCATCATTGAGATGTAGCCCTCCCAGAAGAAACATTTTTTTCCAAAGCTCAAAACTCAAAATGAGTCATGCTTGATTAACTTCACTTGGGTCAGAAGACTAATCATGAGATGCTATTTATAAATTATTTAAGGAAAGTCAGAGAGAGAGCATTAGAATAACATTCAGAACGGAAAACATATTTTAGCCTTAACACAGCATCACTACTATAACTTAATGAAAACAGAGAACTAGGAACCTTCTCTATCAGCAGGTGTTGTCTTTTTTTAATTTTTTTTTTTTACGTGTGTCTACTCTCCAGTGAAAAAATTATTAAATATAAGTGAGACTCCAATCCAGAGAGCAACTGTCCAGCTCAGTTATCGGTGGGGTAACAGATCAGAAAGTTTCACCTCCTCCTTCTCCTCAGAGCTGCCCCGCACACATGCACACACACACAGAGGCCAGGAAAACCTACGCCCATGGCACCTACCTTGGGTTTGAAGGCGATTAATTTCAGGACCATCTCAACGGTGAAGAGGCCAGTGAAGAGCATGTTGAGGATGTTCATGGCTTCCTTGAACATGCAGCTCTGACCGTAGTGCTGAAAAATAGCATCCCAGCAGCAGGGTGAGGATCAGACATACCAGCTGGGTAGGAACACACAGGACCCCTCCTGATCTCCCTTCCTGCCAAAGTTCTCTAAAGAAGACCCCAGCACATCAAATATTTTCAACTAAGAATCCCCATCTCCCTCATATATTAGCATTTCCATGCCTTTAGCCATTTTTGCCACCTGGCTCTGGATCTCCTCCTTTTAAAAAAGATCTTTTTGAGTGGTGGCTACCAAAATCACACTTATCATTCCCATTGAGGGTTCATTATAAATTTGCATACTGGTACAAGACAATCTCGAATTGTGTTGTTATCTCAACCTTCCCTAACATTTAGATCACTTTTTTGTTTGAGATTGCACAGCAAACAGGGGTTTCACTGAGTTGTTCATAATGATACCAAGTCATTCCCCAAGTAATTACACTTAATTCAGGATTCTGCAAAGTACATCAGCAGCTCAAATCATATCTTTCCAATATGCATTATCTTGCATTTGTCAACTCTGAATTAAATTTGCAATCATGCTGCCCATTCACTTAACTTTATTATGATCTTATGAAGTTACTCTCTATCTTCTATTGATTAATTCAAGTAGTGTCTTCTGCAAATGTTGCCACGTCATTCTTCATATCCTTATTTCCAGATCATTATATTTGAGACTGGTTGCACTGCCTTATTCTAAGGTCATCTTCTAGTTCATGTTACAAGACCCCATTTGTAGTTGCTTAACTTTAATAAACTTTAACCAGCTGGGATGGATTTTCATATTCCGTATTGGTTCAAGGTAATTTAGTCAAAGGAGTTTCAGTTAAAACAATTCAACCACAGCTGAAAGCAAGGCCAGGGGAAAATATAATACTGAGGCATTTTCAGAATTTCTTGTATCATTTTTCTTGAAAGACTCTAGTACTTGCAGGACTCTGTTTAGAAACTTGGAATTTTACTGGCATGTATCTTTTGTTTGCTGCCTGTTATGATGTTTGACTCAAATTTGGCCACAGTATAAACCTTTGACAAACTGTACTTCTCTCAAGATGGATATAGAATTCCTAGAATCTCCAGGGATGGTGTCCTGCTTGTGGGCTCACAAACATTTCTCAGCTTCTGGCTCTACCTGCCCTGGGCCTGCACCATTGTCACAGAAACTGAGCATGTTTCACAACTTCAGAGTGAACAGGGCAGGAGAGACTTCAGTTGAGAGCAGAGCACTTTCTTATGCTCTTTTTGCCTCACTCCTTTTTTTGGACCTTAGGCAATTGAACAGAGAAGAACTTTTCAATGGTGGTGGAAAAGAGCCAGACCAGATGAAGAAAAAGTGGGGAAATCTGGTGAGATTGGGCAGGAGACAGTGAGAGGAAAGTGAAAAGTGAAAACTGCCTGTGAATGTAGATTTAGAGTGCTAGTGAGAGGTAGGAAACAGGCTGGTTTTGAGGGGGGACTGGGAGTGAGCAGACTGGGATTGATCCAGTGAAAAACGCAGTCAAAAGGAAAGTTGGTGTAGGAATGCATGGGGGTTGAACTCACAGGAAAGGACAATTAGTGAAGCAAAAAAAAGTGCAGCTGAGAATGAAATGGAAGGGGGAGAGAGAGTGGAAAGATGATTCATGGCAGGGGTAACTCAACTGTGAGCCTGCGAAGGAAGAAGAAGAGAAGGACTGTTTGAAGAGTGGTCATCTAGTCTGTTTGGGCCAAAGACCAAGGAAGAGAGTTCACAGCCTGACTGGGACAGGAGGAAGGAAGGGTTTTAGGGAGGAGAGTGACACACAGACCAGCTCTTAAGCAGAAGGAGTGTAGAAGAGACCAGGTCTCAAGTGGCCAAGCAAACTTAGAGTGAAGAGACAGGCTTAGAAGGTGTAATCTGAGACTAACTGAAAATGAAAGGGATGTGAGGGAGGCCTTGGGCAGACACAGACTGGAAGGAAAAAGTCAGCAAAGTACAGACTTGGGAAATGCACAAAACAGTTTGTGTGTATGAGGGTCCATTTCCTGACTGAAAGAAATGTAAGACTTCTTTTTTATAAGCTGGCTACTTGGTAAAGGGTTTGACTCCTTCCTCTACTGCTGTTCCACCTACATATGCCACTATTTGCTGTTCTTGCAGATCCATCTGCAAATGTTTCTTTGGTGGATTCACATTCAGTGTTCGGAAAACCTTCTCACAGTAAGGAAAATGAAAACAAGCACAGCAGGTAGTAAGGTAGTCTAGCATCAGTTGTGAAGCAAGTTAGGCAAACTTCTATCAAGAAAGGCTTCAGGTGGAGCTGATTCTGCCTATAATTGGTGGGATAGACAATGTGGCCTCTTGAGGTTCTTTCTAGACAGTTTCTATGGTCCTTAACTGAGAATAAAGGAAATACTAAGCCCTTTCTACTCTCTCTCTCCAGTTTACTTGATTATCTTGTTTGCCAAAATATTTGCTCTCTACTTTTTAACATAGAAAAGACTCAAATTTAAAATTCAGATCTCAAGTGAGTGGCAGTTCTGGGCTCATTGCTGCATTTCATAGAGGACAAGTCAGAACTGAGAAGTCACTTATTATTACAGTGGCCACTGAAATGCTCTGTGATGTACCTGTTGGTGGTTTGGGTTTTTTTTCATTTGTTTGTTTTTAAAGAGGTAAAACAGAGTTGTTGAAAGTGTCAGATATTAGCAGCAGGGAGGATGAGAGTTAGATCCCTCATTTTAATGAAACATCATCAGAAGTGAACAGGGTACAATGGCTTTTTTGTCATGTCCTTGTCCCTCTCCCTCAACACATGGTATGAAGGTGAAAGTAAATCCCAGCCTCGGCCATTTTTATATTTTCCCCAACAAAGTCTACTAACTGATCACCTTAAGGTTTTCTGCTTGCTTACTTACTTGCATGGCCAGGCAGATGGTGTTCAGCAGGATCAGAACGAACATCAGGTATTCAAAATAGGTGGAGTTGACCACATACCAAACTTTGTACTGGTACTGGTTTTTAGGGATGTATCTCCGCAGGGGCCGGGCCTTCAGGGCATATTCTACACACTGGCGCTGTGAAAGAGGCAGGGTAAATTTGAAACTGCAAGCCAAAATATGAGGGTGGCCAGCTACCTCCAAATATAATAAAAATACAATAAGTTTCGAGTTTTTTACTGAAATGAAAATGCTTGGTACAAGAACTTCTTTTAGGTCGTAACTGAATGTGCATGTTCTACCTGTCAAAGAGTTCCATATGCAATTACTTTGGCCATCTACTTTGGCCAGACAATGGTGTCGTTCTCATCTAATCTCAATGAAACAAATGGTACAACAAATATTTTAAAGTAGTTGCTGTCCCTTGAGCAAATCTTAAAGAAAGATTTTTTCTACCTGACTCCTGAAAGACGTCAGCAAAGCCAACTTATTGTTTTATTTTGTTGGCGAGCTTCACATGTTCCTGTCTGTATGTATTTATCTATTAAACACTTATCCTCAATGCATATTCTAACTTCAGTGACAGCAAGGTGTTGTAAATTACCTGGTTTTTGTCCAGCTCACAGTTCTTGTACTCTTGTTCTCCTTGTTCCTGAAATGTGACGATGACGAAACCAACGAAGATGTTCATCATGAAGAAAGCAATGATGATGATGTAGATAATAAAGAAGATGGAGATCTCAACCCTGTGATTATAGATGGGTCCCACATCTTCCATGTGGGAATCAATGGACCTATACAGCAACCTGAAAGCAAACAGAGCCAAATGCAGAGAAAATCTGCAACTGCCTTGAGGCCTTATAGGTGATGTCATAAAGTTTAACTTCATGATTTTCTTCTGCCTGTATCAATTCACTCACAGATGTGCAGACTTGCACTGATCTGTGTGCAAACACTTGCAAAAGAGAAGACATGGCTCTTATTAAATTTACACGTTTGAACCTCTTCAGAGGTGAAATGTTTTCATAGCTGAACAATTACAATTTAGAACAAAATCATGCCCTTCAGCTAACACAAGACAGGAGAGTCTGTGTTGAAGGGAACTAAACTTCTTGAGAAAAGAAGATTTCAGGAGTTATTATTTGTTAACACTGCTCTTGTCATCACCTGGTGACACAAGTCAGGGTCAGCCCCCTGATGCACTTGCATGCCCATGTCACGGGTGACTCTGTGGGAGTCCTCAGCTCCCGTGGCACAGATAGCACAGCCTGTAAGACATCCCATGCCTGCCAATACTGCAGACATAGCACTGCTGTGTTTCACATTGCCCTGCTGACTCCATCGGGAAATCTGCAACATTAGTAAGTGCCTGACAGGCATTTTATATCCATTTGTATACATAATAATTGTAACAAATACTGGTATCACTGCCACAACTGGCAATCATCTTTTAGGAGGTAGAGACAGTGCTATGTGCTGTTTACAATCACAGGAACAGAAATTCCTGCAGGCCCTGAGGAATTCACCAAGTACATAATGACTACAATGACTGCTGCTATTATTTCTACATTTAATGCTTTAGACTTATTTTAACACTTAGAATGTGAAAGACTGTGCTGTGCATTTGAATTTTCTCTTTTGAAATGAATGAGGACATTGCTAGTGTTGGACACTGGTCCAAGAAGCACTCACTCTGGCCAGCCCTCAAAGGTTGAGACAGTGAAGAGGGCCATCATGGCAGTCAAGACGTTGTCAAAGTCAAACTTGCTGTTCTCCCAGCTCCGGGGCTGTATCATGGGCTGGCTGACCTCCCCATCCTTGTAGGTGATGTAGTACCCTCTGTGGGTGGAGAGCAGAGAGAGAACAGGGCAGAACTGCACCTCCAGCACAAGGCACTGAGGGTGGTTGGCCAGTGAAGGAGACTAATTGGAAAAGGTCAGACCCACCTGCATTCTGCTTCTGTCTGCTTGGAGCTATCAGTGCAGCTGTACAGCTTGCCCTTGAAAAGGAAGAAAGAGGAATGAAGATTCCTTTCCTGACAGTGCAAGGGTTAGGGCAGATCATGTAGCATCTACATTTACTACTTGGTTAACCAACTGTGAATATGTTTACATGCTCTTTTGTAGGTAGATTTGAGCAAACTGCATTGAGAGTTTCCTGCATCTGGGTAGTTCAGAGCACAGCCTTTCATCTGCTCGCACGGTACTTTTATGTGTATGTCCTGAGGTGAAGGTCACTGAGTGCTGCAGAACACTTGTTGTCAGGAGGGCAGTGAAGGGCAAAGAAATACAAGCAGACATAAAGAAGTGAATGAATAACCTCCCATGATCATCTGGCATGCCTCTTCCTCTGCAAAGTGGGAGGTAGAGAGCCAGTGAGTACCAATCCTTAGAACAGCCCCCTTCGCCTCCCTGGCACCATGTCATGCCACAGGCTGTTTAGGGAAGAAGGTTACTGATGATTTCTTGTGATCACAGATGATGGGCAAGAGTTCTGCATATGCCTGGTTCAGTTTTGGAGAACTGCTGGTAGCAGAAGCCCAGGTAACACTGACAGTACCCCAAATATTTTGCCTTTCACACAGAAGACTTCAATTCTCCTTCCTCAGGCTTCTTCAGGCTATTTTTCTTCCCCCCCACACCTTAATACAGTTCAATGTAATGGATGAATGAATGGGTCCAATGGTTTTACCTTGAACAACTGAACTCCAATGCAGGCAAACATGAACTGCAGCAAAGTGGTGACAATCACAATGTTTCCAATGGTTCGGATGGCGACAAACACACACTGGACCACGTGCTGCAAATGGAAGGTAGGAACAAAAGTAACTTGCAGGATTGTTCTGAACTGTTCTGGCTAAGGGAGAAGCCCAAGACTAAAAATACAAATAAAAACATATTTATTTAACTAATACCCATTAAGTAAAGTCTCAGGAAAGGGGACCAACTTGTTACATTCCTTGCTCTACTCTCAAAAACATGGAGAAAGGGATAGGAAAACCAGAGTTCAGTTCTCTCAGGCTTCCTGCTGCACCAACTTACACAGCTGGGCACCCAACAGTCCACAGGAAGGAGGTTATATAATACAGCAAGGTTATGTTTAGGGTTGTAAGCCCATCTGTAACCTTAGAAAATGACATAATTTAAGCTCAGTGGTGATGAGGGTAACCCAGCTGGAAAGTAGCTCGTCGGAAAAGGACCCGATGATCCTGGTGGATGCAGAGCTGATCACGAGCCCTCACTGCAAAGATGACAAATGGTATCCTGGGCTTCATTAGGCAAAGAACTTTTAGCAAGTTGAAGGAGGTGATTCCTCCCCCTTACTCAGCACTTCTGAGACTACACCTGTTGTACAGGGTCCAGTTCTGGGCTCCTCAGTGCAACAGAGATATTGACACACTGGAGAAAGTCCAGCAAAGGGCCACAAAGATGACTAAGGGGTTGGAACATCTCTCCTGGGAGAAATGGCTGAGAGAGCTGGGACTGTTCAGCTTAGAGAAGGCTCAGGGGAGTCTGGTCAGTGTACACAAACACCTGAAGGGAGGATGCCGAGAAGGCAGAGCCGGGCTCTTTTCAGTGGTGCCCACTGAAAGGACAATGGGCACAAACTGAAACAGGGAAGGTTTATCTGAACATTGAGAAACACTTTTACTGTGAGGGGCACTGAGCATCAGAACAGTTTGCCCAGAGAGGTTGTGGGGCCTCTCTCCTTGGAGATAACTCAAAAGCCATCTAGGCATCGTCCTGGGCAATCTGCTCTCAGTGGCCCTGCTTGAGAAGTGTTTTTGGACAAGACAACCTCCAGAGATCCCTTCCAACCTCAACCATACTGTGATTCTGCTGAAAAACTACTTGAACCATTGCAAAAGTCCTTGTATCTTGAAATAACCCAAATATATAGTTTATAGAATGCACTGGGACTCTTCTAACCTTAAGTCCTTTGGCTCTGTTGATGGCCCTCAGTGGTCTAAGGACTCGCAGAACACGCAGGATCTTCACCACATTAATGGCACTGGACCTGGAAGAAAGTATTGGAAGATTGGAGAGATACACCAAAAGGGGGGGGCAGGGGGTGTTGCTGTGAGGGCAGATCTTTTAAATCCTGCATAGCCTTAGGCTGCTTAGGATATTGAGTCAACTCTTTGCTATGGCACTTCAGGGGTAAGGAAACCAATTTCTGATGTTATCTTGCTTCTTGTTCTGGGCAGACTCAGCAATATGTATTCTCCTCATTTTCACCATCTCTGCTGTATTAATGAAGGGGAAATGGAACATGGGCAGGATGTATTTTTAAGCAGGGTAAAATGACTCTAGATATCTATGATATAGATATTGTGCAAAGATGTAGTCATTACAAGGTATTTTCAGATAAGGCTCAAAGAAGCACTCTATTTAAGTTTTCATAGAAGAGTGAAAAGCCCAAGAGACTCCAGTATTAAAGGTATACTGTCTACTTGGAGTTTGATCCTGCAATGTGTTTGACCTCTGATCCCACAAATCAGTTAAGTGTGTACATAAATTTAAGGATGGGGAAACTCCCACTGAATTTATTAGGATGACTTATGTGCTTAATTTTAAGTACTGAACACAACTATCTACTGCAGCAGAGCTCTCTGCACCTTCCAAGACTAAAATCCCAACTGAGAATCTTCTTGCTGTACGACATCAAGTCCTCCTACTGATTTAGGGAACAGTTTTTATTTTAAAATAGTGAGAGTCTAGTTAGGTCTGCAAGAAAGAAACAGCAGGTCAAAACAAGCACTGTGCCATTCTTAAGACCTTGACTGAAAGCCCAATGGACCTTACAAATTCTTCTGCCTGACTTAGCACTGGAACATAACATATGTGAGCTGCTAACCTATGATGGTAAAAACTGGGAGCTTGTTTCTCATCAGATGTGAAACTAATTAGCAAATTCCCTATCTGACACACTGAGTTCCACATGGTCAAATAAATCTGTAAACTTATTAAGCAAATTAACAGATGAATAAAAGAAAATACAGTGACAGAACAGCCACCACCACTCTGAAGATTATCACAAAACTCTCCAAGCGCTTGATGGTCTTCCACTGACCAAGACTCACAACATCTCTGGAAGCAGCAAAACAGTATCACCCCATTTTCCAAAGAGGTTATGAGAGTTCTAGGAGGGAACAGTAAGTCACTGAACTGTCCTGAACCAATACAGTGAATCAGAGATCTTGGAACAAAGCTAAATGTCATGATTTCCAATACACCAAGTTTTTTGTTTCCATTTGCTCTTTCTGGAAGATCCTCCCCTCCAGGTCACCAGCGTAGCATTTCTCAATTATCACCTCCCCTTTTAAGGATGCATTTTAATGCTCTTGAATCACCTGAGAAAAATAGCTTATGAACACCTCAACAGGCTCATGAGAAAAATCTCACCCAGATAAGACATGAGGCTGAGCTATCCCTCCCAGCCCAACCCTACGACCCCCACAAAAACAGCCAGTTGGAAATGGCTCACTCACTGGATCCCAAAGGAGATGAGAGAAACGCTGACCACCAGCAGGTCTAAGATGTTGAAATAGTTTCTGCAGAAGGAGCCCTTATGGAGGAAAGCCCCGTAGGCAGTCATCTGCAGGAAGGCACACGGAGACACAAACACACTTTGCCATTAGCATCTGTTCAGAAACCAAACCCACCTGGTTGTGCTCAGAGCATATAACTGGGGGGGGAGGGGAGAGGCAGTATTTCTAACATAGCAGACAATTTACCCCCAGGCCCCAAAGGAGAAGTTTAGTCCCCATTGAAAGAAAAGAGAGAGAAGAAGACAGTAAGATAACTATGAAAGACCCAGCCAGAGAAAGTTCAGCAATGAAAATATGCACTTTGAGTGCACTGAGAACATAACATTTAGAATCAGCAAAGCAGCAGAATGACTGTTTTCAAAAACTACTCTTTGCAATCATATGCTTTTCCCTTTGATGACAGAGGACACCTGTGAGTATGATGCTTGTATTATATGAAGGCCTCTTTAGCTAAATCGAATAGAACATATAAAATAAAATGGGCTCTTTTTTGTAATGTTTTTTAGTGCTTAGACAAGCTGCAGTGGACAGTTGATCTCTCTTCCATGAAGGAAAACCAGAATCCCTCAGGGATTTGATGCTTTAGAGCTGAACTAAAGGAGAGATCACTGCTCTCTTTAGTTTGCTCCTTCTGTTCAGCTCAATCCCATATCCCTTTTACTGTCCATCTTCATCCACTTTTATTCTAAATGCTCTAGTATTTTCCCCTGAGTTTTCCTCACAAAGCCCAGGGCAATATTCCTTCAGACAGAGTGGTTTCTTTGTGGAGGTAATCATTATGAACATCACCCAGCAGAGGAAGGGAAAATTTTTACATATTTCACAAGGGACATTCTGCCCCATCCAGGTATGAAGGGATATTGAATACTTGCTGGATTTGAGGAGGATATCACAGCTCCAGAACTGGATTAAGTGACAGTGTAAACAGAAAACTTTAGAGTGAGCTCTGTTACAGAAAGTGTCTAAATGAGTCTGGCACAGTCGAAGAGGGTGAGGGGATGGGGGTATTTGTTCACCTACCTTAGACTCGGTGAGTGATCTAATGTAGCTGCTTTGAAGAAACCCCATCCCCACAACTGCTAATGTCCCTTCATTACCTTAGTTAGGAACACAGGTGTCTAAATCTGGTCCTCTGAATCTCACCTAAATTAGGTGACTAAAGTAACCCGCAGCAGACACCATGAGACTGTTCCTCAGTGATGAGCTCTAGCCAGACTCCCAGCTGAGTAGTGTGAACTAGAAATTCAAACTGGAGTTTTCTGGCTCCCACTAGTAGCTCAGGATGGAATACTGGCTGGTGGTTTCCGGCCATGACTACCTGTGACAACTTTATTCAGAGGAGGGTGGAAGGGCACATGGTATTGCAGATTATTTTTTTCACCAAACATCCATGACATCAGGGAACTGACTATCAGTCAGACAGAACTTAGAAGGGGAGGAAGTATAAACTCTGGTCTTGGCTTAGAATTTATACTTATAAACACATTCAACTGGGGAAGGGAGGAGGGTTCTTGCCATAACAAAGGTGGTAAAGATGCCCTTTACTGGTTAGATTTTGTATGGCAATCTTGAAAGAAAGACACCATTGAAATCAGGAGGGGAAGTTCTGCTGAGTTTAAGTTCTTTATAAACTATGGTTCTCTCAAGCCTGTTGAGAGATTTTGTTATCTCAGAAGAAACTCTCAGAGAGTGTATAATCTATATTTGCCTCCCATTTTTTTACCTGCCTGCAAGTAAAAAAAACTTGACAGTCACCTTGCTAAGATTCACCAGACACCACCATGGCAGCGTGAGGCTTGCAGGTGTCATCAGCAACATGAAGGCAGATGAAGCTTGTTTCTCTACAGCCTTGAACATCCCATGGGCATTTATTCTTTTGTTTCTTACCATTTACACTAACTTTGCTGCTGTGCAAAACATTGTGCCCAATGCAAGGCAGCAGAGAAACATGCACTGAGAAATAAAGCAATTTATGACTTAAACTTATAGGCCTTGTGTTCCTCTCCCACTTGAACTCAGAGAATATCCAGTGGTGTTGTCATAAATCCACTGAAGTTAACAGGATAGTGGGAAGATTCAGGTACTATGAAGTACACTCCCCTGATGGAAACAGAGCAATAGGGCAGAGGGTTGGGTTAGGTTCTGCTTCCACTGAAGTCATTAGGAATGTTACCATTTCCTTCAGCGTGAGCAGAAATTCTGAGTTCAAATAGGTGCCTTGAATTATGGTTTTATTTTTAAATGTTGCTGTTGAGGTATTTTCCTTTTTTTGACAGGCCTTTTTGATCAGCCATGTGATGAGTGCATGTTCAGATTTATTGTGTAAACACAGATGCAAACTGCACGCAGGCATAATATGTACATTTCTTTGGAGGACATTATGGCTTTGGCAATTTGAAGTCATATCAGAAAGCACGTTTCTCTACAAAAATATGCAGGGGCCACCCTGCTTGCCAGCCTTCAGTATAGATACTGTTATTAGGGTCTTGAGCTGCAAAATTTGAGCAACTCTGAGGCACTGCCTGCCAGCACTTAGAACTAGCTTGCTGAGAAAAAAACCCAGCTGCCAAGTGAACGTAGCATTTAGAAAGCCAGAACTTTGCTCAATTACTGTTATTTAAATTATTAGCCTACCAATTTGGGAAAATTAGAGTTAAGAACAAGGCAGCCTATTTTTATTTTCTTCCATTCTCCTGCACATTTCCCTTGGTACAGAGCATGTTCCTGGGAAATGGGAAGCCGGGTTTCAATGCAGCAGTTTGCATTTGCAGCTACTGTCCTTGGTGTTTCAGTGGTTTGTACTCTCAGTTATCTCTCTGCACTTAAAAAGTGAGCTTTTGCACTGTGCTCCCTGTCTCCTACTTGGCTGTGCACCCTGTAACCTTAGAGAAGTCATCAGCCACCTCCTGGCCCAGCCTCATGACTTGTGCAGAACAGAGACCTTCCCTTTATGTGTAGTGTGTGTAAGAGGAGGTGCATGTATTCAGAGTTTCTTGCAGAGCAGACAAATCCTGTTTTGAAAAGACTGGCCAGGGTAAAGAGAGAAATTTATGAGGGGATGGCCTTTGTTTTGGTACTTTTTGACTTTTCCCAACACTGTATCCTTTCACTGAGATTCCTCTACAAAGTATTGTTTTGCTATAGGCCCTAAATTATGAGTTTGAATATCAAAATTTCACAGAAGACCTTTTAAGCAACTACCAAAACGTTAAAACCAAAAGAAAAAACAACCCTTTGTGTAGAGATAATAATGGGGTTAAAAAAAATAATAAAAAAAGAGCAAAAGGAAGAGTGAAAGAGAACAAAATAAAGAGAGAAAGAGAGAGAGAAAGAAAGGAAGAAAGGAAGAAAGGAAGAAAAGAAAGAGAAAAGGAAAAAGAAGGAAAGAAAGAAGAGAAAAGGAAAGAAAGAAGGAAAAAAAGAAAGAGAAAAGGAAAGAAAGAAGGAAAGAAAGAGAAGTAACGAAAGGAGGAAAGAAGAAAACAAGTGTATTGCTCAGATTGGTTACCTTAAGAATAATTTCTAATGTAAAGATACTAGTGAAGACATAGTCTGCATTGCCTAGGATCTGAAAAATAAGCACAATTGGGTTAGTGGTACTGAGCATGACCCAGGAACAAACAGGCGTGTGTGTTAGCAACAGATAGTCGCAGAAAACTAGTAAGCTTGTGAACAAGCAATGGTAGAGAAGATGGGCACTTTACCTTTAGAGCAATTTCAATGGTGAAAATGACAGTAAAAACTATATCAAAATAATAGAGAATCTGTAAAAACAAAAGGGGATAGGAGCGGGGAGGGTAGATCGGTGACTAATCACTTGGATGGGAAATCACAGTTCAAAATCAAATACATATGTTCTTTGCACAAGGGAACGAGGATGACTCTATAGGGAATGGTTTTGTAACGATGTCCTGTTGAATGCAGTGAAGGTCCTGGCACAGAGGACAAGAAGCACATTACACATTACATTAAATCTTTTCTGAGTTACAATCCCACGAACGCTATTGAGGCAAAATAACTTTTGGGTTGCTGTAGGATTTTTTTTTTTTTTTTAAAATCTAATAAACGACATTGAAGGGTTTTCCCAAATAGGCTCCCAAACTGAGAATACAAAGAATGCCTGGCCTCTCAGTGGAAAACATGAGATTTCTTCTTATTAACTTTCATGCAGGCTTGCCCCATGCTCTCTCTCAAAGGAAGAAAAGCAAACTACAAATTCATACTTGAGCTATTTTTTTCTCTATCCTGAATTTCCCTGGATTAGGATGAATCACAAAGACTCTGCCAATTGAACAGAATCCCAGCCACTGCATTGCAACCATAATTTGGTCATGTGCTAAAGGTGCCCAGCTTAGATCTCACATCTTTCCTTTGGCATCCTGGATAACAAGCAGGTTGAAACACTCTTCATTCCCAGAAATCTAGACCTGGTGATGGAGATACCCATGGCACATACAGCAGACCACAAAGAGTGGCCCTAGAGTGTCACAGAAGGCAACAGCAAGTTTGGAAGTGTAAAGGGGCTTTCACAGTAGCAGCATCAGGGACAGAAATGTCTTTCACTGCCAATCAATTGACAACCCACTGCAGCAAATGGGTACTTTCTCATTGACTAATGGGACCAGAATTGAACTGTCTTAGTTTCCAATATATTTTAATATTCCAAGCCACTTTAGTGCTATCTACACTACAGATGCTGAATATCAAAGCTTTGTGTGCTCATGGTTAGTGCTCTTTTACCACAATCGAGTTCTAAATTGGAAGGCCAATATATGGAAGCTGTAGAAAATTTATAATTTGTGAAATGTAAACCTTTACTGCTAACACACTAATAAACATAAAACAGGAAATTGCCCTCTCCCATCCCACAGGTGTTTATTGTAGCTCAGAGCCTGCACACCCTCACTCAGATTTTACAGCATGGTATGAAAGGGCAGTGGGGCAGCTACTGCAAACTACAGGGTTATATCACATTGCACTATTTAAGCATAATCCAAATCTGGATTGATTTGCAGACACTGGATGTCAAATGGGGGGATGTATCACTGCTACTGTGTATTAAAATTCTTTAGGTCACTGTGTATTTTTTAATCCCAAGGCCATCATGGGCTCTACAAATTTTTGCAACTTAGAGAATTAAAACAGGGTCACTTCAAGGGGGATAGATATAAACTGCACCCTATATTAATTTACATTATAACTGGCAATATCCTATTGCATTGCTGCTTTGTAGGTCTTGACATTTGGTCATTATACCAATGGAATAATTTCATAATCAATGGGCCAGATTCATGGGTATTCTCAGGCTGCCTTGCATGACTCCATCAATATAAAGCATCTGTAAACTTGATTAAAGTGGATGATTAAGCTGTACCTGCTGCTGCTTTACATCACCAGAGCACTGCAAAGGAGCTAGAACATAGTGGTGAATCTGGCCCCAAAGCTGCAGCTAGTAAAGATGTCCCTGACAGATGAAATCATGCCCACTGAAAATGATCACTGCTCCACCTATGCAGGCAGTACCATTTATCAGCTGGCATATTCATTATTATTTAAATAGGAATTTACCCTAGAAAATAGTAAAATGAATAAGCACCTTACCAAGGTGCAAACAGGAGAATATTGTGAGCACACAGTCTTAGGACTCGCTTGGGCTTCAAAGGCTGTTTGATCAGACTGGGGGGGCACTTCCAAAAACTTGCTGCTTGAGCCCTGTGTGACACCAGAAGAACACAGCCACCAGCCTGCCCCAGGACAGAAGCAGCGTCCAAGCCTCTTCACTAGCCTTTTCTGGGCTCTCTGTTCCTGTCTCCTTGCTCTGGGATGGTTTGTGCCAACAGCAGCCCTGGTCTGCACAAGTCTCAGAGCGAAAGCAGAGGCAGGTGCCTTGCTTTCAGATTGCTTTCTTTTTTTCCCCTCCCAGTCCTCTGTGTGGGCACAGGGTAGGGCACAATCTTACTGTTCTACTGTTAAATGCAGACCACATTTGCAACCCAAACATCTTGTCAGTGTCCCCTTGTATGATACACTTTAAACATCTGTACCTGCAAAAATTAAACACAGATTTTCATGCAACATCAGTGGCTTCAAATACACGAAACAACTCTTTGCCCCAAACCTTCAGCTCTTTAATCCAGGACAACAAGCTTTAACTCCTTTTCTTTTTTTTTCCTACTCATTTAAATCTCTCTGCTACAGATTCTGTGACAGCTTCTGTGGCATGTCAGAAGCCCATCTGCCAGCTGAGATGCTGCAGCACTAATTCATACTGACATGCAGTTATCCCTGCATGGTGGGCACACTCATCTGTGCACAAGTGGGGTCCTTGGTGGCACAGGTTTGGCTGTATTATTTAGCACCATTTTTCAGGACAAAATGCAAAGCTACTCTGAGATAAGCTGGGGAATAAATTGCCACTAACACCTTCTCTGCATGCACATATGTGTTTAAATGCATGCTCAGGCCAGGATATTTCAGGGAGCATTAAATTAAGGTTTTATTATTAAACCACAAAAAGTCGTCCTACTCTTTAAGCTTAGCAAACTCTTCAAGCCTAGTGAACTCTTCACCAAAATGCCACTGCAGACAGCAGGGATATGAAGTCTCATATATGTCTGCTGGCTCTTCTGATTTCTGCAATGACCCCAGATTGATGGAAACAACCACTGGCAAAGTTAAGGGAGCACTGAACATTTCAAAAAGCTAATAAGAATGGTGAGGAAGGAAGGTGGGAATGTACCTCTGTGGTGAATGCCTTCCTCTTCTCCCCCCAGGCTGGTAAGGAGAGGAGCACAGCATATTTTTTGAGGATTATCTCAACTTTAATAATAGCTTTGCAGCTTGTGTTCAAATAGTCTGATTCTAACCTTGATGACATCAATTTTCCCCAGAGTGACTGCATCAAACTCAAGAATGTTACTCCTGATTTAAACCAGTGTGAATAAAGTAAAAATCAGGGATTTTAGTTCAAAAGACAGCATGTGGCAGCAGAGTAAATGTTCCAAAGGGAATCTGAAAATCCCTCAAATTAGAATTATCTGTATCCCAATCAATGTTTTTACAGCTCATTTATAACGCCTTAATCCCAGGGAACAATAATTTTGCTTCAGCCTCCTCTTCTTCCTTCCCCTACACACGGTTCTGAAATGAACTAGAGGCCAAATTCTGCACTGACTCATGTTCCCTGCAAAGCCCAATGATTTCACACACAGCCTACAAAAGGCACAAATCACAGAAGACAGGCACTCCCAAAGCCTCTGATGCAGTCTTTTCTGCCTTTCCCGGCTTCAACTCATGATCTGCTTATACCACACTTTTAATACCCAGCGAGGGAAGGAGGATGTGAAGCATACTTGGTTCCTAAAGGAGAGGTGTCGGACGGGGTCCTCAGCTGCCAGGGAGATGCTGCTGAGCAAGATGAAAAATAGGATCAGGTTGGTGAAAATGTTATCGTTAACGATTCGATGGCAGTGGACACGAAACCTGCAAGAGAGAGGAGAGGCACAACTTTATCTCTCAAAGAACAGCAAGACTTGGGAAACATTTTCCCCTCAATCCTCTTTTGCCAGCAGGACTGGCCCCAGAGGACTGCTCTGCAGAGCACCTTCCCTCTGCCCCAACAGCAGGGAGAATGATGGCCCCAGGCAGCTGTACCGGGCAGCCTTGGCTCTCCACATCATGCAGGACTCACATTCAGTGTGTTTGAATGGAGAACAGTCACTCTGTCCTGACAGAGCCTTTTGTGATTTCCATGTGGTCTGAAAACTGCCAACCCAAAATTATACCCCTTGCTTTCATTCACAGAACCAGTCCTCATTCATCTGGGAGGAAAGCAGCAGAAACAGGCTCTGGAGTTCCAGTGTCTTTCTGAGCTGGGGCTGGAGCGTCACTTAACAGGAGCTGTGGGGGTCTACCTTGCTAACAGGGTACAGGCCTAGCCAAATGGATATAGGGCAGGCTGGCATTTGCAAATGGCTTCTGAGAGGACACCATGCCATGCAGGCTTGGTGCTCTTAGTGGGAAACTAGCAGGTAAGGAAGGAGCAGTCTCCCATCAAATGGCAACTTGCTTATTGGAGACCATTACAGCACTTTCCATACATTGGTATCAAGACATGAGGAGTTAAACCTCATAACAGCCCTGTGCATTAATTCTAGAGGCACTTCATTAATCTATTTAGTTCTACTCTTAGCTGTTAAGTCTCCCAGTCCCTATTATAGTAATTTTACAGATGACTGCAGAGGTTAATTTACTTCTTCTACAAATGACAGTGGGTGGGTGGCAAAGCTGGCATTAGAGTCCACGAGTCCCAATCATCCTCAGTCCCTCCCTGTTACACATACCCAAGGAGGAGTGGCACAAGCTCTGCTGTGGAAAAACTGGCTCTGAATTCAACAGTGCTTTTACAGCCCTGTCTTGCTCTGGGGCTGTGTCTGGAGGCTGAGCCCTCAAGAGAGATACTGGGGTACATGATCTTGCACAGACCAGTGGGCAGTGAGCTCATTTCTGTACCCTTGGAAAGATAAATTCCCCTGTGTCATAACAACCCTCCATTCACAGTACTAGCCTTGCACAGCTATTTTGGAAAGACAGGTGGCACGACGTGAAGCTGCATTGCAGGAGCCCATGGGAAAGTATGTTCTCCTTAGACTCCCCTCAGAGCTATGGATTCTCCTCCTCCTCTTCCTATTTTTAATTTTATGCTCATTCTTGATGTGCAGCAATGAGCAGAGACACATGAACTCTGTACTGGGAGTGGATTTTGAGCAGCCCTTAGGACAGGAAGCTCCTACCTCACACTTGATTAATTCCATGATGGCTCTCTTGCAATTTGGATCTGAATATGTAGGGGAATTCCAATTACTGATTTGCCTCCAAGTCCCTTATTTCTGAAGCTTTCATGATTTGTGTCTTCAGTCAGCTTTGCAGGTGCCATGAACTCCCACTGAATATTGTCAGGGGGGTCCCTACAGTTGTGCTTTCATGAGGACTTCATGCCAGGGCCTTTAAAGGAGAGAGGGGTCAAAGAAGGTCTCTGGTATGAATTGCTGAAAGGGAGCTCTGCACCTCATAACCTTTGGGGCCCAACATGAAAGGGGTACCTGCTCTTTACCTCCTTCTTCCAGCTAAGCAGTCTCTTAAATACCTGTTATTAGGACTGAAGATGAAAAAAGCACTGGCATCAGGCATGGGAACAGCCTTTTCCTTGAGGTGCAGCTCAGACATTGGGCGAGGCCGAGGGCCGACAGGCATCTCAGGTTCTTCCTCATCTTCCTCTGCTGCAAGAAACATTTTTGTCTTTTAATGCAAAATATAACCCATTCTGCAGTGCTGGGGCATTTGTCTCTGTCATAACTAGAGCTAAAAGCTAAGAACCATTGAAATAGGATGCTAAAACTTGAGGTTCCTTGTCCACTTCCTTCTCCCAAGGCAGCATTTGTTGCCCAGTGCTTGCCCTGGCAAACATTGATCTAGTCTCTCTGTAAAACCATTAATGCTGGTAAACCCACAATATTCTCACAACACTCTCCTCAGATACTTCACTGCAAAAAAAAAAAAAAGCTTCTAATGACTCACTTGTACCTTTCTTGCTATGGTCTAAATCCAGTATCTGTTTTCTTACTTTCCACGCACACAGAAAATTGAGAATTGAAAAATCTTCCTCTTGCAGAAGGCTTTTACATACTCAAGGACAATTAATATGCCTCTGTGAGAATATCTTAATCCTAGAGCAAAACAGCAACAGTCTTTCCTGAGGTGCTGTGTTCTCCAGGTCTCTGATCACCCTTGCTACTTTCTTCCAGATTATGTGCAGGATTAATCTGCAGTTGAGGTTTCACTGGTGCAGGAGAGTTGGAATACTTATTATATCTTACACTATCTTCCTGCTTAAATGTCCTTCATGGGCACTTTTCATTACACTCTGGCATTAATTTGCCATCAGTTTCTGATATGCACCAAGTACAGATTATTTATCACAGAACAACTGTCTAGGCTGTCACTCCCCCTCTGCATTTCTGCCACTGACTATTCCCAAGAGTGGCACTTGGATCTCAGCCTTATTGAACCGCATCTTTTTTTCTTCAGACCATTCCTCCAGTTTATCAAGTTCTGTTTTTCTCCTATTTGTGAGGATCTCCATGGAGCCACTGCCACATCTGGGACTGTGTCTGGATGAGTGCATGTACAGAGTAAACACTGAGCATGGGCACACTGAATGACACCGATCAGAAGGTCTTAAAAATTGTCCTCTTTCATAATTTAGTGGGGGGAAGATTAAAAAGGTGGGAAAGAGGCTGAGACTGCTGAGAGTCTTGAACCTGATGCCTCTGGAGCAGATCTCCAGGCCTTGTGCTGAACAATGAGCAACCTCGGGATAAAAAATGCAGAGAGGGGGTCTAAGGGTTGTGTGAAAGAGAAGCTTCCACCTTTGAGGATTCCTTCTACCTGCTGAAGTCAGATGTTGTTTTGTAAACAACATGATAGGATTTTGCTGTTTTAAAAGATCCCAATCCTCTTGCTTAATCAGCAGGACAGAAAAAAATATACTTCAAGAAAGGAGTCCGACAGGTTAGATGAAGCTGGTTCATCTTCCAGGCAATGCAAAGGAGGAAACTCTAGTTAAAAGGTTCATCCTGAGTTCATAAAGGGAGATAAATTCCAGGAAAAGATTGTTCCTTCAGGGTGAGGTACTTGATCTCGTTACAGGACACATCAGAAAGAACAGATGAATCAGCACAGATCCTAATCTAGATATCAGAGACAGGAGAAAAGTGCCCTTTTTGAATGCTTGCCATTATTACATGCAAATAGGATTCTTTCTTTACACTTCCAGTACCAAGAGTTCAGCTCAAATTCACTTGATAGATCTTTTCATGAATGTTT
Organism: Manacus vitellinus; assembly: GCF_001715985.3. Classification (NCBI taxonomy): domain Eukaryota; kingdom Metazoa; phylum Chordata; class Aves; order Passeriformes; family Pipridae; genus Manacus; species Manacus vitellinus. Next base: position 5,315,606 of record NW_021940682.1, read on the forward strand.
GAGCTGGTACACAGAGTTTGTACTTATTCAGTTAGTCTATTTTTTAACAGCTCAATTAATGTGTAATATACTTTATAATACTCTTTATACAGGCTTTATTAGTAAAAGAAACATTCTTTTACAAGTACTTTTTTACATAGTACTTGTAAAGCAGGTGTTAATGTCAATGCTCATATTTATACAATATTCCATACTTTGCACTTATACCTTTTACCTACAGGTTTCAGAGCAGACTGACAATGAGCGATGTAAAAAGATTCCTTTTCTTCTATAACAGGCCAGAAAACCACTGCCCATGTGGGATATTTGAGATTCTTACTTAAAAAGACTAGTATTCTGAGTCCCTGTTCTGCACCTTCACTATTGGATCATTCTACTTCTTTTACTCAGAGGAATGCTTAAATACCCTTTTAAATGGATATGGAACAATGCCTCAGGAAAATGGACCCTTAGCAAAAGGATCAGCCCCATGAAGACCATAAAGAACGTTGCTCCTCTCCTCTTTTTCTCCTGTCTGCCATTCAGCAGGAAATACATTAATGATTCTGGCAACCACATACCTTCAGATTGAAAAACACATTCAGTTCCTCAGCCATAGATAAAGAATAACGTTCTAAACATCTTTCACTTAAAGTAGAGTCTGGGGCAGAGAAGAAAGGAAACAGCGAGGCCCCCAGTTCGCAAAGAACAACATGAGAACAACCTCACGTCAGTTTGTAAAGTATCTACCTGCACATAGAACCTGCATAGTTGCTCACATTTGTAGAAGCAGAAGTTCTCTGGCTGTGAAGACAAACACAGGCTACAGTGCAGCATCAGTGAGAAATTTGATGATGGGGATATTTTTTTTTTTTACTGTACGAAAACCAGAACTCTTGTATAAGGACATTGCTTTGCTTCAAGCTCCCATGAATCATCCCCGAGCTTTTACCTTCATTTGACGTTCTGAATTCCTTGTCTATTTCTGTACTAGACTGCAAGACTAGCTCCCTGTCTTCTTATAATAAACATATCATCATAATAATTCTTCTAGTGTACACAAATCTCTGGAAGAACTAGTCTGTCCTTCCAAAAAAAGGGGCTAGGTGATCTGAGGAGCTGCAAGTACACAGGGTACTCTGGGGCCTATGAGCAACACTGTGCAGCAAATAGAGCCAGAAGAGGTTATTGAGAAAACTGGTTGAGAAGAAGAAACAAATTAGAACCCAAACAAGGTAGTTTGAAAGAATAAAGAAAAAAAAATGAGGTGACCATTTCAAATTGTTTCTGAACACTGGATTAGGGTGAAGGATGTTTTCAGAGGATGGAATGGTACACAGTCATGGAAAGGTCACAGGCACTAACAGCTTAAATCAGAAACAGAAAATAGGTAGAACCAACTGACTGCATCTAAGAAACAACAGGATGTGTCACTTAAAGCACAGCTGAAAATGGATCTACGTGCAAGTGGGCAGGAAAAGGTGTGTTCCCAGATGGGCTGTATATGGCTGCACAGCATCTCCTGTACCACAGCTGGACTGACTGGCAATCAGCAGAAGGATTCTGGGCTGGTCAGATGGCCACAAGGGAACTGGGCAGGGATACATGTGGGGATTAGGAAATTCTTGCTTGCTAGTGCCAGGGGAAGCCTTGAAGCCTTGTTCTCCAGAAGCAACTACACAAGGCAGAGGTGACATGTCATATCAGCTCTGAGAGTACCCTGGTGTTTCTGAGCTTTATACAGCAGAAGGGAACAGATGACTATGGTAAATCTGACTTAATAAGGGATTTACAAAACTTTACTGGCATCTGAGCCTTATGGTTGTCTTCCATGAAGTCTGAAAGAAGTGGTCAGGTAATTTAGTGAGCTGTTAGAGATCAACTTCACTCTTCACAAAGTAACCAAGATGGTGTCCCTTTGCGTTTCTAACAGGAAACAGGAGAAAACCTGATCATCCATTCAAATTTTAGGTTGTGTTCAAAAGTATATTAAGTCAGGGATTGGCACCCCAAGGCAGGAGTTAAAAGTGTTTTCACTTAATTTTCCACACTTTAATTCTATGCATGGCTGAATGACAAAAAATGAATATAGATGTAGCTTTTGTCACATATTTCATATGCTGGACTATTTCTAAGCTATCCACAGAAGGCAAAACTAAACTCCAATTCTATTAGCAGTAGACTTAAAATTGATACAGATGACTGTTGCTTCACCTGAAAAAAATGTAATGGCCTGCAAATCCAGGCCAGCTGAGAAACTGAAACAGAACTGTATGGAGCTGTTTTAATTTGTCCTAACTAAAGACTCCTGCAAACCCCTTAGCAACTGGGGATATGTGTCCAGTAAGTGCCTGTGCCTACAGAGGTGATGGGAAGATTAAAGCCAGAGGCATCTCCCCCAGGCAATGTTAAAACACTCTTGCATAGAGTTAGAACCACATTCTATTCCTGATAAATTGGCTATAAATATGGAAGAATACAAGTATAGCAAACGTGGGGACTTTTCGTACTGAAAGTCAAATGCAATGAAGAGTTTTCCATTTTGCTTGTCTGAAACCCTTGCCCATCTACTTAAAATGAACTATTGTGTTCTTTTTTACCCTGCCACATCAACCTATTATCAGACATTTATTTATTAGGAATCATGGAATAGAAGAGAATGTGTTTCATAACCTATTATAGCCTGTTACATAATCATAGAAACATGTAAGAGCAGAGCAGGAAAGGACCACAAAAGGCCCTCTGGTTCATGCTTATGCCAGGCCAGGATCAATTAACTATTATATCTAAGCCTTTTCTGGAAGACATTTTTCTGACTTGTTCCTAACAGCATTCAGTGACGCTGGAATTCCACAGCCATCTCTGTGATCTTTTCTAGCCTCACCATTAGAAAATTCTCTCTGGTGTGAATCTTAAATGTATTATTTGATAATGGAGATAATTTCCCTCCTACCTGTAGCAGATTTTTATGCATTTGAAGGTGTTTCTCCTGCCTTTCCTAACTCAGATTATCACAGTTCATTCAATCTCAGTTCTTGCCTCCTACTAGCATTGTTTTCACCATTCTCTTCTATACTTTTTCCAGTCGGAGCGCCCAAAACAAGATATGATATTCCAGCAGAGAACACAATAGAACAATTGCTTTGCTCTGATTAGCTTTCACTGACCACTTAAAAGAAGCCCATAACTGCATAAAAAGGTTTGGTTTTCTCTGTTTATAAATCTCACTACTTGCTTGCCTTTTGAAAGACAGCAAACTGTTGCTGGCAAACTGTTGAGCTTGTGATCATAAGACTGAGATTCTTTTCTCAAGGACTGTTACCTAACTAGCTGTCACCTGAGATCCTTTATTTGTGAATTGTTTATTCCTGTCTACGTATAGAGCCTGGCACTTTCAATTTTATTTAGACCATTTATCCAGGACCTCAACAGCTCTTTGAATTCTAATGCTGCCCTCCAGCATGCTTTGTGTCCTTCCTAGCTCCATGTCATCTACAAATGTAATAAGCATATTGCCTCTTCCATCATTCAGGTCATTAACAATGAACTGAAGTGAACTCCAGACAGGCTTTTGGGTTGTAGAGGCTCACTTGGGCTATCAATACCCTCCACATAAAGGGTTGGATCAAATTCTCTCACAATCATCCAGACCATAATTTTCTAGCCAGCTTCTGAGAACGCTACAAGAGTTGGTCAGAAGCCTTAGCAAAATGTAAAAGAATACGACACCTACTTCTTTTCTCTCACGTACCAGTATTTTCAGCCCCTTCTAGAAGAAAATCAGGGTGGTTTCATGTGAGTTGCTCTTGGCAAATCTGTGTTGGCTGCTAGTCATCTCCTTATCTTGCAGTCATATACTTTGTTTAATCATTTTTTCAAGCACTTTTCCAAGAATGGAAGTTGAACTGACTAGCTCCAACCCCACCCCCCATTCAGGATCTCTTGAAGAAAAACTGCTTGAAGTCCTGAGATTTCTTAGACCAGGTATCTGAGGATGATGTTAATTAGGCCCAATTGACTTGAAAATCAGCCTAACTAATGCTATAGTTTGATTCCTCCCATTCTGTGCTGAAGTCTTATGCCATTAGAGTTATTTTAATGTCACACTGTCCTTTTTGATTAGAAAACAGCACAAAAAGGCATTCAACACTTTCCCTTTTATGACTATCTCTCGTGAGTCTCCCTGACCATTGAGTACTGAAAAACACACTGAAAACAAAGTCACATGTATATTTTCAAATGCAAAGATTTTCATATGATTTGATTTGGTTCTCTGCAAAGCTCTGCATTTCCCAATAAAGAGTTTCACAGAGAACCAAATGAAAGATGACCAATCAGTACAGGGACTGCAAAGGACCAAGTCCACACCTGTGCAAACACAGGCAAGCACATCACTCTGTCCCATCATGAAAGCATTACATGTTCAGCATGCCTGCTACCACAATTTGGCTTTATGTGCATTAGCAACTGGAGCTTCTCTTTGTCAGATCAGGGATAAGAGGAAGAAGATGTATACCTGGTGCTTCCGTTGTGGGATATGGGCTCTTTTCTTCATTTTCATTGGGCTGATAATCATCCACATTGATCTGACAGAAATGGAAAGAGAAGCATCAAAGCCTTTATCAGACAAGGCAGACAGTTTTCATTCCCTCAGAAACCCAGGCTGCTCATGCCATCAGTGCACAGAGTGCCTGGCTGGTAGCAGACCTTACCTTGGTAGCAGGTGGGGATTCTCCATCAGCGGTGATCGATTTCAGCTCAATTTTCTCCTCCTTCGTCTCTTCCTCCACAGCTGTTTTTTCCATCTCCTGTTTCTTTTCAGGACTTGCAGTTCTAACAATTTCACAAGATAAAAAGCAGAGAGTTACAAAGGTGAACAGCTTGTTTCCCTTTTAGGGACTTCATGTAATACAGCACACACCATGAGAACAATCAGCTGGCATCTCCATTCTGAGCCCAGTGGCTCCACCTTGTCCTCATCCACAGGCAAAGGCAGAGGCTCTGCTCTAATTCTGTATAGTGTCCTTTATTTTGTAGCTTTCACAATGGCATGTGAGTGTGTTTGTGTGTGAGTGTGTGTGTGTGTGTGAGGGAAGTATGTGCCTGTGTGTTTGTGCATGTGCATATTCTAGGTCTGTCAGCAGAGATCTCTTTGTTCACCCAATGACAAAGGCATGGACCATTTTCATCTCTTATCTTCCCCTCGGTTGCCTACAAAGGTTTTGCCCCTCTCTGCACTCCCAGAGGGAGGGAAATCTGCTGAGTAGCACGCAGGATGAAACAGAAAGATCTGCACAAGAGATCCCCTCCAAGCAGCCTGGAAGACAGTGAATGGAAATAACCAGTAAGGAGAGGCTTCCCTGCTGTTGGCAGCTGGGAATGACAGAGAAGCTCCACATCCAGCTCGTGCCTCTTAAGTGTCTATGGAAACACTAAAAGAACTGGCATGAGAAGAACAGCATGTGGCATCAAAAGAAAAGGAAGCTGCTGAATCTTGTAGTGGGAATGACAGTCTGAAAATACGCTTTGTGGCCCAAAGCAATTGGAAGATAATAGGGAGATTCAAATGGGATTGTAACATTGACACCATTTCACACTCATTCTCTCCTGATGCTCTGAAAGCTCATCAGTCACCCAGACTTCCTTTTCCCTGTTCACATCACTGCAACTGTGGGGACTCCCAGCTCATGGCACTTTCTTGTCTTACAGTGTGAATTCCTTTACGTAAAAATTTATATATACATAATTACATTAATCACATATGTATAACCCATATACACACAGAGAAGATAAACATACATATACATAGGTATATGTATCATATTTATGCACATATATATGCATCATATACCTATGTATATGTATCCTGTGTAATTACACTCACAGGAATATAGCACGAGTGCAGATAGTTGTATGCAAATGGATTTACCTTGCTAGCTTTTTCCTTTCTTTTTCCTCTTCCTCCTCTTTCTGTGCAGATGTTAAACTCTCAGCATCAGCAAGGTTGTCCACAGCAATGGCCAAAAATACATTCAGCAGGATATCTGTTTGTGTGTACTTAAAGAAAACTGGCTTTGAAAACTGCAGGAAAAGATTATACCAAGGGTTTCTTAATTGAAAAATTTTTAGCAACCTGTCATCATGTGTCTTGGATTTTCCAAACTTCCATTTCACACAACTGCTCAGGATGTGCATATCCAGCATGCACAAACCTACACCTTCCATCCACATAGTTAACACACTGCGGGTTTCCAAAATTTCACAACAGAACGACTGATATAAAACATCTAAGTCCAGGCTTATATTTTAGTTTCCAACATCCCAAAAGAGCATCACTTTGTGCAACAAATCCCACAGAAGATAAGGGGAGCACTAAATGCTTTGCATCTTTGACAGCTTAGGTCACATGAATGGATTTTATGGACAGCAAGCATATCACTCTGATGAGCATTTCTGAGGTTAATTTAGTCTGGACAGTGAAGAGTTGAGTTGACAACTCTGACATCTCCTAGCAGAGAGTCCATGCATGGCCAGTCATGCCTGTGTAGCTTAAGGGCAAGGAATCACAACTGTTTTCTTGTGTTATGAGTCAGTGTTCAGGTCTTGTGTTACAAATCTGAATATCAGCTTGTTTTATAAATTTCTTGAGCTTAGGTCTTATTACACCATGATAACTTTTAAGCAAACCCCGGTTCAAGGCTCAGCCTGGAAACACAGACACCCCCCTCCCTGGGCTCCAAGGTCTAATGGCTCCAAAGTCAGCCAGCGTGTAGACTTGGCTCACATTTTCACAAGGAGATCCAAATTGTAGCTTTTTTTAAGCTGTCAGGAAGATTGCCTACCTTGACCTTCAGATAAGTGGAATTGCACCATCTCACTTTGAAGTGAGGGTATGCAGGTCAACTGAAATGTCAAATAACAGGGTTTGAGAGATCTGAATTATGAACAAAGGCCAGAAGAGTTGGGCTGAGTCCACAAGGTGGCTTTATAGAAGCACCAGTATAAAATGAAATGTCACCTCTGACACAGGAGGGCCATTTATTAGGGAAGCAGAAACTAAACATGGACAAATTTGGAGCAAACTGAGATATGGAACAGAACCACAGCTCTATGTTATTTGCAAATTGCTGTGAAGAGACACTCAGAGCCTAATCATGCAATGTGCTTTATACCTCCTGGGATATGCACAGTGCCCTCACCTCACCTTGAAGCCAGAGAGAACTCAAGTTACTTAAGACCAGCATAGGCTGGAAGATAACAGAGCACAGGATTTTCTGTTTGAAGAACACACAGATTGCAGCAACTGAAATGGAACATGGGTCCTGTGAGTTTACACATGAATTAATGTATGATCTCACATAAATCAATTATGTCAAACATATGTTACTCCTATTACAGCATTTGTATATAGCATATTGTAGATTATACATATTTTTATTCCACATAAGGCTTGGATGAAAGCACATGGAATATATTACTAAAAAAGCAATTGAAGCAAAAAATATTCAGTAAGTACAGTAGGAACACACATAGATTAGTATCTGAAGAAGTCAGGAAAGAAAACCTACAACAGAATTAAGGGGAATGAAAAATAAAAACACTAAACATGTGAAAATATAAAATAAAAGCTAGCACGTGGAACTGGCACGTGGTTGGCTCTTACAAGTGTCTATATGCCTTAGCAGTAGCTAAAATTAAACAAACTTGTTTAACTTTAGGCAGTGTAAAGCCAAAATTCAGACCTAGGGAAAAGGTAAAAACGTGAGATATGAAACTCATTATTTTCTGACATGACAAAGTAAATGGTGGCTTTAAATTCAGCCCCTCTTGCAGAAAAGAGTAGCATCAAAGGATACAGTTTCCACAGATGAAGAGGATGATGAAGTAAATACAGACCAACATTCCTGGAAAAGAGGGGCCGCCATAAGCCATGATCCCATCATACATCACCGAATTCCAGTCCTCCCCAGTCAGGATCTAAATGACACATTCCCACCAATAAGGGATACAGTGTTAGACCACACAGAGAATTTGAAAACCCCATTAACACAAAGATATCTATTGTCCTAAAGAGCACCCCCTCCCCCAGGATGGTTGGCGATTCTGGCTGTGTCCATCTAGAAAATTAAATTAAAAAACAAACAACAAACCACAGAACAAGGAGCATGCAAAGAAGTCCTGCGTTCGAAGTGTGAAAAAACCCAAACAGATGTCCCCTTGAAGATGATGGCTGAAGGCAAACGGCTCTCCCACACAACTCTGTTCAAATCTTCCCACTTTTTCCCAGGCATTTCCCTCCCACGTGTCTGTTGTTTCAGACAGGCTGCACAACCTGTAGCACTGCCCTAAGACAGCACTCCCTGCCACTTCCCTTCGTTTTGCATGTGAATGAAATCACGATCCTCATGCTCTTGGTGGATCACTCCCAAAACTGCAGTCAGCTTATGGTCATTTGATGAATTCTGTGGTGCTGTGAGAGGATTTTTGTTCCCCAGTACAGTGGAGGGGTTGGGCTTTGGTTTGTTGCCCTGGGACATGAAAATGGCCCTTCTCTTGTCCTACCCTGTTAAGACTTGATGGCCTTGGAACACACAGAGGTTTTATCTTTGGTTCCCCACTTTGGGAGGGAATACCCACTGTAATACTGTGCTGGCAGCACAGTGTGGCACCTTGCTCCTGGAGCTGTTAGTGTGCTGTCCAGTCCTGGGGACTGTCAGGCTGCAGGGGAAGGGTGCAGGGCTTGTCTTGCCCCACACAAACACAAAGTGTTGGCCCCACTGGGACCACTCGTGCCCTTACCTGAAACACTGTGAGGAGGGACTGAGGGAAGTTGTCAAATGTACTCCTCCTGGTCTGCATCTCATCAAAGTTAAACTTGCCCCCAAAGAGCTGCATCCCCAGGAGCGAGAAGATGATAATGAAGAGGAAGAGAAGCAGCAACAGGGAGGCAATGGAGCGAACTGAGTTCAGGAGTGAAGCCACGAGATTACTCAGGGAGTTCCAATATCTGGGAGAGAAAATAGAAGCAGTTAAAATTCCCTCAATCTGAGACAGGTGCTCATGGACTGTACAGGATATTGGTTTGGGCTGCCTTCTGCATATAAGCAGGCATTTCCAAACACTCTGTTAAGCAGTGAATCATTGATGTGCTTCCCTAAGATAATGAGACCTACTGCAGCTAATGAGTAATTTTACTACCACACGTGTACATACCCAATTCCCTCCACCCCCCACTCCATACGCACACCCAGAAGATTATTACAGCACTCTCCATCTAAGGCTCTGCACATCTTATATCAATATACAGTGATTAGTTCTTGCTGCTTCAGTGAGTTACATTCTAACCAACCTCATTACAACACTCACAGATGTTATGGCAGCCAGAATACCTCACTCCAGAGAACGGCCTGCAATAACCAACAAGAACAGATGGGGAAACAACTCTTTGGATGCAAATATGAACTTGCCCAAAATCTGGCGTGTGTGAGCATATGCTTGGGCTCACTCACAGAGAGAAGTTGCTGGGCTTTCTGAGATTGAGAGGAATGAGAAAGATATTAATGGCCCTTTTAGGTGGACTCTAAAAGAGACTCCAGATCTACATCCATTTGGAAGGACACACCATCACTGCTTTTCTTTGAGTATCAAACCTACTACCCTTCCTCAAATAGGCTGCAGAGCATTTTGAAGGGCTTTGTTCAAGAGACAGGTTGGCTGAAGAACCGTTCTCTCAGTGTGTTCAGGCTTGTGTCCAGTTCAGAGTCATGTATGACGCAGAGAAAGGATCTTTCTTTCCCTTCTGGTTCCACTTTAGGGTTCAAAGAGATGCCAGCAGTATGATTGCTGCAGCATCTAAGTTTGCTTCCATTCTTTGCCAGCCTGCACGGTAGTCACGAGTTGCAAAGAGGCTTCAGAAAAAATTTCTAAATTTTTTGCCCATGAAGCAATTTCTACTTCAGACTTGCATCTGCTCAACCACTCCTATTCTATTGCTTAGCTGGCCATGTCCTCTTCTCCCTTATGTTTTTAGTGTGGCAGAGCTTTCAGACTGGGCTGAAGATTAGCTGTCATCTTCGAACTGCCTCATTTCGAAGCACATTGCTAGCAAGCTTCAACAGCTTTCACGGGTCAGCAGGCCACTGATGTTCGCCTGTGATCTCTGGGCCTTCCGTCTACCTTGCCTACCACCACACTTTGAGATTCCACGATGGCCAGTGTCCTCCAGGCCCTTCTCCCAAAGCCCATAACACTGAACATTTCTTTACTGGGAGGACTCTGCATTTCTAACCGTATTTACCTTGAAGAAAGAGTTCCATGTAAGAAGGATGGCAGACATGTCCAGTGCTCTGGCTCTTTTGAGGAAGCCTGATCCTTCAACATGCAATTTTTTTCTGTAGGTAATCTAACCATTAAGACAAGAGTTCTTAAAATCCCAGTTAAATTAATATTTTTAAAGTGACAGTGTAAAAAGAATACTTTTCTTGTTCCATGGAAGACAGGACTGCCTGAGCAGCCCAATCACTTTATGAAGGTTAGCAGTCTGATCTGCAGAGGGACACTGCCATGTCCTCTGAAGTTCAGCAACTGGTTCATCTCCAAGGACTAAGCTTCAAAGATAACTGTGATGTTTTCCCTCCAGCCCAGTTTCAGCACTTCAGACAAAACTAGAGTGCTTTAAAGTTTAACTGCAATTAAAGAGATGAGCAATGAAAAACTACAGAGCAAAGGTAAGGGCATGGAAGCTTTTGGGCTCAGTGCCACCAAATATCTGCATGGAATGTGCAATGTAACAGCTCACTGTGTTTGCATTTATGCTTACAGCTCACATACTTTCACACTTTAGAAAGAAGGGAAAGTGACATGGGAAAAGGGAAAAATTCATTTCTGGTGGCAGTCAAATGAATTCAGCATCCTGAAAGCAGAAGTTGATGGGCTCCAGAATATCTCTCCAAGTCCTCCAATGTCAGCCAGGACACACATTTTCTAGGTCTTTCTAGCAGTGCCCTTAAGGAGCATACAGTAAAGCTGTTACACATCTGATCAGTCCCAGTGACTCACTTTAAGCTTAAATGCATTGCTATCTCAGCAAACAACTGTGTAGACTTCTATCAGCTCTCCATTTCTTAAAAATGGCTCAATACTTGAGATTCAGATTCTTATGTGACTATCAAACTTAAAGCAATTAACTGAGATGGCCTGGTGATAAGATTAGTGCTGTTTTGTTTGTGTACTGAGTGCTAGCTAGAAATACAGAACCATTAGAAAAGTAAATAAACTGTTTGGGGGTGGGGGGGAGAGAAAAAAAAAACCAGAAAAAGGAGAGGATAAGGAAGGCTTGACTTGACTAAGATGTGAAAATAACAACTGCCTTATCTCGGGGTCCTAGAAGCCTGACCTGCAAGTCTGACCTGACGTTACCATCTGTCACATTAGGTGGTTGCAGAACTAACATGAACGCTCCCTCAAAGTGAGATCTGGGATTACTCAATGAAACACGAGGTTTTCAAATCAGCAATGGCTGAAGCCCAGACAAAGAAAAGTCTCTCAATACTTCATCCACCCTGGTTAATAACTTACTGCAAAGGAAAAATGCAGCACTGCTGAACGGAATTGGAAGTTTTGGACCAGGCAGCGGATAATGGGAAATATGACAGAAAGCACTGCTGCTGCCTTGGACTTGTAGGGAAATGAATGTACTTCTTAACAGCCCCCACTTGCAGATCTCAGACCCTTGAGGATGCCAGTGAATGGGGCACTGCACCAGTGAGCAGGGTGTGATTATGATCCCCGTTTCAAAGTGGGGGAATGGTGCAGAGAAGTTAAATGGTTTGTTCAACATCTCACACAATAATCAATCATAGGACTGGATTAGAATTTAACATGTTCATGTATTCTCTTCCCTCTCCTCTCCATTGCCTTCCACAATGTCTTAGTGATACTGGCAATCACAGATGCAAAGCTTAAAACAGTAGCAACAGCTGGCAGTCTCATAGTATGAAAGCTTCCCACACTGTTCATCCAATATAAAACTACTTTGAAAGCAGGTATAAAAAAAAGGCATCATGTCTCTTCTCCCTACAGTTAACAGTGACATATCTAGTGGCAGGATTAGGTATAAACCATCAACTTTCTGTATGCTGTTGCAAATGATATGATTTATTTTTTAAATATAAAGGACTATATGTAGGGGTTTATAAAGCAGTAAAGGACTATTTATAATGAGAAAATAATTTGTCTTCTCATAGCAAAGAGGGAGATGTTCTGCACAGCACTTTAAAAATTAGGGAGAATAAAACAAACAGATTATATTGTCTGCTTGTCTAATGTATTTATAATTTTGGAAGAAATGTTTGCTCTTGATATTCTAAATGTGGTTTCTAAAATGATGCACTGTTCATCTGATGGTGTCTTTATTTGCTTCTATTCTATTAAGGAGCTATGTTTCTCCTAGAATTGTATCATCTTGATGCACCCAGAATTTGTTTGTGCTTGGTGTTTATAATGGAAAATCCATCCAAATACATAAAGAATAGGCTACCTACTGATATATTCTCACGAGAGTAATTTTCCTGCTTTGTGCCTTTTTAATGCCCTTGATTATCACCATTTGCACCTCTACGGCACGTCCCCCTGTCATTGCTGATGAATATATATTTGGCACAAAACACTACCCTACCACCCCTCCTACCCCTCCCAGTTTTCTAGTGTTGTATCTTTCTGTATTATCTTTGCACTCAGGTGGTCTATTGCACCAGTACTGATAATGTCATCAATAAATCATCATTGTATTTAAAGCTGAGTGAATAATGGAAAAAATTGTAATTTACCAGAGAACATCAAGGCAGAAGTTTTGCTTTAGGGCCAGAATATTCTCTCCTGCGTTAAGACATGAGTGGGCCTAAAATACTGCTTTGGAGGCTTGTGTTAGGGCTTTCCACATGAGGGTGAACTTCACCCACGGAGGGAAGAAGAAATCATGAAGAAAATTATGAATAATTACAAAACAGATAAATTTGAAACCACTGCAACCTACTTGCCAATATTTCAGGAACAGGAAAGAAGGCAAAATCTGATTAATACATTATGCATTATGAATTGTTCCTCATCTCTGTGTTTTACACATAGACCCATGCACAAATTGCAGGAGACATATTCCAGGTAACATTTGTTTCCATGAAAAATTGTATTTTAATTGTGTTGCAGAATGAAGGCCAATATAACTAGTCCTACTGCTGGTTGGTTCCATCATTACATCTCTTCCAGAAGCTTTAGGAATATTTGAGTACTTCAACAGCTCAAAGTATTAATGATATTCTCTCGGTGTTTGCCTTTCTATTAGAGAATTCTCTTAGCTAGCTTATATATTTTGTGTAGGAGTGGAGAAATGTCTTGAAAAAACAATGACCTCTCCAGGATGCTATGTTGAAGCTTATGCTTTTATAGCTATTGGTATGTTGCCCTGGGTGTATCTGATTACCCAATGCCTGAAACAGCTCCTGGTTTCCTCAGAAACCAGGCCTGGGACTTGGTGATGATAGCTTTCAGACCCAAAGATCCAGGAAAAACAGTCAGCAGACCAGAGATCCCCACTATTTCTGAAAGAGCAAAGATGCCTTTCTGGCTGGAAACTCTTGTTAGCTGGAACGTTTTCCCCTCTTCTATAAACACGAGTCTAAACAGACCACTTCCCTCCCCCCATTCTAATAGTTGTAGGCTTGCTTTGGCCTCTCTCTCTGAGACTGTAAACTGATTTTCTGTCTCTGCCATCTGACCCTGAAAACCATCCATCCTACCAGAGAGCTGAGGCTCAGAAGCTTTAAGGGTAAATCTTTTATGATGAACAAGTCCAAATTTGTTGTTTTTTTCTGCCTCTCAGCTCTGCCATCTTGACTATCTTTCAGTTTTGGCCTTGTTTTCTTCATGTGCTGCGTGTTTTTATCTCAAATTTGTCAGATGTTTCCTTTGGAGGGGTGGGTTACAGCAATTTTAGGGACATTTCCATAGCTGAGCATGCAGAAAACTCACTCTTTCACCACCTTAGTCAAGTTTTTTATAAAAGCTGATTGGTGCCCACATGGGAAAAGGCAGACCTTGTGCTACTTGGGGTAAGCACTTGGGTAAAATTAGTTCCAAGAGTTCCCATCTGGTCAAGTTTGGAGCTGATCTCTCCTACAACCTCCCCTCAAGCTGAAAAAGCCCTGCCAAACCAACCCAGTGGTTTTGGAGGTACCTGACTCAGGAAGTAGTGCCTGTTTACTACACATGTATTAAATGTGCCTTTATGTAGAGGGACAAGAGAAAGAATGAAAAGGAAAAAGAAGGGATACTGGAATCTGGAAAAAGTCTGGCTTGTTCATAAAGCTGCTGCTTCATGATGGACTCCTTTGAAGGGGAATAGCTGGCAACATCCTTCGTCTATAGCTGCTGGTGTTGACACAATCTCCCACTCAGGCCACTGTTGAGTCTACTGGAGTTGGCATGGGCTCCTCAGTCAAATGTTGTTTTAGCTCAAGGCAGTCTTTCAGGCTCCTCTCTGTCCCCAGAAAGCATCAGAGAAGGTCACAAGGCTATCTGCTGTTTTAGTTTTGCTTTGACTTTTGCAGGGAACCATAAGAGCCCAATCTCAGCTTGGACTACCATTCCAGGCTTCAGTTTAACAATTTGCATGGTATCAAGTGTCTCCAGCTCCCTATGCCAGGCTCCTCACCAATCCTTATCACTCACATCAGGGATATCCAGTCTGCACAGTCCTCCCCATCCCACCACAGGTGGCAGAAGATGAGGACTGTTAACCTACACCTCTCACTACCCAATTAGTGGTAGAAAAAGTGAAAAACACCAGGGATGTGAGCGACCTGTACCTATATATGTTGTGCGCTGAGCAGTAGCCCCCCTTCAGTCCCAAAGAAGCAATAAAGTACCTTGTGATTTTAAATATTCTTAGGAGTCGAACACATCTCAAAACCGAAATGCCCAGTGGTGACATGATCTTTGTCTCAACCAGGATCGTTTCCAGGATTCCTCCGCACACAATGAAACAGTCAAAGCGGTTGAAGAGGGACACAAAATAGGCCTGGAGACCAAGGCTGTACATCTTCAGCAGCATCTCTGCCGTGAAAAGAGCTAGCAGCACCTTGTTGGCAGTGTCTCATGAAAAACAAAAAGGAACAGATTAAGGAAACTTAGTCAAAAGATCACCACAACTAATCATCGGCCCTTGCTAAGAAACCTTTTTGGGGATCAGTCTTAAAAGTTAACTTCGTATGAGCTTGGTTCAAAGAATGAACTTCAAAAGCGTGGGCATCTCATTCACAGAAGTGTTTTACCAGGGTGGTTACAGCAATTCTTATGTACTGCATATCCAGCTGCAATGTATTACACAACCACACAACGACCAATGGCAGGGACATGCCCTCCTGTGCACAACCTCCCATCACACTTGTCATCCGCAGGGGAGAGTGGGAACAGAAGAGCTGCTGTGCTACCTACTGTTGCTTAATTAAGCCTTTCAGCTGCTCTCACCTCCAGAGAGAATTCAACTGTTCTGCAGACAGGAGAACTTTACAAATCACTCTTCATCACCTCCCTAACAATTAAAAATTATCATAAATGCCATTTCAGGGAAAACCTTGGAGAACGTGAGGCTCTCAGTAGCAATCCATTAATTGGTAATCCAGTTGCAAATATATATTTAGCATAAATTCCTGGTTTTACTTACACCCAAGGAAACACTGCTTTGGCTGGAAACAAGGTACTTACATTTTTCCTAAAACTTCTCCCATTGTAGGCAGGGATGTTTATTGTATTATTTCAGATTCTCCTTTTACATCGTGTGCTTTAATGCACCAGCTCCTCTCTCCGCTCCCTTTTTTGACACTGACCATAATGAACAGAACCATCAGCTTCTCCTCACCTTGGACCTCCGTGAGCCAGTCTGGCTGGTTGTAGTGTTCAGAGGCAATGGTGAGGGTGTTGAGGAACACAAGGAAGATCACCAACCAATAGAAAACATTGGACTTGACAGCGGCACGGCACTTTCTTCTGCAGAATCGATTCCATCGGCGCCAGTAGCGGCTTGAAATATTGAAAAAGGAAAAGTTCTTTTCAGATAGGGATCCACAGGCTATTGCAATTCTCTGCCAAGAGAGACTCTAGTCTTGATTTATTGTTCAAGAGAGGTAGAGAATAACTTTAAAGTTCACTCTGAGAAACATTCTCTCATTCTCATCTGAGTTGACAGTTGTGATCATCCTTCCTTTATCTACAGGAATAAAGTTGGTCCTAAACCAATTTGCAACATCTTCAAGCAATATCTTAATCTGATTAAGACATCCACTGCAGATACCCTGAGAGGTTTTTTTAGCCCAGTTCCCACAAAAATAATCATTCTCCTTGTATTTGATGCTTGTAGTCTGCAATGGGACCTTGCCCAGCCTCAGGATAGTCACTGAAAAGATACCCACTATGCCACATGAACCTTTGGATTACATCTTTGGAGAGGTGAGGTCAAATAAAATCCATGTAACATTTCCAACATTCAGTAATGTTCAGGAGTAATCCCAATACAAGGCCTAATTCATAACAAAACCCCAAAACTTAGGGGACCTCAGCATCTCACCTTCATGCCTGGAACTAAGGGTACCATTTGCTAATCAACAGACTTTTTAAAGTTTGCCTTCCATGAACATATCCCCTTGTGTCACTGATTTCTGAGGGTAATTACTAACCACAGAAGATATTTAAAGCTAATTACACACCTCCTACTCGTCAGAATTTAACTTGCATAGCAACCAGTTTCCAGGCAACACTTGCCACTGTATAATAAATCTAATAGTTTTATATAGATAATATATACATATGTGTGAGTGTGTCTCTGAAGGGACATACACATACACTACATTACAGAGGGAAAGAACTTTTCTTGTCTATTCTTCTCTTGTATATTATTTTCAGTGATAAACTATGGCCCTACTTGAGGTCAGGATTCAGCATCTCTATGAACTAACACCAGGCAATGTGAACACAATGTGAACGAGAATGTTGCAGCAACATTTTAACAGGTAATCCAATCTGGAGTGTTTTATCTGTGCAATTTATAAAGGCACCCAGACAAGCTATCACAAACATTCAAAAAGGGTTGTGTGTTTTGCAGTAGATTTAGGACAAGAAAAGATCTTCCCAACTTCCAAAATAGGCACAACGCTTAGACAATATTGTTGTCATTAAATCCTTAGGAATCCCACAGACTTTAGTGTGTACTTGTGCACAAATGTGCATGCACATGAAAATGTATAGTGCTTTTTTGTGCTCACACCTACACTCTTTACACAGGGATGCATAAAGGCAGGATGTACACATATGTGCATCCCAAAGTTTTTATTACTGTTTGTTATTTAGGTAGCTGAAGGACACAGTTACTCATTATACTGAAAGTTAATCTAGTTTTAGGGTTTTTTTTAGTTTATTTTAGCTTTTTATAAAACTGACTTTGAATTCAGGGTTATGGAGGCAGCTCAGCTCCTACCAAAAAGGTAGAAATGGACTTTAACAACCAAGTTTCACGAGTTCAGTCAGCCTTTCCAATGCAAACCCCCTTGGGACTGCTTCACTTTTTCAAAATCTGTAAGTCAACAGAAAAACAAACATAACTAGAAAAAACTCCCCATGTCCCAGGGTGAAGGGGAGAACTTCACAAATAAGATGCAAACCTCATCAGCTGAAATATTTACAATCAAGCAAAGCAGAGGAGTGCAATAAAGTGTAAGAAAGAGAGCCTTGAGCTGACAGGGTTGATATTGATGGATGCAATATAATTATGTGGTTGAATTTCACTTCTGATATTGTGTTTTATGGTTTGAGATACGTAGGTAGCAATCAGAGAGGTACTTCTGAGTGGAATAATGTCAGTAGTCCCTGTGCCTTATTTCAGTATAAAACTAAGAAGAACAATCTTGATTTTTGACTAAATCTAACATGTTTGGCAGTATCTCCTAGAATCACCACTGCATCCTAGAGATGCTGGACTAAACCACTTCACAAAGTAAGGAACAAAACCAGCAGAAAGCAGGAAAAGCAAAAATCAGTTTTACTTACCTAAATTTTGATTTTGAGATCCGATGCCTGAAAGACAAGAATTGCCATTAAAGTCTCTGAAGCTGTCTCATACCTCCAAGGCTTTTGTGAAAATAGTAATAGAAAGAAACAAAGTTAAGCTGAATTCATTTTTTAATCAATGCTGTTTTCCTCTTGAGTCTGCTGTAAGTCAGTGTAGGCACTGGGCATGGTTAGAATTCCCTGATACAGAAATTTTGGGTTTTTTGGTGGGAGTCACGAAGCAGGAGTTGTGTCATGATGGGATTCTATCACCTATAGATATCAGGGAACTAGTTTTTCTCTTGGGTAAAAGGCTGGCCTAAGGCAAGGGGCACTCTACTACTGTTAGCAAATTCATTTCTCAAGTATCATCCCCTTTTTTTTTCTTTTTTAGTCACTATTTTTTTAATATATTAAAATATGTATGCCTTGATACAGACAGACTTTCACACATCACCTATCACTTCAGGATATATAAGCACATTATGAAACCATAATAACGGAGAAAACAATGCTTTCTTTTTTTTTCAGCAATTGAAAGAAAAACAATGCATGATGGATATTTTCAAACTTAGATATCAACTCTTATTTGTCTTTGTTATCTATGTAAATTGCTTTGCATTCAAAAAGGTCTGTAAAATAACAGATTCTGTTGCTACCAATGAAATTTTCAGAATTAAGCACTCCTGAAAATTTGGTCACGTTCCCACGTGTTTAAATATGTAATTTCGTGCATTTGGGTTTATTTATCTAAATAATCCCAATAACCTTTTATGAGAAGTCACAGGCAAAGCTAGAAATAGACCTCATACTCTAACCACAACCTTGCTCTGCTTGACACATGTCCTGTAAGGCCTTTGAACTCTTTGGCTGTCTTTCGGTACATTCATCATGATGCACAGAAAGAAATAAATGTGCAAATAAATACAAATAAATACAAAGACACAAGTCAGTGGTGATTTAGGAAGCTGCAAAATCCACTACCAATATCAGAAGAAATGAGAATCTGGGGAGTGACTACGAACAAGATATTTCTGCTGCGTTGAAGCTTTCCTTAAGGTTCCCTCTATGATAGGAAAGTGACTCATTGTTGACAACAGTCAGCAAAGGTCTGACTGTACTGCCTTAAAATTGGATTCACTGTTAGTAGACATGGGACAACGTGATTCTCAAAGCATCTAACACTACTTCCTGTAGCAGTCTTAAAAACGGGCAGTCCCTGCTTGAGGACATCAGTTACTGACAAGTAATCAGTGATGGGTCAGGTTCCTTGTGTGGAAGAGGTTTGAGTGATAGGAACATTTCACCAGCAGATGGTCCAAGATAAAAAAAAAAAAAAAAAAAAAAGAAGCCTTTGCACCGAATACATCATTCCTGCTGTGTCACAGGCAGCTTGTCTAGGCCACCTACTAGGCAGCAGTGTGGTTACAGACAAACACAAGACTCTTGATAGAGAAGAAATAATGCACTGGAGGAACAGAATGCTAAATTGTGCTGCAGAGACAAAGCAAGTTTTAAGAAAGATGCCGAGTGAAGCACCTACAAAGCACATCCTTAAAGCTATCCCACTTCTCACTGAGAACTCTGGCTTGATAAGCACTACCTACAAACTGTAATGGATCAGATTTACAGGCAATAGGAAAGAAGGCTCAGACAAAGACAGGGGAAATGAAGAGATGAAAAAAAAAAATCACAATGAAGGAGAAAGGTGGGCACCGGAAAGGAGGTGGTGAGGATTTTGATAGGAAAAGTTTGGCGGGGGTGGAAAGAGAGAGAGAGAGAAAGAGAGAGAGATGCATTAGCAAACCTGCCTGGTGGAAGGGGAAGGACAGGGAGTGTGAAGTCCTCTGATGACCTCTCTGGTTAATAGTTTCCAAGTGAGGCAGCTCTGTGGCATTTTAAGGAATCATTTATTTAAGCAAAAGAGATGCAGCAGGTGTAGTACTCATCATGCATGTGATAATTATATCTTTGAACATTATGAGCAGCAGCCAACTGCATTCAGTGCTCCCACAGGTTAGCTACAGCCTTCGTTCCCCCCCCCTCCACCTTTCTTTGCTGCTATGGCAGAAGGCTTTATCACATGTGGGTGTGCTGTATATATAGAACAGGACAAGGAAGGAGGATTAGATTTATATTTAGAGGTAGAATCTGAGAGTGAAGTGGAATTTTGGAAACAAACTCTATAATAACTGATTCTGAAAACATTATGCACGAATCTGAAACACGTTTTTCAAATGACTGTTATGATCAAGATGGTTTATCAGAACCATGGACACCAATGTCCTATAAAAAAATACTTTTATGGCATCACTAGTCATATAGCTGTCAAATAGTCTCAATTTGAGGCCTTGGCACAGTGTCTTTGTGACACTCCAAACTGACACTTGTCAGGAGTTTAGGGTGGACAGATTTTCTGCTGAGTTTAAACATGGATCTCTTGCATCCCTAGTATTCTAAGAGTTTTATGTCATTGGGAGAAAGAGAGTGTCTCCATTTGTGTCAAACTATGGAATGTCTTGAGAAACTATTGTTTAAAATCATGATATAGGAGCCTGTATAAAAACCACTTCAGATCACTACTGAGTGTTTTTATCTTAGGAGCCACACAACTCAGATTGTCTTTTAGAAAGAGAAACACAAAAATCAGATCTCTACTCTGTGACAAGCTATCTTTAAAATTCTCTAAAACTCTTCTAACCTCACACAGTTATGTACCACACACAGATAAGGAACTGAAATTTAAAGATTTTTTATCAACATAAACCTCTGGATAATCTGCATAACTCAAATGTAGTGAGATACCCCACATTCTCAGAGATAAGAGTCTTCATTTCCATGTTCGTGGTGGACACCAGAGAAGGCATTTGTGAATGACACTGTTGTATAACAGTGATTAAGGACTATGTAATTGCACACACAACAAACAATTCTGGAAAAATCTTGTAGGTCACCAAGCATGACAAAAAGGCCACATTACAGCTTTTTTTCTGAGTGTGGATGTCACTAAACATGTCCATAAAATTATCTGATATGCTGGTCACAGCTACTTTTATATTATATGATTCTACTTAGAGGCAACTACCTTCATGAGGACACACTAGTAAAAGCTCTCAGAAAAGCAGTAACACAGAAATGGACTTTACTGTGCCTCTGGGCTACACACAACTTTGGGGAACATTCAAAGAGCTTCACTGGGCATATCTTACAGATTTTAGAACTGTGAGAACACAGTCATGGTGTGACATTGATTTTGTTTTGGTGCAATATGGTGCAGTCATGCAGTTACTGGTCAAGCAGCACAACATTTTTCCCTCTCTCCATTCCTGCCGATGACATTTCTTTGCTTCTAGCCAGGATGCTGGCACCCCTGAAGAGAAAATGTCCACCCTAAGGTCCTTTTTTCACATATTACTGGGGTAAAAGCATATAGTGATACAACATATTCAGGAATATAAGCTGCATACATGCAGTCTGCAGCCTAATAAAGTGTTAGGGCTGAGTTCTACCCTCAGCTGAGTTTCTACAATTCACAAAAAAGCAATGGGCCTCCATCCTGCCTCTGTACAACACAATTAACACTGGGGGCCTGTACAGGAACTTGCAATGATCATTTCCACTGGATGAAGAATGTTGACCTGATGGGAGCAGTGCTGGTTTAAAGAGGTGTTCGTTGACCTGCTGGTTTTAAGAGGTGGTTGTTGACCAGCAGAAGTAAGAATCTACAGAACATCCTTAAGAAAATTGGATCTGCCTAGTTTAAAATTGAGCTGCTTTGCTATTCAAAAGGCTTTCTTACAGGCTGTGAAAATAGGCCAGCACTTTGGTATTCAGTAAATAATGTTGTTCTCCCTGTGGCAAGTCACAGGCAAGTCCTAACACAGAGTCCGGAGGAAGAAGATAACTCCTCTTCCACAAGGGCATGCTATTGTCCTTTAGACACATACCTAGAGCTGACTGTGAATATTAAAAGCACCTTGCTCATAATAAATTGGAGAGAGAGCAGTAGCTGAGACTGACACATAAGGATTGATCCCGTGTGTTTTCCCGCTGAAGTCAGCAGTGGTTTCAGAGCTTTTGGCAGACTTTTTTTACCACTGCTCCTGATGTGATGGGGACTTTGGTCCCATCACACCACAAGGAGTCTGTCTTCTCACGAAGAGAAAACCAGCAGCAACTACATCAAACCTGCAAGCAAACTGACTCTTTTGCCTTTACCACTGGCTCCTATGCTGATGATTGCAAGAACTGCACAGGAATTATTTTCCCAGCCAGAAACGCATGAAGAGAAAAATCCCTGACCATTTAGCTGCCAGAGAAAGCTTCCATTCTCATATTTTCGGAACACACGGTTTTCAGTTGGAAAGCCAGTGTAGGTTGCTCATTTTGGTTTATCCTTTTTTATTGTTTGAACTACATTTGATGGAAAAGCAATTGAACTGTCCCCCAAATGTGTGGAAATCCCGGCCAAGGTGAAAATGCCAAGTGGCTTATTGTTTCAATGAAAGCAGATAATTTTAAGCCCTCTTTCCCTTTGAGCTCAAGTGCTTCACTTTTCTATTGAAGCTCTATGGAACATTAGTTTCCACAAAGGTCTTTTTTTTTTAATCTAATACATATGTATAAAAGCAAGCTCTATTGTGGCACTCCAGATCTGTATGGTTGTATTAGAAAATTAACATTCTGCTTGTATTGGAAGATTATATAGGCTGACACCCTGTGCAGAACTGATTACTTCTGATTATGAGCAATAGCCTGTCCTCAGGAATCTAAGTCCTGCACAGTAGTAACCACAGAGGCTCAGGGAAATTACTGGCTATTGGGAAGCCCTGGGTATAATAAGGATATCCTGTAAATAGAAACCCATTGCTCCCAGCTCTGGGTTTATCCCACTGATGCCTGCTGCAGAGGAAACGTGTTTCTTCGTACCCCGAGGCAACAGGTTATTAAAGCTGTGACACATCAGGAATAAGATAAGTTCCACTTCCAAGTGTTGTCCTTGAGGATAAAAGCTGTTGTGTTCCTACCTCAGGGCAAATGTCAGAGCAATACAAAGCAATACCATGACAGGGATAATATACTGTGAAAGTTGTGGGATGCTTTTCAGTGTCCTGTGGAACCTTGCAAAACCATTTTCAGATTCCAATGCCTGATGAAGTTCATACTATACTTCCCCTAGGAAGGGAACTGCTCTGCACCACAGCACTCCTGTTGCCAGCAGAATTACACCAGGAATGAATATGAATGAAGTTGTTTTTTTCTTTTTCATTTTGTTTAAGTTCTGAAAGATTGGATTTACACAACAAGCAAAGAGAGATTAGATGTTAGATTCCTCCTGAAACTCCTTCAGCTGGTTTGAATACTGGCATTGCTCCAGACAGCACAGCTGATGGAGGCAGTTCCTATAGTATGGATACTATAGAAATAAAAGCTTCTTTGAGACAATTTATCAGCAGGAGATAGCTTGTGTTTGAGAGGTACTCTCCTGATCTCACATAGCATATGTCTCTGTGGAGCTGAAAAAGGCTGTCAGGGAAGATCTCCTTTTCCAAAAGGCACGTTTGAGCCTGGCTTCTCAAGCAGATCTTTCTGTCATTCACAGGCACAGTTTTTCAAAGCTCTGTAGATTTTTAAAAGAACAGAAAGAACAGCCAGTAATTCTAAATTCTCTTCAATGAAAAAGTTTTCCCTTCAGTCTCCTGAGCATTTTTATTCCTTTTATCGTGAGTGCATTTGGATGGCAAGCTCAGTCTATAACTGGGGTGGTGGTGCTGGGGTGGTTAAATGCCTTAGGCAGCTTGATGTCACTAAATAAATAAATATATTGCCTTTGACTTGAAATCCCCACCTTGCTTCAGTCACATCTGGCTGCAGTTGGTCCAGTGCAGCCTCTGCCCTCTGGGAAGAAGTGTTTTAATAGCAAAGCAATGGGGACTCAAGGCCACTGGGTGATTTTAGAAAACTGGTAAAGACCAAGACTCACGTGCAATACATGAAACTCAACAATCGAACAAAAACCTTGGTTACATTTCAACTGTAAAAACAGGGGGCAGATGACTGCTCAAAAGTCCTGGCCTAATCTTCAACTAGAGTAAATCAGGATGGCATGAGTATAATTATTAATGCTTACTCAACATCTCTAGTACTTGATGAGGAACTTTTTGGAAAAGCTGAACTGAATTCCCACATGAATTTTCACTATTCTTGAACACTGGGTCAAATTCTGATTCTTAGTCAGGTTCCAATAAAAGAAAACATTCATTCAGATAAATTCTTGCTTAAATTTTATATGTTCCAGCAGGAATCTTGGCCTATGGGGTGTTTAAAAGAGGGGTCAGTGAGAAGAGTACTTAATATCAGGAAAAAACCAGGAAAGCTGGTTTCTCTTTCTGCCTAAGTGTGTGACACAGTAACAAAAGAAACCAGAAAGGATTCCAAACCTCAGTATCAAAGGCAGATCTGAATTTACCCACCACTAAGGAATTTGCAGCTTCACAAAGCTTGAAACAAACATTTTACAAATGCAGGACGTACTGGCAAAATTTGTATCTCACCCCAGAATTTCATATACAATGATATAACCATTCATTTTCATGGATGAAGGAGCCTATCCATCTTCTAGAGATGAAAAGCAATCTGAGCAAGGCCTTGAGGATCCCAACTGTCCTTGGGTAAAGAGTAAAAAAAATCCTTCTCAATAACAGACTTCAATTCTCCTACTATACATCATCCATTTTCAAATGAAGTGAAAAGTGGCAAGGAAACTGTTTATCTCTCTGAATCTTACTTGTCCTGGTCTGGTGAAACGTTAGGCTCTGCTTTAACATTCACAACTTGAGAAGAAGAAATGAAGCTCAGTTTTCCTGTAATTTTCCTATGCCTTCTTCCCTAAAACCTGCTGGACGTAGCCATCCCTGCTCCTAATGCCAAATCTGAGGACTGCCATTCTCCCGTGAGCACGCTGGGCTATTTTAAGCAAACTCCATTCTAAGTCATGATTACGTTTAGAGTTGGGTTTAACTTTGGCTCTCCTGGCCACATTCCAGCTAGGATAATTATGTTCTGCTTGCCAAAATTCCCCATGCAGTTTCAGTGCAGAACAAGCTATCCCTCATACATCTCCCTACACACTTGTGCCTGTTGTTTTTAAACACCTGCCACATTTTACCCTGAGAGTGGCTGAAGTCTAATGCTGTGAAAACAATCCCTGCATTTACAGTTCATAAAGTGCATTAGGATCCTTTGGGATTAAGAACATTGAATGCAAGAACAAATGAATGCAAGCTGTAATATTAAAAAATATATGAAACCTTATAGTAGCTGTTGCCATTGCTTTTGGCACTGCGTCCCCCCTCCATGAGGGACTTTTAACTACCCTGACAGATGCTGGAAAAGCAACACAGCAAAGCACAAACAGTCCAGGAGGTTTCTGGAAAGCATTGATGACAACTTTCTGACACAGGTAGTGGAGTATCCCACAAGGAATGGTGTGCTGCTTGACCTAATACTACCAAACAGGGAAGGTCTTGTTGGAGATGTGAAGGTTGGGGCAGCCCTGGCTGCAGTGACTGTGAGATTGTAGAGTTCAGTATCGGGCAAGGAGGAAGCAGGGCAGCAAGTAAAAGTGTAACCATGGACTTCAGGAGAGCTGACTTTGCCCTCTTTAGGGATCTTCTCAGAAGAATCCCATGGGAAAAGTTCCTCCAGCGAAGAGGTGTTAAGGAGAGTTGGCTGATATTCAAGGATAATTTCCTCCAGGGTCAAGAACAATGCATGCTGATGAGCAAGAAATCAGGCAAAGGGGGCAAGAGATCTCTGTGGATGAACAAGGAACTCCTGTCATTACTGAAGCAGGAAACACAGGAGATGGAAGCAGGGTCAGGCCACTTGGAATGAATATAGAGAAGTTGTCAGAGTAAGTAGAAATGAGACGAGGAAGGCCAAGGACCATCTAAAATTAAATCTGGCAAAGAATGTCAAGGACAAGAAGAAAGGCTTCTTCAAATACATCTATAACAGAAGGAAAACTAAGGATAATGTGGGTCTGTTACTAAATGGAGGGGGGGGTTCTGGTAACAGATGGTGCAAAGAAAGCAGAATTACTGAAAGCCTTTTTTAAATTGGTCTTTACAGACAAAGTCAGCTCTCAGGAATCTCTGACCCAGGAGATCAAGGTAGAGAAATGTCGGAAAGAAGACTTTTCCTTGGCCAAGGAGGACTGGGTCAGAGAACAGCTAGGCAAACCTGACATCCAAAAGTCCATGGGCCCTGATGGAATGCATCCATGAGAGAGCTGATGGACACCATAGCAAGGCTGCTAACGATCATCTTTCAAGATCTTCAAGATATTCAGGAGCTGTCTGGACACAATCCTGTGCCATGTGTTCTGGGATGGCCCTGCTTGAGCAGGAGGTTGGACCAGATGACCCACTGCGGTCCCTTCCAACCTGACCCATTCTGTGATTCTGTGACCCACAGCTGCAGAATAGAGATGGTTCTTCAAACTGAATCCAGCTGGAAGAAGTGATC
This sequence comes from Manacus vitellinus, assembly GCF_001715985.3. NCBI lineage: Eukaryota > Metazoa > Chordata > Aves > Passeriformes > Pipridae > Manacus > Manacus vitellinus. The sequence continues at coordinate 5,342,207 of NW_021940682.1, forward strand.
ACACATCCACCTGATTCTTCCTGTAATGCACCAAGAGCACAAGCAACTTGCTGGGGTACCAAAGAAAGGGCTACAACTGCCTCAGTGCTGTGAATAGATCTAGCCTGGTTCCTTCAGAAAAGTGTTCATAATCTAAACTAAAAGACTCAGCAGGTTCACAAAAGCAGGCAGGTGTTTGTAAGCAGCTGGCTGACTCTTCAAGGAAAGCAGATTAAATTTATAACATATCCCAGGTATCACATCTTTTAATGTAGATAAGATCTCCTCCTCTTCAGTTTGTAGAGGAGAGGGCCAAGGGTATGTGTGGGAGATACAATCAAGGTTTACAAGGTTATGAAAGTGATAGATAAGCTGAATGTGGAACAATTGATCACTAAATATCACAATATTAGAAGGAGAGGACATTGACTGAAAGCAGTGATAGATCATCTTAAAACAGACAGGAGAAAGTTCTTGTCTACACAGCAGGTAGTGAATATTTGAAACTTGTTGCCACAGGAGATTGTGAAGGCAGACAGCCTTAGTCAGGTAAATCCATGAACAGGGGCATAGAGGCAAAAAGCAGAAATGTGCCCGCTAATATCTCTAATTCCAATAAGCATGAGTTTGGGAGCAGCAAAAGGAGATTGGAAAGCAGGAAATACCCAGGCTCAAGCGCTTGCCCTCCTGTCAGAACCTGAACACCGGGTCAACTGGTCAACAGCTATGACAAAATAAAGCATTTCTTATTCACTTCTGATGAGCATTTGAGCATCACCAAAGAGATCAAGGTAGGCCCAAGGACAGGACAGAGCCTCAAAATACTCCAGCATGGTCCAAACTATAGCAGAGGTATGCTTAACACCTTTTTTGAGGAACTTAGGAGGGACTAACATATTGCCCCCACAGCATAAAGTCCATTCTTGTTTAGTCATACAAAAGGGAATATAGGACTCCTCTTGCCTATTCTTTCTCTCTGTGTTGGTAAAAAATACACCACATAATACGGTATTTCATAACCACTCTCTCACACATTCTTGAGCATCTTCTCTAACTACAATGGTGCAACTTCAAGGAGGCATTAATCCCTCCTAACTGATATATTTCTTTGTCACTACAGTATTCTGTGCAGCATTTGAAGGGTGTAATGCAGTCTGTCAAATGGGAATTCTCATCAATGTATTTCTATTACAAGGCACTGTAAAGTGTACAAGAATCATTAGAAAAACTGAAACAGACCAGTCATTTCCACTCTTTGGTCTACACATACTGGTTTTGATTATCCATCACCTAAGAGGGATTTTAAAATAAGAACACTGTTAGCCATCAGTTTTTCTTTTAGCTATTATGCAAAACCAGATCTGCTTATCCTGGATATCCTGTGCTTTATTTAAATCTATGTAAACCCAGTAGCTCTTCGCTAATGTCCAGAGTGAGTTTACACTGCAATTAAGATAAGAAACTGGATCAATAGATCTTCTGCAGCATCTCCTTTCACCCACAGTGGGGCTTTCTTCCTCTTAAAAAGCCTGACATTTGCCCTGGTTTTAACCCCTGAGTGCAGCCCAAGCCCTGATGCAGATGTGTGTGTGTGTGTGTGTGTACTCACGCCAGCCTAGCGCCGCAGTTTTCGCCTTCCATATCCGCTCCAGGGACGTTGTCTGTGTTCACGGACTCGGTCTCACTGGTGGGCATGCTCACTGTAAGAGTCAAAGGGAAGAAAAAAGAGAGGGTTGGCCATTAGAACCTGGCACATCTCTTAGTGAGCCACATGAGTGAAGGAACTGGCTTAATGAAAAGACCCTCAGCTGCAGCTCCTGAGGATTAAGCAATTTGCTGAGTAAGTCTTGTGCCTCCCTGTACAGACCAGGCCGGGCAGGTAGACTTCAGGAACATACCCAGGTTGCTCAAATGCTAAAGAAAAGGGAAGAAGCAGCTGCTCTCTTTCTTTCAGAGTCAGTTCCTGGAAATTTTATGAATGAGAACCATTGAAAAGCAGATGACCCCAACAAGAAGCTTCCGTTTGATTCAACAGAACACTTTAAAAAAGAGCCTCTTTACCTGCAGCAGCCCAACCACCTCACTGCCCTCCCCAGTCTTTTGTGCAATGATTGAATACAAATGAAAGGTACCAGGATTGACATGTATGCAGATAAAAAACTTCTGTTAGCCTGATAGCAAATACCCCATCAATAATACTGATGTATTTTGTATACTGTGTATCTGTCACATCAATGTGTTTCAACCTTACAATTATAAACTGGACCTATAGGTATAAGAGAGAAATTAAGTCTGTCTGACCCACTCAGATACTACCAGCAAAGCAGCCAATGAATATGGACTATGGTGGAGATTTCACATTGGCACTCACCATCGAAGAACTGGACAGAACCTCCTAGGCTTTTACAGAAGTATCATGGAACAAACATCAACTGAAAGCAACCTTACGTGTGAACCTATCTCATCGGGATTCAAGAACCTGTCACATTTTCTATCTGTTATCAAATCTCAGCATTTGATTTGTTTCTATAGATCATAAAAAAAAAAAAAAAAAAGGAAAGGAAAACCACTTTACCAGTTGTTCGTGGTTCCTATATGAGCTCTAATAACTCCTTAATAGTTAGGAAAATGGATAGGATTTAATAGGTTTTCTCTTTCCTCCTCCCCTCTTTTCAAATACACAAAACAATTGAAAAAAATTATACTTAAGACTGAGTGATGGTGGTGTTAAAACAGATCTCCCAGAAACCTGGTAGAACTTCAGAACATGACCTGTATTAGCAATTGGATATATATATCAGATGAGACTTGAGAGCATGCACTACTAGCTGGTGGAGAAACTTCCAATAGCCTGTAAGAATATGTAACTCACTACTAAGAACACACCTGCTTGTGGGCTGTCGGTACAAAAGGAGACAATGTAAAAGAAACAGGTTCTGTATTTCAATTGGGCAGATGCTCAGAGGGCCATAGGACCAGGTCATCTTTCAGGGGCTAGAGAGATATCAGAAGGCTCTTCCAAAAGTATTCTGGGTTCTTGCTTTGAAAGCATTATGGCAGAAATGTCCCTCAAAATGAACTATCTTTCCTTCATCCCATCACAAAAATTCATGTACCTAAAACACATATCTGGGAAATCTAAAGTTCTTTTGTTGTGTTCTTAGGACCATATGAAATAATGGACCCTCTAGCACTCTTGACAGAACTATGGAATATTGTACTCTGATGGTGCCTTTTCCTTTATACGAAGACAGATGTTTTAATAATCCTGTTTATTTGGAAAGATAAATTAAGGATAACATGAATTAATATTCTGAGGTATATGAAACAGTCAAGTAAGCTGTAAGAAAAAAACAACATTCATAATTAAAATTTTTGTCCAGACTAAGCCCTGCAGGCAAAAATCCCCAAACACTGATATTTTGCAAGTCATTTTTGAAGATGAGGTAAAGCGCTTTCAAGACATATTTGAGCTTATTTGCAAATGGAAAACAATTTTGAAGACATTAGCAAGAGACTGATTTGCAGAGCAGCTTGTTATCTTGAGTGCATGAAGAGGACATTGCACAAACAATAGAAAAAGCAAGGCACGTACATGCAGAAGAATACAAAGCTGTATTACATGCCAGTCTGCACTGAGCTATACAGACACACATACACACAGATATACACAGTGTGGACACAGAGTGCAGTGCAACATTACCATGGGTTTCTGTAGAGTGACTAAACCAAGCAAACTTTCCTTTCTTCTCATCAGGCAAACCAGCTGGAGTGCTTCCTTTCACAGACAAGATGGTCAGTGTCAAGTACCAGGAACAAGACATCAATAGAGAACATGCAGCCAGTGACAGGCAAAAGAAAAAGACAAGGAACTCAGCTTACACATGATATCCACTTCTGTCTGAAAACTTCATCATGTGAATTAAAAGTACAAAATGTAAAACAAAGGTATACAGAGGTATGAAATATCACTAGCAGATCCTCAGAGGATAACTCTTATTCGATCTATGCTCTTTTTTATGTCTGGCTTCTGAGAACATGAAGTTGATGAATATGAGGTTATGGGTCAGATCCTTTTTTCAGTGATGTCAATGGCAAAACTCTTTGTTTGACCATCTGACCTATTGAAACTGATGAGACCAAGGCAATGGCAGTGTCCCCAGGTTATCCTCTGACCCTTTGGGTCATAATCTGAAATACCCTATAGCTGAATGATGTTCATCGGCTTTCTTCCTAAACTGCTCCAGTATCTGGAGACTCTTCCAAAACTGTCAGAACTGCTAAAGGAAAGTTGTAAGGGTGATCACATTTCTCTGTCTTTCCTCATCTCCAGAGATGATAACATTCATTGAGCACTCAGATGCACACCCCCTTACCAAAACTAGGATACCCCTGGACTACGACTCACGATTTCCATTTGAGTTTACATTTGGCATTTGCCCCCTGATGCCATCCTGTTGCTTGGCTTTTCATGGCACTATTTAATGTTGATCCTTTGCCTATGAAGCACAGAGGTCCTCAGCCCCCACAGATCAGAGGTGCACGCACAGAGACATCCTAGATTGTACTTCACACTTCCCTGATGTTGCTGCTGTGGAAAGTCAAACTCAAGTACAGTGAGAGATGCAGGTGCAGTGGTACATGGGCTGAAGAGATCCCATGGATCAGCATGCAGCCACCAGTTCACAAAGCTCTTAATACACTGCACTGATGGAAAACGTTAAGGACAATAAGTAGTATTAAGATGGTGTGAAGTATTGCAGGAAGATAAAGGTCAGAACAGACAGGAGATTAGGACTACGTTCCCCAATGCAGAATGCTCTCAGCAGCACAATCACTTGCTTTACCTGGCACCTCACAAGACCTTCAATACCAGGGGATAATCAGGTGTGCAGATCCTGTGAGGTTCATTCAGGCCAGTTAACTAAACCTGAAAACAGAAATGCTGCAGAAGACTTGTGTATAAACTGGGGCTGAATATGAGAGGAAGTACCAAATACTGCCCAGATGGCTTTCTTATCTGATTCAGTTCTCAGAGAACCCAGACTTTTTGCCTACACCCTGGCTCCAGTCTAGAAACAAGGCAGGAATTTTTTGCAGTACAAGTAATTAATTACTGGAACCATGTACCAAGAATGCTGGTGGTAAATCCACCACAGGAATGTTTTAATCAAGAAGAGATGTTTCTTCCAAATGGTGGGCTCAAGTCCAGACCAGAGCTGTATTTAGGACCATGGTATACAGACTATGCCATCTCAATGGCCACTTCCTCTCTGTAATTTTGGGAGCTGAGACAAAGGCAAAAAAAGAGACCAAGGCAGATTTCCTGCCAGGTGCACACAAAGTGATTTAGCAATGGAAATCCAGGTGCCTTGCATCCTATGGCATGTGTGTTCAGTGACCTATGCAGTCTCACAGGTGTAATTCCCTGTCAACTTCAAAATATCCGCTGCTTGTAACAAAATAAGAGATCCCCGGGGGTCTTGGCTCTGCTAGATGTAGAGGGACAACACCTCCTCACTTCCTGGCCTTCAAACAGCCCATTAGATCTTCCATCTACTGTATAATTTGCATTGAAGGTGTTTCAGTGTTCAAAATGCAGCATTAGCAAGGCACTGACTAAGGTGTTTGGTCAATCTGCTAAGTACCAGTGTTTTATACAGGGGACTTCCTGACAGTAGAGAACAACTCTGTCCCCACATCTATCCATCCTAAGTGACAGCAGGTTGCTGAAGGGGCGAGAAGGCATTTCCATCAGACAGCTTGTCTTTGCCTGACTGCACCAGGAGCAGCAGTCCAGCTAACAGGGCAATGGGCACAGAATGGGCAGCTCACTTCAACCAGACCAGTACAGCAAATCACTAACAACCACACAGGGACAGGTGCCATAGATTGTATTACATATTTCACAGAATCATGAATGGTTTGGGTTGGAAGGGACCTTTAAAAATCATTTAGTCCACTCCTCATGCCATGGGCAGGGACAAATGTCACTAGCTCAGGTTGTTCAAAGCCCCGTCCAACCTGACCTTGAACACTTGCAACAACGGCGTATTTGTAACTTCTCTGAGCAAGTATTGTACCTGTTCCTGGGGCAAACCCTGGTGGCTTTGCTTACATGAGAATCTCTTTTTTTAGATTTATCATCACATCCATAATGCACTCTGGCTGATGAAATCTCCCATTAGCTACATATTTTCTAGGTAGCATAGCATAGCATAACAACTTTTTTCAATGGAATTGAAACAGCCTCTTAAAGGCATGCAAGTATTATATGGTTTAAACAGTGCAAACCATAAGGACCAGTAGGTTTGACATTCTCTCTACAGCGCCTTCTGAAGTCTTTGCACTTCTTCCATCTTGCCACAGTGTGGCTCATCACTGAACGTAGACTTTTTCTCCTGGATTACCTAATGTCCAGTTTCACATTACCTACATAGCATTCCTGCAGCAGTTAAAGCAACAACAAAGGCTATGTAGCAGCTTCCTTAAAAATAAAGCTGCAAAATGCTTCATGCTATGTTACTTCAAGCTCTGAAACCCAACAGGCAGACCGAAAGCAGGGCAGAGCCTGCAGTCTGTGACTGACTAGACAGACAGATGTGCAAGACCCTTTGAGAGCCTCTGTTCCATGTCACTGGCACCAAGTATTGATACCAGCTCTACCCTTGCACTAACATATGTCCCTCCTCCAATGAAATGCCCCATGGGCATGCAATGAATTATTAGATGGCCGGTTGCCAAAAGACAGCCAACTGCTGAAACAGAAAGCTGGCACAACCAAATACCCTTCTGTGCAGTTCTGAGACAATTTTTCCCTTACACGCTGGGAGAATAATATTTGCTTCCCAGTTCAGAAACATCACTACCACTGTTGCATCTTGCATTTATGAAATGTTTGTCATCTTGGCAGAGGAAGTAATTCTAATATTCAGATTTATTTCCATGGATTATATAATGCTGCCGCACTTATTGCTTTACCTCACTTTAATACTTTGACAATTTATGAACCAGAGAAGATCATGCCTGGGCAAAGGGTGCCCAGTTCCAGAAATACAGACAAAACATAAACCTTTCACAGATTGTAATGGGACATCTTACTACACGTCTCTGCAGGTCTAGGCATTAATTTTAGAACTGGATATATCAGAGGCTATTCACATTGAGTGACTTCACGTCTAATTTCTACTGGTATTGAATTACTTTGCAAAATATGAGTCTAAATAACCCTTTTTGCCCATGGTGGCATTTGAGATAAGAAGGACCTGAAGTCACTTCACCACCATTTCACCTTATTGTGTCACCTTGGCCACATGACCAAGCCTTTCTACATATCTGTTCAGTTTGTCTAACAGGGGGACTGTAATTCTGCACTCACCTTGCAAATCTCTCTGAGATCTGCAGATGAAACACATTACAATAAGTGCTAAGTGCTATAGTTATTACTGATGTTAATGTCTCCCAAGCGGGACTCTGCAGAACCATAAAGCAAATCTAAAGAGCAAAATAGTCCTGCGAATTCTCCAGCTGGGATTTAAGATTTCTTTTCCCATCAAGCCCAACAAGAATAAATTGCAATATCCAAGCTGCTTCCTTTAACAGAACGTGCATGGAGTGAATGACTTTGGTAAAAACCCTGCTTCCCTTGGTGCTTTTCATGCCCATCATTTCACGAATGAGTCTATGGGCAGCTGTCAGAATATCAATTGACTCATATTCTTTTTTGGTGGAGAGATCTCATTTTAATTAATACATGAATATTGCCTAGCTTTCCTCTTCTCACCGCCTGTTTTGGAAATGCTGGACTCATTCATCTTATTAATTTAAATAAGATACAGCTTTCATTCTGCTACATGCATACAGTGTCTTGGGAACAATCAGTGAGTATGCTCCTAATGCAAGCAGCATGCAGAAGGGAAACTGCAGAGGTAAGAGATTAGTTTTCTCTAGATGTCCTGATTTTGTCAGGAAAATTTACTAGGTATGACTGGGGTATTCTTTTGTGTTTTCTTCTTTGAAAAGGAGTTCTGTGAAAGAAAAGCTTTTACAGGAGAAGAGGAAAGGGAACTTGAACTATATGTTGGTGGTTACATACCTCCTAAAGTTAGACAGAATGCATCAATAAATCTAGCAAAAAAAAAAAATCCAGAAAAATTGTGAAAATAGTTGGAAAATGCTTACCAAGGGCTCAGAGGCCAATACTCACAACAGACACTATTATACACTATATACAATATATCTACTATAATACATTAAATGCATGTAATATATACACTTTGCATTATCTAATCTTTGATCATGTACAAATAACTGTGATTGTAAGGGGTGTGAGTTTGATTCACACTTTCACTCAAGGTCAGCCAAGATTGTAAAAAAGAGCCATGAAGTGATTGCCAGTTGTATCCACTTCAGTCAAGCAGGAAAAGGCTTTTGGTAAAAAGATCTTTACATCAGTGAACAAGCAGCGAAGGCACAGCAGCTTACTACTTGTGTAGTAACAAGACCTGCTATTACACTAAAACCAAACTGGGCATTGGGCTGTACCACAAGGCACTGATGCAGTGTAGCATGGCCTTACTGAATGGAGAAGTACAAAGAACACTGCCAATACTGAGAGGGAGTATCCTACCTCCAAACTTCGTTCATAGATAAACTATATATTTTACAATACAAATTGCAAAGTATGCCTTTTGTATAAAAAGACTTGTTTTTACTTATCCTTCTTCCAGAGTGTCAACATATGTCCATACCTATCACATGATGTTGAGGGGATATAGCCATGGGCTATGGAGATTTATGCCATACACAAAGAGGAATAGGAGAGAGAGTAAAATATATTAATTGTGCAGGCCTTGTGATTAATAGATCTGTCATTACCACATGCAGACTACTGCACACCTATGAATGCATTACCTTGTTACTAATTAATCTTCCTGAGACTTATTTTAGTGTAACAAACTCGTCAGCTACTTTGAACAGCTGCCATTTCCCTTCTTTTTATAGCAGTATTGACAGTAATATGCTGTGTTCCACAAATATTTGTTCCTTTCAGCCAGAGAGTGGAATGCACATTGCACAGAGGACCACGTAACGGGCACAGTCAGATTCCTGGCCCTGCCAAGAGACAGCCTTTGCCAGCCTCACACATGTTCTGTTCTGTATTTGAAAGGAAGGACTTAAAATCCTCTTTGCATTTCCCTGCCCGAAGGACAAAGCTTTTCTTTGCATAACCTGTGGTATCTCAAAATATCCCGTAAGCACAGGATGTGGGACTCACCCAAAAGTAGACTTCACAGAAGGGAGTCTAACTCTGCTGAAAAAGGCACGAGGAGCAGTCTCCCTGGGAAACTGCTTGTGCTGCTGAGCAAACATCTTAGTCTGTGATAGGAGTCCATTCACTGCAGAGTATCCCTTGCAAGTGCAATGGAAGTAACTCTCATAATCCCTGTGGCTGAAGAAGGACAGATGGGCTGGGTCGCAAAGTGACAGAGGTGCTACCAGAACAGGTCTTGAAAGATGTCTCTCTCCTGAATCTGGATCCTCCTACGACATGCTAAACTATTTTTTATGTGTGATAAATGACTTGCATTGTTTGCCTTGCTAGGAGCAACAACTGAGGTGCCAAAGGGCAAGGCATTTACTTGCTGGGACATGGTTTAGAGTGTAACTTTCTGGCATCAGCATAATATTTTTTAGCAAACCCTTGGTTCCTCATGGAATTCTGAAGCAATTCAAGGATGGACGAACTTAATGACAGAAAGGCAAAACAACTGAGGATCTCTGACTCTTCCAACAGTATTTTGTGATGACAAACAAATCACAACAGCACAATCTTAATGGTTCTACAAGTTTTCACTCTCATTCTTTATAATTTTTATCAGAGGAACTCAGGACAAGCAGCAGTGCCATCAAATGTGCCTGAAACTACCCCACAAAATGATATATCGGCACGAAAAGCAGGAGTGTCTCACTTGTAAACCAGAAGGATTCCATTATTGCTGGCTGGTCTGGCAGGAGCCTTAGAAATGGGGGTATGAAAGCTGCAAACACTGTAGATAATGTGTTGGGAAGTGATACAAACATTGATTATGAACAAAATAACTAACCAAAAAGAAAGTGCCCTCAAGACAGCAAAATCAACAACTAAAAGATTGGTTGCTTTTTGTTTCTAATAATCATGAAGTTATTAATATTTCTCACTGGCTTTGTTATTAATGAAAATAGCCAGGACATAGGTTTTAAACACAAATGTGGTTTTAAAGCAGCCCTTGTGCTTTTTGTGACTCCTGTGCACGGAGGAACTTCTGTATCTGCCCACCCATACAAATATATAGCTGGGTGATGAGACTGTAGCTTTGAAGAGAATCTCTACTTCAGCAACAGCATCTTTGTTCTTTCAGTTCACAGCCCTGTGAATCCATCTTCCCTGCAGAGTCCAGGAGAATAAAAAAAAAAAAATTACAGAACTTGATCTGCTTAGGTCATCAGAAACTCTCCAGGGAGTCTAGGTGTCTACTTTACACCTAGACTGCTAAGCTTCAAAGTGACTGAGATGCTGCCCTGGCTGTTTTATGACGTTCCTGCCTGCCCAAAGCCATTTCAAGGTGGGTGATGCCTGAAAACTCTGTGAGTGGCCTACAACTGGTGAGCTAGAGAATGTAAGAGGATAGGTCAGGACACCAGGGACTGTTTGGATGGTGCAGTGGGTGGGGAGTAATGCCCTGGCAGCTCACAATGGACATTTTCCCCAGAGGGAGCTTGTACAACCCTGCAACCAGGGAACTTTGGCAGGAATTGTGCCAATGAGAAGGTACGTCTCTCTGAGGACTATATCTGGTATAGAAGAAGGAAACTATACTCCTCAAGGCTGGCCCCTGTTGGCATCACAAAAAAAAACCAAAAACAAACCACAGGAAAAGTGAATGTGAGGGAGAAAATGGGCTGTATTATTTCAAAGGAGAGGCAGGGTACAGGCTGGGCCACAGGTGAAGGGACTGTAGGAGAGAACAAATGATTGAGAATTTTCATCAGAAATACCACTCTGTAAGCTGGAAGAGTAGTGTATGCTTCCTGCATCTGGGAAGACTTAATTTAGAAGTAGTGCTTAAAATATTTAAGCATTAATATTATGAAAAGACAGCAGCGAGGCCCTGTCCATATGAACAGTTCCATTGCACAGGCAGTGCCTGACCCAGATCAATTCTCAGCAAGTGCAGACATTTTCTAATAGCAGTATTCATGTGAGGTGTGTGAGAAGGCTTCTGGACGATGCCTTCCTTGATGGCAAACCATCAAGCAATTCAGTTCACTGATGAACAGGTACAGTACCACACACATAAGATCTAGGTCACTCCAGAGCCAGGGCTCTGTGAAAACACTGGACCCCCCATAAGTGTATTCATAGATCACACTGAACAGATTCTATTCAGCTTCATGACCTGACATGGAACTCACCTCTCCTGTTCCAAAATGTGCATAAAACTCTGTTTTGAAACCCTAGTCTGCTACATTTCTTCTGTGCCTAGTAAATAAAATGCTTGGGATTTTGTGTGCTGCTCCTGCATGTGGTGTTCTTTCAGACACTTCTGCTAATATAATGACTAGTCTGATACTAGACACTATTATCACAATATCATATGAGTCAGAGGCATGAGACAGGCTAGCTGTGTGTTACCGTGCAGCCAGGAGAAAAACAAAGAATTGAAGTTAAAGAGTCTTGCCCTTAAAGTCAGCTTGTCAAACCTGTAATTAAAGCTTTTATACCTCTTGAGCAGGGCATTGAGAATAGGTGAATTACCTTGAGCCAAAAAAACAGGCATTTTATAGTGGCCTTGAAATAATAGATTCCTAGTTTGCAAATACTTCTAGCATGCAGGAGAGTGAGGGACTGATAATAACAGCTTGAGCTAAGCTTAGTGTGGGCAGGTGTTATGCAAGCTTCCCTCACACAGCTGTGTTAAAACAAGTCATTCGTGACCTGGCATAGCCCTGTTATTCTGCTCGTGGTTCTTCAAACAGCTAGATAATACACTTACATTTTGATCTGCACATCTGTGAGGATCCACGCAGCTCTGCCACTGCATCCTTGTTCTGATGCTTAACCCTTCTGCTACTTCAGCCTATGGATTGTAATGTAGTTGGTAAAATCCTCACCCTGACCTAAAGGCACCCTTGTGTTACCTATCCTTCGGTCCACTGCAAGACCTTCATAGTTTGCCCTTAGAGGGACATGTCTGACTGCAGCCCTTCCTCAGGTGAGAAAGGAGATGCATCATGCTGTGGTTTGAGAACTTTGTAAGTGGAAAACGATGTAACAAGTCCTGGGAACACCAGTGGGGCCTAAAGTTGAATTTGAATTTAGTCCTCAAGATCTGAAAGGCCAATTCTTTAATCTGTTGACTTATCTTTACAATCCTGCTAACTGAAGAGCTGCTGTAATCAGCAGGCAGACTCAGTGCCACAGCTATTTTCAGTTCAGTTCCCCAGTTGGAAACATTTTCCTTCCCCCGCCACCTCTCCAGGCTGTTGTTTATGAGATAACTGGGATGGAGAGACCTGCTTTTCTTCCCAGAAGCAAATACAACCAGAGATTTTTATCCTATTAGCAGACTGTCAGAGTGGATGGGAAGTTTCTCATCCAATCAGCAGAAGTGAGCAGGAGCAAAGTGAGGGTGTGACTGCTGCTCCCTCGGAGCCGAGCCTGCACAGGGTCCCTGCTGCAAACTTCCCAGGCTTCCCAAAGTGCTGGATGCCATTCACAACTGTCCTTTCTCTTCAGCTGCATCAGCACTACCACCAGTTTGGTTGCATATATACTAGCTCAGCTGTGTAATGTTGCCCAGACTCCCTGTCTCCAAGCTTTGCCACAGGAACATCACAGAGCCTCAGGCCCCCTGTCAGCTCCAGCTCACTGAGCTGCTCCACTGCACTGCCTTCACAACAGCAGGGGCTGTGTTCTAACCCCACCTGCTGTTAAATACTGTTTGCCTTCTTGTGTGCTTGCTTGTGAATTGATTTAAGATACTCAAGCTACCTTGCAGCCAGGGGAGGGCAAGGTGGAGAGCATGAGAGTTTCCCAGGGACAGCTCTGCCTAATCCACCTTCTGACTCTCCTAGTCTGTTCTGGCCTCTTAGAGACTTCCTGCTTTGAGCCCTTCCCAAACAGAACTCAGTCTGGGCCAAGGAATACAAGGTCTCAGTCTCAGTATTTACCTTCCTGCACATCAATCTTCAAGTTATAATATAAAATACATAAGGAAAGACAAAGAGAGAGAGAGAGAGAGATAAATAGAGATAGATAGATAGATAGATAGATAGATAGATAGATAGATAGATAGATAGATAGATAGATAGATAGATAGATAGATCGATCGATCATAATGAATACACAGACCAAGAGGGAAAAAAATGCTTGTATCAGAACAATTTCTGTATGGTCTGTTCCATCACATTCCTCTACCTACCAAGAGCACTTTTAAGACATTCAGCTTATGAGATCTGTATTGAAGGTTCTACTTGTACAAAACTTTTCCTACATGTCTTTGGACTAACCACACTCACTTGCCTCTTCTGAGGCACTGGATGGCATTTTTGACATCCTACCTGGAATATTTCCTTCCAACTACCACACCACAAGAGTACAAGCCTCAGCTGCTATACTTCATCTGTCAGTTCACAATGAAGGTCTTGGATACTATGAAATGTCTAAATTGGCATTAGATGAATATGTTTAGGTAGCTGAACTCCATATTTACTAGCTTTGGTTTTCCGTAAAAAGGAAGTACATACACATACTTTTAATTTCTGTATGTACAGTGCCAGACACACTGTGGCTTTGATCTTGGCTGGTATTACTGTAATACAACCAGTTCTCATCCCCAACAGTTGTTTCTATCTCCAAACACATGCTTTATGTCTCTCAGCTACTGTTACTGAACACCACAGCCTATCTCCTGACAGTTCTTTATACCACATGAAAAAATGCTCAGGATTTCAGCTGCTATCAGTCCTGCTCTCCAATGCTTTCTTCTCAACGAAGAGACTCTTGAGGCTATATCTGCAATGAGAACTAATTCTCAAACACTGATCACAGATCATTCTCACTGACTTCAGCAGGAACTGTTCAATACTCCATTGTTTTTAAAACCACTTTACAACTGTCCTTATAAAGATTTAAGAGCACACTATAGCCATCTCCTTAAAAAATAAAATAAAATAAAATATGATCTTGCTCTTAGGGGGTTGTGGCATTTCTTCCAAAAATTTTCTGTGGATATCCTGGTACTGAATGCTTTCTATGCCTCTCTAACCACGGGAAATAAATTCATCAGAAGGTATGGCAAAGGCAGTTTTCTCACAGACTACTGTCCTTTCTTGAGAAGTGTAATCACAATGTCAGTGAATTAATCTTGACAGCTTCAAGAAGTACTTGCCAAAAGGGAAGATAGAGATTAATTTATTTGCACAAAGTTAGTCTTCCCCAGCTATATAAACAATGGATTCCCTCTAAAGCCTTACCACCTTCAAAAATATTTCTGTGTAACATACTAGTATTTCAAGAGGATTCCTACATCAACCTAAGTCTAGCAGAGGTGTTATCAGACAGTCTTTGCTAGGGAAATAGCTTTTATAGTAGATAAACTTAATGCCCTATCAACATTAATGTCAGCCTCTATATGCTGTGGCTGGTCACACATCACTGCTCCAGCAGTTCTCAGTCTAATGTTGTTTGTGCTCCAGGTTACAAGAGCTGGGGAAGGGTGAAGCTGGAAAACCCTGTAAGTTGAACAACACAAAGCACATCCTCAGCTGCAAGAGGGAAAGAGCACGTGTAGATCACCACAAAACGTTTTCAGCCAGAGAGGATCTTACAGGCAGAGTTTTTTTCCCAGTTGTGAACTACAGTAGCCTGGAAGCTTATCTAAATTCTGTAACTTTTGATGCCTGCAAGGGAACAAGAAGCAAAACTGAGCCTGTGGGCAGAAATCAGCACAATTTTGGAGTTTGGGCTCAAAACGCTGGCATCTCTTCTTCCGTGCAAAAGTGGCACAGAGATTTATTTGGTGCTCATCACAATGACCCCCTTAGGGTCAGTTAATTATCTCAGAGCTGTCACTATTCACCAGCACTCACTCAAGAAGCTGGCTGCTGGAGTCAGCCACATGCCTGAATTTAGCTCACCTTCCCCTTCTTAGAAATGCTTTTCCTCCTTCACCAAAGGGTATCAGGCCTTCTGATGCTATGTTGGAACAAATTACTGCTGAATTATAGCTTGTAACATTGGCCACAGCTTTTGTCCTGAGGCTTCCTGAATTACCAGTATCATCTTCTTTTTCTCTCTGTTCAAACAAAGGAAACGTTTTTTTTCTCCATACAGTCCTTGGAGAGAAAATGCAGGCTTGAACTAAACTGCTTCTACATCTTGTTTGGTTAGATGGGATTTACCTACCCTCAGCAGTAACTTATCAGCAGAGAAGGAAGGGGAAGAAGGCTCACAAAAGGTTGCTTGCTTTTTGTTTCATGATCAAAGATTCCTTTCAGCCAGAAGGAAAGAAAGAAAAGCTGGGAAGTTGTGAAATCTACAGAACAATGGACCTAAAAGCTGCTATTTGATAAAATCGGGGTTATTAAATTATATTACTAATAAAAACCAGACCTGTTGATTAATTTACATGGAATGAACCATCCATGCATTCAGGGGAACAAGAAAACTGTATTTACTAAAATTATTAACATGATTATGGTGAATTCCCAGAGAAGGAAAATAGTTCAAAACCACCCTTGATCAAACCTGTAAATGCCTTATCTGATACACTCCAAGGTCAAAATTCTGGTCTAGAGGGCAAAGAATGGTGTGAGAGACTGTGTCACTGGCACTGACAACACTGTTTAGCCTTCCTGTGCCTTTTTTTTTTAAATTAGACAAAAGAGTTCAGAACAAGATTTCACTCCTCTCCAAATATTAACCTGCATACATATTTCAAGAATCAATGCTGTAGCTGAAGCATTTTTAAGCATAATTTAAACCCCAAAGTTTTAAATTTCACTTTGTTAAGATTAATTTTTTCCCCTAAGTATTTCCTTTTGGAAATGGGGAGAAAGACAAAACATTCAAGGATAAAGCCATACTGCTTCCTTGATTTTTCACTTGCAACAAAAAAAAGAAATCATCAAGTGAAGAGAGTCAGGAGGGAAGTCTACTCTCAGTTCTGGTTTTATTCCAGTAGGAAAAAGTAAAATGTTGGCATCATAGTTTTGTTGACATTGATGGAACATGGGGCAAAGGTAGAAGCAGAATCACACTAAATGATCTTTCTTTTGTTACTTCAGCTGCACAGAAAGTTACACAATGAAAATGACACTTGGAAATGGCAGCTTCACTTTCTCTCACCTACATTGCCAAGTATCATTGCCCTCTGTACTCTGCTACCAAAGCTACCTGCAGGGTCACTATAAAGCCTCACAAATGCTTTCTTATTCTTTTCTGATATATGTTGCTTCTTCTTTTTAGGTTATAAAAGTTTATCTGGGTCTGATCCCACATTTCCTTCAGCACAGTTATGGGAGCAACATGCTCGTAATGACAACGGGGCAAATTCACGCCAGATACGACTGCACTGTAGCCAGTGGAATTATGCACTGGGCAAACAGTCCTGGACTACTCAGTCCTGCTAGCAATCTCAGATCCCAAATATCTCACGCTTTGCCTTTGGTGGCTGACAGTTACACAATATTGAAGTCATGTGTGAGCACTGAGGAGCCTCTGGCGCATCAAGGCCTCACACTGGGCAACATTTTCAAGCGCTGACATTTGCATGTTTTGTTACTGACCTCGGACAAAACAGATTGGGGCCCAAGTCCCAGGGCAAAATCCCCAGGAATTCCAGTATGATTTTTGCCTAAGGATTGCACAAGTGATTCAGCCTAATGTGAGAACTAATGTCCCAGAAGCTTTTTCTAGGCAGCATGCTAATTATAGACTCGAGCTGGACATCTGTAGCACAAACCCATGCTGCATTTTGCAACCTGAGCTTCTCTGCGAAGAACCACACAACAAAAACAAAGCTGACTTATCATTTACAAAGGCCCTTTATTAAGTGTCCTCAAACTGTAGTATTTATATTAAGAGCAGCATATGAGCTACTTCAAAAGATGACAAGGTAGAAAAATGCCACTGGGACTGTTTTCTACAGTGTGGACTGGGAACAGAACATACTTGGGAGTTGCTTTCACTCCTGTCCAAGCAAACCATGTTTTGGAACCTCTGCAGCTGAGCACATGGAGTTTTTTTTTCCTAGAAGAAGCTGGTGGTGCAGTGAACACCAAAAAGCACTTATTTTGTCCCTCTGTCTCCAGGTGAAAGAGAATAAATCTATCCCAGCTGCTAAACTCCTTGTGAAATACCTACCAAGTGCCCTTGTGAAATGCCTTCAAATTGTTGGCACTGTAGCTATTCTCTTCTTGGTTACCAGATGATTATTTTCCACATCAGTGGACAATGATAAAAGTAGAAGAGATTGTGCTTTCTTCCTCTTTAAATGAGGTGTTGACAGATAATAAATCATTTTACAATGCTGGCATTGATTTCCCTGTGTTTACACATGGAAAGCAACAAAATGCAAATAGGTTGTATGATGCCATTCAAACCACCAACTGGTAGTGGAGGAACTAAACTGATAAAGGTTTCATTTTTTAGCCTGTGCCTCTTAGAGCTTTTGCTTAGATGACCTTAAATCCCA
This sequence comes from Manacus vitellinus, assembly GCF_001715985.3. Taxonomy (NCBI): domain Eukaryota; kingdom Metazoa; phylum Chordata; class Aves; order Passeriformes; family Pipridae; genus Manacus; species Manacus vitellinus. The sequence continues at coordinate 5,359,924 of NW_021940682.1, forward strand.
TGCAAGCAGCCTGTGGGGTTTTTTTTAATTGCTTTTTGACAATAGGCAGAAATCCTCTGAAATATCAAGCTGTACCTGCGTGTCAAGGGGTGGCTGCCCTTGTCCTTCCATGTGTATGTGAAATACATTGGGACAGATTTTGTGGATGAACCTAGAATAATACAGGGTGAACTAACTTGCTGTCAACAGACAAGTTCAAGTATGTTCTGTTAAACAGAAATTAGCTCAGAACACCATCTTTTTGCTTTTCAGTAAGAAGACATGAGTTTTAAGATAGTGACGGTCAAAAATGGATTTAAAATAGATATCTTGTAAATATACACTCCCTGATTTCCCCCCCTGCATCTTCCATGTTAATTCCCTAGCTGTGAACTTCCCCATTAAATTTCATCACAGAAAATATACCAAGAGATTTTTAGGCCACCCTGAAATTTTAGCCTGTAGTCAAGTCTTGGAAAATCCTGTTATGTACTTCCTACCTTAGACATTATCCCACAGTACCATGATATTTTTTTTTTCAGGCTGAAAGTAATAAGCTACTTCCTTCTCATTACACTAAGCACATGATTTGGGGGCCGCTGAGCGAGTTGACATATGAAATTACTAAATGTGCAAATTGAACAAGTTGGTATTCTTTTATATTTGGTATCATGATTAGAGCTGTACATAAAGCTCTCTCTATCCAACAGCTTCAAATCTCCAACTTTCCCAAAGGGTTGCACAGGATTTAGTGACAGATTTCATTAAAGTCAGTGGTATGTATTTGGTAACATAACCTCCCTGAGATCAACGGAGTGTCCTTGTGCTATGTAAGTTGACTTTGCCAAAGGAAGTCAAGTCAACAGAAATTGGACAGATAAATCCTAAAATGCCTGGACTTTTAGAGAAAGGTGGTCATGCTTTTATCCCTGTTATGTAATAGAGTCAAACTACTATTGGATCCCTTGGGAATAAAACCCTGTTTGGGTTAAAGTTGCTGAGGTTTCTATTGCTAGAGTTCTAAAATTCTTCCCTTTTCCTGTTTGAACCACCAGCTCTCCTGTTCTCATTTACGGCCTGATGTGCAGTTTCCATGAAAGACATAGATTTTCCAAAAGTTCAAATGTTCCAAGAGGTACCAATTTCTTCTAAAATATTGCTTTTGCTGCTGAAAACTTCTTCCCTGCCTCAAAATCATTTTCTTCTGGGGAATACTCTCACAAACCTGTGATTAAATGCACTCTACTGCCTAGTTATGATGATGTTCACAAGTAACACTGGCTGTAGGAGCAAGACAAAATCTGTGGTCCACCAAAAAGTTCAGTTGCTGTCGATTCCTCAGAGGCAGTGAACTCAGATATTAGCAAACATTTCCAAAGGTCACTAAGGTACTACAAAAAATGCTCAGAAGGTGAAGACTGAAGACTATTTCTTTTTGAACAGCTTATTTTTTTTAAAACATTTTAGAACTTGCCTGGTTTTCTGTACTTATTTCTCCAATTGTGCACTATTCTGACTTTACCTGAGGCATAAAACTACATATATGTACAGTCAACTCCCTTCCCATACCTTTCGTTTTTTAACATATTATCTGAAGTATTGTTAAATGATTTGAGAGGTAATATGTTGATTTGTACTGGGTTTTTTTTCTGCTGTGTTACATGAAAACCTGATTATCTATAGCCATCAGTTCCACTACTAGGGCCTTGGAGTATGATTAGCCTTTAAATTTTAGTAGGGTAAGCTACTTGCAAATAAGCTCTTGAATTTACACTACTACCTTGGATATGACTAAGTAGAAGAATGAATTGCCTTGAATCACAGAATGCCTTTGTTGTCAGATCCCAAGCCAAGCAGTGGGCTCTGTTACTTTTAGGGGACATTAGACTTTCAGGGACATTAATTAGGTCATACTTACATAGATAGTAGCACCAAATAAAACTGAAATAGAAAAAAACAGAGGGTGGACAAAATCTGAGCAGTCAGAAACATCAAATTACTTCTCCCTGCCTATTCACAGCTTTTTCGTGACCCCACTGAAGTCAATGGGAGCTTTGCCAATTAATTTCAATAGGAGGAGAATCTGGGTTGGCTTGAGGTTTCCTGATTCTGCCCACAGCAACACAGATGCATTCCAGACCACTCTCAGGAAGGGGGGGGGAAAAACAGGGCAAATTCACAGTAACTGTGGCAATAGGAGGGACGGTTCTCTTTGGTATCATGCAATTTTGAAATTCAGTAGCTGCTTTGTGCCATGACATGTGTTCTCCCCTCTGTCAAATTAATGTTTTCTTCCCATGCAGAAGGCCCATCAGGGAAAGAGCACAGATGAAAATCATCAACACAAACGGCCCCCAGAAGCCTTTTCACATTTCCCACCTCACATCTGTCATAATGGCAAAATCATGTTTGCAAACAACATGAAAAAAACTGCCTTAAACATGGTAATTCCCCGAAACACAGAGAATTAATGCAGCCTCTTCTGTGAATGTCTCTCAATCCGTGTGAGTGATCACTGGTAAAAAACTACCTTAGCAGAATGCCAAGACCTCTGCTATGGGGAGCAACAGCTAAAGGATGCACAGATTGTCTGACTCTGGCTGCAATTATCTTCCTTTCTTACCCTTTTTTTTCACTAAGATCCTCACTGTTGTAGTCCTTGGACTTGATCATTTCATTAGGACTGTAAACACAGAATGAGACTTAGGGCAAGGTTTGACAGCTTCAGGAAAGCAGCAGAATATAAAAAAGATAATCAATGATGCCCTAAGGACTGTCATAGGCAGTCAAACCTAAAAGGGATGCAAGTGAATTTCTCTTCCACCTTGTGTTCTCTGTTTTACAGGAGGCAGTTTCCATGCTGACAAGCAGGCAGCACTCTCTACAAAGTAAGAAGACAGCAAAACCTGCCTCTGCAGCTGCCAAGGACAGAGAAGAGACTGGAAACATATGTTCTCTGTGTTTGGGATGCTTCAGTTTAGGTAGACTACCTGGGTCAGGGCCCAGATGGTGTAAACTGCTGAATCTCAGAGCTTAGGTTAGCTGAGACTCTGGTTTAATAAGTATATTTTAATTAAACTTCTGAACTATTCTGATATTCCTTATTAACTCCCCACAGAGCCTCCAAACAACCTCTGGGGGAAAACCAAAGAAGCAAAAACTGATGTGACTTCTTCAAAGTAACCGTGTGAGTCACTGCCAGAGGTCAGGCAGGAGCACCTCTCCTGAGCATCAGTACAACATAACTGATGCAAAGACCACCTCAGAAGTTTACTGAGCTAAGGCAGCAGCTTAAGGAGGCCTGAACTGCCCTGTGCATTTCAGAGAATTGTTATCTGAAAGTCTCAGGGCTGATACCTTAAAAGTCAACATTAATTAATCACTGAACGAAGTGTGCTGGAAAGGGGCAGAAACGTTCCTCTGTGCAGTTCAGGATGTTGTACCAGAGACAGAAAGCGGTGAGCTTCGAAGAGCACTTGAACGAAAAGCACACTGAAGGTGCATATGAGGCAACTGAGACAAAAAGACAAGGAAGCTATTGGAATCTTGGTGATGCAATCTTGGACTGCTAGTAGGTGGGATTCAAATGTCTTGGGAGCACTCAAGCCAAAGGGATTCCTGAGGGAATTTACAACTGTGCCATCTGTCCCTTACGGTTGGAGCTCATTTTGTAGATGGCTTTTGGAAGAGAATTAATACCATGTTTCTCCCTCAGATTAACCCTACCAGTGATTGACTGCTGGCATGAATGCCAAAACATTCAACACAGTAGCTAACACACCAGGCAAACCCACCCCAAAGAAAACACCCTGTCACTTACTCACAGCACCTTTTCTGTGGTATTATCTTAAGCTGAAGCCATGAAGGAAAGGGTCTCTATTTCTCAGTTTTTCTGACTCAGTGTTCTTTCAACCCAATTTCTAGCAGATCTATCAAGCCCCAAGAGCAGTACAGCTGCAATGTGACTCAGCTTCAGGACAGTAGACAGGCCTTGTCAGAGCTGGTTAGTAAACTGGTCTGCAGAACCTGAGTGGGTTGAGATGGTTCACAGACACCCTTTACTTACATAGTCAGAAAAGCCTGTGGTGGGGAGACCAAGATACAGCACTGGATAGTACACCAAGGCTAGAAGAAGGATTAATTTGGTATTCAAAGATACAGGCCACAGGCACTAAGAATGGTGCCTGCTGTAAATGGGGCACATATATCAGAGGAATAGGCAAATAAACTTCACAGTGACCTGCTTGCTTGGTCTCTGCCATTCTCTTGTGCTGAAATTTTTGTTAGCATGACCACTGTCCCCAGAACATGGCCAAAATCAGTCCACAGCCTTCCTTTGTATCCTGTACAAAGGTGTAATTCTACTGTTTAGTGCTGGGCACTGCAGACTGCAGATGTTTGTTTCCAAGCCTGGTCTGCATGTAATAAAAATGGATAACGTACCCCAAAGCCACAATGTCACAGAGAATGTGACAAGGGTCTTGTCAACAACCACTGCCCTTAGACCTGACACATGGAATCAATGGCATTGTAGACATTGCACTCATTAGTAGCTTGGAAAAGAAAGGGCTAACAAGTTTGCTAATAATAGTAGGTAATTCTATAATTAACAGCCAACTATGAAAAATTCTAGACAACTAGTAAGATGAAAGGGGACTAATTTTTATCAATCATGTCTTAAAAGCCTCACTTTATTAAACTGAACAGGAAGAACTGAAAGCAAGCTGGAGATGCACTATCTTTCAGTTCTTAATATCACCAACCAAAAAAGGAGCTTGTTAGCTTAACTATGGATTGACTGCACTCAACAGCACATGCAATGAATCTACATCTTACATATTCATGTATTGTACACCACAGAGCAGCAAATTTTGGCTATGAATAATAAATTCATTTCCAAATGATTACTGAGGTTAAATTGTGAAAGTAAGCTATATGACCTATGAAGACAGCAGCATAAAATCTGATTTGGGGAAAGTCTGAGTGAGTTACTACAGTGACTCCTGCAAGTCCAGATACCTAAGTATCATGGGTATAACCTGATATTAATGACCTCACTTTTTTTTTTCTAAAAGAACTCAAGTGTTCTGACAGTGATAGTGCTCATTCCCCAAAAGGTTATTAACATCTGATAAAAATCTTGCTAAAGTAAGAAAAGCACAACTTTCCCATGTCCAATCTTCTTATTACTAGCATATATGTTTCTGATTGGATCATCCCATGGATTTTGGTTGTTTGGTAGGAAGGATGATCTCCAGGGAAGTGTTTCATGTCTTCTCTTCCAAAATCAAACTAAGAAAATGCACATTCCTGCAATGAAAGCTAAGAGTAGAGCCAGTGTCCATTAACTGTGTAAAGGTTCCAAGTCTGACATTTCCCCAAGTGCACAACCAGCAATGATAACTGCTAATTGTTTCTGAAGTGTTATGGAGCCTGTACTGGTAAAAGAGCAGGTGGAAGGAGAAGATTCAATAAAGGTAACTCAATGAAGAAAGCACTGCTTTCTCCAAGCCCTTCTGTCTTCAGGATTCCTAATAAGAAGAGACTGTTGGTGAATTTTCACTTCATACAAACATTTTGTCAACTCCAGAACAGAAGAATAACACCCTTACATGTCTGAGAGCTTAAATCCAGCCTGGAAAAAGGAAACACAAATCCACTGATTTCAATGGAGTTACAGATGGCCCACTTAATGTACAACAGGGTTGATTAGGCTCTTCTCCCACACTGTAGCACTGTTTTGCCCAAGAAACCTTTGCTTTCTAAGTACCAGCCATTTGTAAACAGCCTGTAACACTGAACTGCAATTAAATAAATGAATAGGAAACACACGTATATTTTAAAACTTTTCTCAGTAGTGGAAGAGCAAGTATTGACCAAGTATTGACCAAGTATTTTTTCTGTTTAATATCAAGATCTTATGTCAATATCACAGGCAAAACACCAAGGATCTGCAGAATATCAGTTATTGCACACATATTTCTGCTTCCCACAGTTTCCTGTGGGCATTAAACTGGAATCATGTATAAGCACAGTGCATGTCTCAGGAAGAACTTGTTCTTCCTTTTAAGCCATCTCAGCACTACAGCAGGTGGGCACAGGCTCTCTTGCTAAAAGCACAGAGAGAGAGAGAGAGAGAGAAAGAGAATGAGAAAGAGAGAGAAGAAAGTTGCTTACTGTTTCGAGGTTTCTCCTCATCCATGCCTTCATCTTCATTTTCTGGATCAATATCTTCTGCTTGAGTTATCCAGTCCAAGTATCCCTTCAAATCCTCCTCTAGCTGTTGTTTTTCCCGTAACTTCTGGAAATCGCCTCGAGCCTTAGCCTTCTCTCTTTCTTTGGAAAACTCCCTAGCAAGAGGGAGGGAGGGACAGGACATGGGTGGAGGGAAGGAAGACATGGAAAAACAATGGGTTAGATTGGTTTCCACTAGAAAGTCTCCTCAGCCTGTGCAGCACACCCAGCTTTCTCTACTCTTTCAAGACAGACACATGAATGAACCATCCCTTCTAGATACACATGTAAAACAGTTGGAGTGTCCACATTTCTACCAATACTCAGGAAAAGATTAATACCTGTTTTTAATCCTTTAATTCTCAACATTTGACTGACTATTCAAATAAAACACATATGTAACATTTCTGTGCAATTTTCTGTACAATGCCATACACTTTCTAATATTCTTTACCACTTGATATTCTCTAACAGTTATCCACAAATATCTATATGAATAATGGTTAATGATGAACTGTTTGACAATAATCTGACATCTGGAGAGTGAGATGGTGGCTCTAATTTTTAGCCAGGTTTCAATCTGTCTTTAAGATTATATATCACAACTAAATTGGTTTAAGTGTAATTAATGGTACTCACAATTTTGTACACATTTAATTATGGTCAATTTCACCCACAGTACTGGAAAGTATATTTAAAAACTCAGATCTCAATGTTTTACTGCAGACTTTCGGTTTTCAAGCCTGTTATCCGACATGAAATGTATTTTTCAAATACAAGTTGGGTGAAGAAACATGATAAATTATGGATAGAAAAAAACTAATAGATTCTGCCAGAAAGTGAAAAGGGTAGACATTTGATGACAGTTTTATGAGAGAACCCTATTGAGAATATAGACTGAAAACAGAAGGCTTAAGAACAAGAATTTCATGTTGCTTAGTTATGATCCTAAATGCTTTGCCTTGGTTTTGGCTGTGGTTCTGTCTTCCCCTCTTTCAGAGACACCTATACAGCAAGATTTTTTTTTCAAGAAATGCTGACCTACCCCTATTTAGAGACTCCCATGTGGTTCTAAACCAGGTTTTAGCACTTGTATTTCAAAAAGTAAGCTTAATGATTGTGAAAATTGCTGGACCAAGAGTACCTAAGCATTAAGTCTTATATCTGCTGAAGCAGATCACTACATAAGACACACACAGCAGATAATACAGTCCATTCTGTAATGGTAAAGTCATTCTTTCCAATTCATTCTCCATTGCTGTTGCTAATGAATGTCAACAATGAGTGGATTTTAAAAAATCCTACTCCACCTAGGATTTGTCTTAAGTTTGCTTCTGCAAAAATAAATAGGAAACCTAACACTAATATTGGTGGCATAATATTAGGATTATGAAAATCCTACCCAAAATGTTAATGAATGCCATGTGACTGCTCCTTAGGTAACTGAGATGGAGGTTGGTTTCTAACAGTGATGGTGATGTAATTTCCTCCTGTCTGGTCCAAATCTCACTGAAAGGTTTCCATGGACTTCAACAGGTTTGGGATCAGGCTTTCAATAAAATGAGCTGTGCAAAAACCAGCACTGCAGCAGAACCAAAGTAGGATGATCCCTGAATTTCAAGCCAAAGTATTTGACAAAGCAAGTGCTTTGGTCACATTACTGAGGGTATAGCCCCTCCCTTGGGACTGTGATAAGGAAGGTGGAAATGAGTAAGAGAAACACTGGCATCTCTGGCCTGAAGGTAGATCACAGTCAACCCTGGCTCCAAACTCAGCCTCAAGGCATGGAAAAAATGAAAAATGAAATTTTCTCATACTGGGAGTGATATTTTGCTATTTACAATGTAAAACAAATAAACAACCCCCCAAGAGTAATAATAAAAACTGTAGAAAGAATTTTCAAAAAAATCAATCAATAGTAGTTATATTTTCTGCTTCAATAACACCTTTCCACTGGGTCTGATACAGTGCCTTATCCAAAATAATGAATTAACTCAGAAAAAAAAATGACTGAATGAATCTATGTATTATTAAGCCCTTTTGATAAATCAAATTTCAATTGTTAGCTCCTAAACTGTTATTTTAGAATCTAAACCAAATGGGTCCAATTTTTAAATGGACTGAGCCCTGAACTCCAGGTGAGAACTATTTATATTTGTATGGATTTAAACTGAAAGGGGCTGTTTTAGAAACCAAAGTGGCAAAAATTACAAAACAGCCCAGCTTACAGAAGTGAAATTCCTACTGTGCACTGAAGTGGATCATTTATGTTCAATGTTTCTAAGCTGCATGTCTATTTGGGTCCTTTCAGTCCACACTTACTGTCTCTCTCAACAGGGCTGTGGGGGAGAGCTAACTGAAGCAACGTGAGATTTTAACAGGATGTCTTTACACTGACCATCAGCAGAGGAGTGAATTTTACCTACAGTTTTATAGCACAGTGGGAAATACTGTGATTGCCTCATCTAAACAACCTGCAATTGCATGTCTCCTTCCTTTGTACAGCGTATGACAACTGCACATCTCAAACAACTCTCCAAAGAAGACAACCTATTTAAATTGTCTTAATTTCTGTGCTCTACTAACATTAGACCACTGGGAACAGGCAGCTCAGGAAATTGCTGCTGCAATTCAAATCACCTCCCATGTGGAATGCCATCCTGTACTTGGGCAAATGTAGTTCACCGTCGAGAATTACTACGGATGATCATTTACCATCCCACGTGAAATGAGCTGGTGACCTCGGCCCGGTGCCTATTGCAGGCAGGTGGGCACATTTCTTCTGCCACCATCACAGCTCACAATAAAGGCTCATTGTTTGCAGTTTCAGCAGGGAGGCCAAGGACCAAATGAGCTTTCTGATGGAAGTGCCATCTTGAGCCTGGAGGTGGTCTACTCCAAAAAGACTGCACTGTCGTGTCAGGATAAGGTTAACAAAGGCTTGCAGAACTATCAAGCAACCTGTCCATTTTCAGTGAGCCCAAGGACATCAGTATAAGAGTTGGTGAATCTGTTTGTTTTTATGAGAATTCAGTTTCCTTCACTTTCTTTTACTTCTCACAGAAAATTATAAGATTTGTCTGCCAATGGGAATACGAAATAGCAGAGTACTCTGGAGAGATGTTTTCTGTCTTTGAGGCTACAGTGGGTCAAAATCATAAATATAAACACCCAGCTCTGCATCCTGTGCTGTATCAGAAGGAAACTTCTCTTTGCCACCCTGATGATGGAATATAGGTAATTCTTGTCTATATCTGATCTCAAGATGACTTCTCACATGTAGAGGAAACGGAAAGTGAGAAAACCAGCAGAATTCTAGCAGTTCAAAGCTCTTGCTTACTACTAGAAGTGGAGCACAAGGTTTCAAATTTCATCCATCCTAAGAAGTACACCAAGGAATGGGAAGAGTTGGAAGAGGGGACAGAAGACCAGAAAAAATTCCTGAAAGGTCAAAAAAACTGCTCAGGGAGGAGTTACAACCATAGCCAGCCTCCCATCCACTCTGACCTCTTTCTCAGCAGTAAAAGCATCACAAGCAGCCAACTGGGTTTTGCAGGATCCTCTCAAGGCAGAGAAAAAGGCTGTTTCTCCTGCCCTCCATTTGCCTTAGGCAACTGCTTGTTTGGCCTGTGTCCTGGGATTTGGTTCACTGTTAGGCAAAATATAAAGGAAATGTGAATCTCTATGCTTCAGCGTGCACATCTGAAGGTTGAACCCACGCTGCAATTTTTTTTCCTCGCTAATTAACTGAAACAGGTAACACAGATGTGAACATCTCTGATCTCAAGCAAATTCTAATCACTGCTCACAGCAATGATGTGGAATTGTGGGCTTGTGGAGGTCTACTGTGTGATCTGCTGACTGGATATTTCCTCTGGAATACATGAATTTTATATTGTGCTCAGTCAAGGCAGGAAGAGATTACAACTCTATATATAAATACTCTGACATGCTATTCAGCTTAGCATGAGACTACTAAATTCACCAGAAGGACCATGAATGGTTGACATACCTGAGTAAAAACAAATTACAGATGAGCTCTTTAGGCAGAGCAGAACTCAGCATTTGATTTTGCAGGTGCAATCAAGATGTCTTTGTGAGTACAATTAATTACACTTATGTATTCAGAAGTGATTAAAAAAACCCCTAAGCTAATCTGTCATTGACAAAGTCTACCTACACAACATGCTTGCTCAAGTTCCTGAAATAGATAAATGGGAAGAAATCAGAGATGCCCAGAACGGATATTCAAAGATAACCAGGAATGCTGCTTTGTATCTACGTAGAACAGGCAGGTGGATCATCTACATAGATCAGATTAATAGCAATACTCTAAGTAAAAAAAAAAAAAGCTGAATCTGCAAAGTGAAGACACTTTGTAACTCAGCAGAATTCAGAACTGCTTTAGAAAGTTAATTGTTTAAGAACTGCTTATTTAGCCCAAAGAAAATTTGGAACATTTCTCCCATAATTTCTGTGTTTTTTCATGGTTGCAAATTCTTAAGTTTCTTTTTACTTTTCTCCAGTTGGGGAAATTTTTGCAGAAACAGTGCAGCTGTCATAACACTGTGAAGACAGCCAGAAAGAGTGACTCACAGCTTAAACAAGGTGAACTTCATCTTCAATTTCAGTTCCCTCTATAGACTGTTTCTATCTCTTACCACTAACTGTGGTGTTCTAGCTGCAGTATGTCAGGAGGCAGAAGATTTAGGCCCCAAAACACTTTCTTGAGTTGACAATAAAAGAAAGAGGAAATTCAATTTTTAATTATATACAGATAAAAATCCAAGTATAGGTAAATTGAATCAGCAGTGCTTCAATAGTATGCACTCCTCATGGCTGGGCTCACAGGCACCGTTTATCCAATTAGACACCATATAATCTTTAACAACTCTCCTATATGTTCCTTGAGTGCACCTCTGAGAGAACAGATCACTTCCCCTCTGTCAGCTGGTCATCCTCCTCCACTACTGCTGATATCCTTACCTGCTGGTCAGAGTATCCACCTGGAGAAATGAGGAGCACATGATTTAAAATTGTACCCAGAGTATCACTCTCCAGATATCCAAACACAGACTATTGCCTGACACTTCATTACTGGGGATTTTTTTTTCCCCACTCCCATTACTGCTTGGAAACCCCTCTTTTTGCAGCAGCTGTCTTAGCAGCACATCTCCTCCAATGGAGTAATGAAGATTGTAATAATACCTCCTGAAGAACTTCTATTACCTGTCTCTTTGCCCGATGGCCAGTGGTGGATCTTTTTCTCTGGTCCCTCTACTACCCTTCCTATGTTGTTGGCCCAAGTACTGAGGACATAATTTCTATGAGGCATCAAGTCCTCTCTCCTGATCAGAGATAATTTTCCCTCTCTTATGACCACAAGACAGGGGACTTCAGGGCTGCCCACTCAGGTGACAGGTACAGGCCCTGAGCAAATTCATTTAGAGCTCATCAAAGAGGTAATAAGTTAGAAACAAAGAAAAAGAGGATGCACTGAAGTCCTCATACCATATTTATCCATGTACATAGAATGGCTGTAATCACCCAGTCATGCCCAAATATGGAATTAGAAGCCTGATCCTAGGAGATCTTTTTTTTTTAGAATCTTGTGAGGAATGTTTGCTGGCTTGATTCCTCTAATTATGTGGCTCCCCAGGGCAGTAAAGTTTTTCACTACTGGGGACAATATCCATTGTTTTTAATCAAAGCTACTAAAATGATGTTTTGCAGCCAGGGTTATACTGCAGAACTGAAATACAGATAAATGTCTGCATGTCTTAAGAATGCTTAAACACTAGAAGGACTTCTCTTGCTTCTCTGTTCATCCTTAGGAAAGGTCAGAGGGAAATGATCTTTTCTCTCTGCATCATGCCAGGCTTGTAATCTGCACAATAGAGAAGATGGGCTTACTGAAGAAGAAACGTGCCCAAGACTCTCTCCAGGGAAAATAGTCTCCTGCTAGGCTGTGTGTTAGATATATTCAGCAATGTGAAAATTTCTCCTGTGAGAAGACATAATTTGGCAGGAGTCTCATCCTACAGATGTGAAGGGATTTGTCTCATGCTCTCGTTCTTCCTTCAATCCTACTGACTCTTCCAGAAATTTTACTATAATTCCCTTCTTCTATGGCAAATGGATTGCTTTGCCCACAGGAGAGCATAGTGCTGTCCTCTTCCCACAGAGTACAGGTAGAGGAACATGTTACAGGCAAAGAATTGTCTAATATGCCTTGGATTTACTCAAAAGACTCACTCTATGATATTAGGAATGCCATATTTTGCTATTGGCACAGCAACAGCATAGGCCTTCTCTTAAGGTTCTTGAGATCAACCCGCCACTGACTGTTGTTTTGGTAACCAGAGAGTAGGAACAGAAATACAAATTTTAAAAAATAAACAATAATAAAACATTTTCCTGGTACTGCTTACCCGCTAAGTACACCGAGAACCAAGTTAAGTACAAAAAATGACCCTATGATGATTAGTGTAACAAAATAGATCCAGGGCCAGTCCCTTCCTATGGCATCATTGACCTGGAAGAGTGGAATGATAATTAGTGAGACAAGCTCAGATTCTGAGCACTGCAAGGCTCCAGCCAAAGAGATCCCAAGTCACCAGCAGTAAGATTTTTCAATAGCCAGTTTTCTGAAAATTTATGACAGGTTGACATTAGTGATTTTGAATGCCCTGAGGTTGAATTTCTTTGTCAGAGAATAACACCGCTTTTGTTACCTGTATTGTTATTTACAATATTTGAACATTTTGTCAAAGTATTTCAGAGCTGATGTGAAGCTTCCTTGAATTCACATTTTTAATCCCTCTGAAAGTATCCTGGTGACAGGGAAGAACCCTTATTATGGAGTCTTGCCCTGTAGCATTGGAAAAAGGACACCAAAACTGTCAGCTTACCCGCTCAACACACCAAGAACCAGATTTAGAACGAAAAAGGATCCAAAGATGACCAGACTGACAAAATACACCCATGGTAACTCATAGCCCATAGCGTCCTGCATCTGGAAAGACGAAGGAAAGTTAGAAGACAGAGAGGGAAAGCAGAAATGATTAGGCAAAGGAACAGATGGAAAGGTTTGTAAACAGAGCCTGTGGTTGGTTTACACATAATCATAGCAAGTGTTTCTGTATGTCCTTTCTTATGTGACCGCTCCTTTCATTGTTCTTTTGATCTGTTTCCTTACAGTCAGTGATTAATACAGGCTAAGATATAACCATGTACCTACTGTCCCTTTCTTTAGATGCTTAAAGCTGTGGATTGTTACTTTTTGGAGTTTACTTACAGCACCACAAAGGGTCCACCCATGACTTCTGAACTTCTACTCCCTGCACACACACACGACCCTCTGCTGCCAGTGAAAATATTGCTGGTTTTTGCTAAGTGTTGCCACAATGTGTTGCCAGATCATGTTCACTTCCCACGTGTAGCACAAGGACAGGTACCTCAGAGAGGAGCATGTGGGAACTGTGGCCAAATACTGACCTTTCCCCAGCAATGCTCTGGTAATTTTCCCAGTTTACCACAGTGAGGGCAGTAGCTTTATACTTTCGAGGAAGGTCATTTCAAGGCCCAATGTGCCCTGAGCTGGTCAAGTGTTTTCTAAAGCTTCCTCACAAACTTCCTTTCTCTGCTTGAAGGATGAATCACTTATCAAAATGTGATTCCTATGCAACTGAATAGTAAGAGAATTGGAGACTGCAAACTGAATGATCTCACACTATTACAAGCATCTGCAAACAGAGCAAGCAGACTATTGTTTTAGGACCAGAACCTCTATTATGTGTGGTTTAACTCCAGCACATAATAAGATCTTGTATATATTCTAAAAGCATCTAGTACATAAACACTATTTTATCTTGAAGTCTCCTTCAAAGTTCAAAATTTTGGAAAGTTGCTGGATACCTTAATAGAGTCTCACTTTCATGATGGTATCAAAAATACCAGAGTCTCTTCTTTACTGTTCATAAACACTTATCTTCGGAGCCAGACGTAGCATCATTAAAGAAACAGATGGTGGTTAACATTTTCAGGAGCACTAAATTGATTTGTGAACATAAATTGCAGACTTGAAAGTACCTAAAGGCGTAAAGCAACCTACATTCCTTTGTTTTCCACTCTTTTGAAAATTTTATTGTATGTTGTCTACTCTTTCCAGGAAAATGCTTTTTCCTTTGCAACCTACACGTTTGCTGGGATCACAGAAAAAATATTCTTCCATACATGGGCACTGAGACACACTTTGGGAGAGGGGATCTGACTCAAGATTTGTAACAACTCAGAAAAAGTATTTCAAACCTTCAGTAAGAGAAGGCAGGAGAGAACACTAATATAATCGGTTCTTTGTGGATGGAAGTCCATTATCCATTTTTCTTCCAAAGCAGAATCACTAAAGTCCTTGTCTGGCAATAGTCCACAGTCAATGGGCCGATCCAGAACTCCATCTCAAGGCTCCTTCAGCTGTGACTGAACTGAAGTAGACTCATTAAAAAATAAGCTTGAAATCTCCCTCTGTGAAAACAGTTCATCAGCTCCTTCCTCACAGGATGAATACATTTGGTGGTCAAAAGAGAGTACCTGAACCTCTAACACCCCCCAACCGTATTAAACAGCTTCTCTTTTATAGTTTTGTAGAATTTTTCAGTTAGTTTATAAATCATACTAATTATTCTTTGTGTTTGCAAGCCAGATTTCATCCCACACGACCAAAAAGTAGACACTTCTGGTGTATACTACACATCAGTGCTTTAATGAGAACAAAGCATCATGGTGTATAAAGATGGAAGGAAATATTCACCTGAGATCCCAGTGGGGAAATCAGGCAGGCAAAATGTAACTGCCCAAGCTGGAATTAGGTAAAGAAATGAGACTTAACAGCCTCTCTCTTCTAAAAGGACATCACTATCTATATAAAACGATCTGCACAAACAATGAGTATGGATGACTTTGAAAAACTGCCATAAGAATTTACCACTGTGGGCACACTGACGACTTGACATCCCTCTAATTATGATAGATGGTGATAAAAAAGCCTGAGCTGTATGGTATTTATCTATCAACAGTTTGGGATTTTTTTTGTCATGTGGGAAAGTCAGCTCGAAAAGTAGAACTTCTCAAAGCTGTGGTACAAGTGAATCCTAAACAGCAAAGGCCAGGGTGCCAGATACAGAGTTCAGGTGCATGTCAGGGTACTCAGGGAAGAACAAAGCTTCCCTGGCACAAAGAGATTTCCAGATGGCAAGAAGCTTCCACCATGGCCTGGTAAAGTATATACCTAGAATACAGTGTACCCTGGCTATTCCCAATGCCTGCACAATTGCATAATGATCGTACCAGCTTGCATCAGCACAAATGAGTCCTGAAAAATAGACCTGCATTCTGGTACAGCAGAGCATTTGGGACTTCTCAGAATGAAAATTTCGAAAGTCAGCTTTTCATCTCCTTTTTATTGCACAGTGATATACATAACAGAGAAGCTGAGGGCCAGAGACAGCAACAGCTTCTCAAGCATAGAGAAACCATCAGTATTTGGCAAACAGCTGAGTCCTTCTCTCTGTTGCTGGACTTGCCTATGTTTGGTGCTTTCTTGTCTCATTTCTTTAGTAGCAGGCAAGACTATTTCACGCATTGTGGGACTGACCCATAGGTGACAGGAATATATGTTATATATTGATATAACACTAGGTGTTTGGTAAATTAAGTTAAAACCTCTCTGTAATAAGGAAACAGTACACTGTGAACTTGCTACTTGCTCCTGAAAAACATCTGCAGGAGAAATGCAGAGAATTAGGTTGTTTGGTGAAAGTGAAAGTTGAGGGGGGAAGAAAAGTAATAGACTTATTTAAAACAGCAACATCTAAGTACCAACATTTAAGGAACATTAAATTCCTGGCTAAGACTGTATTCTTCCAAATATCTGAAAATGCTTCCTCCAAAACAGAAGTATCCTAAAAGTCCAGGATGGACTGTCCTCAATGATAACTGCATGGGAGCACTGTTCAGGAAGAGCCTTGCACCTGCATTTGAGTGAAGCTGTTTCCTGGAAACTCACCACCATTCTGCAAATCTGCAGCTATTACTGCTGCATGTTTGCATGCACATGTCCTTCTGATTACAGCTGCAGCCTTTCACTGCAAGCCTAACTTAGGTGGTAGAGCTGATTTCTCCTCATTATGCTGTTAAAGTGGAGAAGATGCAAAGGGTCACAGCAAGACCAGGGGTGTTACCATTTGCACACTACGGAGTGCAGAAAATGAGGGGTGCAGAATAGCTTTTGTACTGTTGCCTACAGTGAACAGGAAATGGTTCAGTTATAGGTTACCTTTCCAGGATGGACAACTCCTGATACACAATTCAGTTTTCTGGTCCCTGAGGGCACCACTTCTCCCAGAGTGTTTACTACTGACCCTATGAATCTCAACAAAAAAGGTGGATCATCTTCTAAAATCACAGTTCTGAACACAGACTATCAGCCAGGACAGGTCTGAATGATAATACTCCAGCTCCAGTAGTCAATGTGATTGCAATCTGTTGCCAACTTAAGCATGTATTGAACAATTTTTACGTCAGCTGGAAGCACAGGATCAGTGGGAATCTGAAGATTGTCATTTATAGAAATAATTCTGCTTTCTGAGTCAAACTGCCTGACCTTTCATAGCTCACATCTCAACACTCACGTGTCACTACTCTCAACAGTCAGGAAGTTGGCACATTTCAGAGCATTAATGCATCATCTCTCAGAGACCTCAGGGATAAAGATCTTAGATTCCTTCTCATGACTTGCTGCATACCCTCTCCAGCACTGTAGGGGCATCATTTGGCTCACTGTGCTTCAGCTTTCCAATCTGCAAAGTGGAATACTACCTTGCCTCACTGGGCACTGTCAAAGAAACCACTCAGCATCATGATGATGGGATATTTAAGCATATTTGAGGTCTGATGGACCTTGTGTACTGCAGAAGAGCTCTTTCTTCACCAGGCATCCCTAATTGCTATCATGCTTACAGGATTTCAACAAAGGCTTTTCTCCCAGTGATACAGGTAATCGCTTAGAAATAACAGTAGGATGTTTAATTCTGTAGTTTGCTGATCACAATTACTACCAGCAGTTTCAGTAGGGGCCAAGGAATAAAAATCTATTTATCTCTATAAACAGACCTTTGTGCCTATGTCTTCTGGTTCTTCAGAAGACACAGGAGAAGACACACTGGTAAGGCCACAGGAGATATGCATGCATTACTTGTTTAGTGGGTTTTTTTCTTTCCCAGGGATAATAGTCTGGCACATTTTGCAAGTATTTCATTCCTTACACAGGCATCATAGTTCAAAGACAATGTCAGAGGCATATTACCTATTAACACAGTGGCTGAGCATGACCAAGCACATAGTGGAGGGCTTTCAGTCACTTAATGGGAGGGGCAGACACAATTCACTCAATTCTGCTGACTTTACAAGACACACACTCACACCCTGACACTTTGTGGCAAATGTCTTTCAAAAATAACGGCGAGTTACAGGAAAAATGTAATCCATCATAGAAGGGCAGCTGTCACAGGAAAATAGCAAGCTGAAGAAAAAAATTAAATCTGTCTTGTTCAGTGCACAGCGCTGGAGAGCTGCAGCTTAACAGAAAGTGAGTTTGTTAGGACACCTGGGTTAGGTTTCTATTTCTTGAAAAAATTGCTAATTGATTTCTAATTACTATAGAGTTTTATCATAACCTTTTTTAAATGCAAGTGCTACAAGTATTCCATAATGAAGTGTAGTATTCTGTAATGAAGTGTATAACCTTTCACAGAGTAACACTCATCAAGAGGACCAGAGTATTCAATAAAATTAAAGGGCAGTAACTTTGGAAATTTTGTGTAGAAGTGCTATTTTATGTAGCCTATCTGTGGAATTCACTGCCTCAGGAAATGATCCAGCCAAAAGTAATGATCGTGGCCAGTAGCAAGATCTCTACTTGAAACCAAGGATTTCTTGTAACAATCTAAAACTGGAGAACATTAGGAGCAGGAGACAGCTGAGAAAAGAAATAACAATTGCCACTGAATGTGTTCTCCTGTTTGAAGTCTTTATTTCAAAAAGCACCTTTTCAGGAACAGTACTTAAGCACCTTCATAATTTTAAGGATGCATAGAAGTGATTTCCTCACCTTAGATCAAAGATCACATGATAGGCTACTGGCAGGCACAGCTCACATGATCCATAAAGGGTCATGAAGGTACTGGTGCAAGATTTAGATATTTATCATTGATCGATTACAAAGAAAAGAGGTTTGAATTAAAGCATAAATTTTCCTTTTTCACCCTCTCTTTTTTTCTCTTCCCAGGAATATTTAGGTGAATGCACTTCATTCACACATATGCTCATGGAGCTGCAACTTTAAACTCTGCTTGAACAACACTAGAAACACTATTTATAAGATGATGCACTGTTTTGCACTGCAATAGAAAAACATTTTCCCCTACACCTTTTAATCAGAACTTGGGTAGAAAACCAACCAAAAACCAAGAGAGGACTGAACTTTACCCTTCACAGCTATGGCTGAGTTGACAATATTAAAGAATAAAATGTCTACTTTATAGATGTAGGTAAATCCTACATCTCAGGCAAGGGTTCTGTGGTCTAGAGTACTTCTACTCTTACACTCTTTCTTTGACTTCCATTATATCTTCACACTGCCTTCATGATTGTTAAAGCTTTGCTTTGTTTCTGAAACTTCACTAACTCAAATGTTTGGCATTCATACAGTCAGGGAACAAAAAAGGGTCTCATAACCCATGTATTAATTCTTCATTATAACTAAGGTGGGGTGAATTTCCTAGTGAGTGTCTGTATACATTTGTGCAGTGAAGAAGCAAAACTTTGAAAGATCTACCTTTCCTCATGCTAGACACAATACAGCAGCAGAAATAGCTGAGGAGCAAAATATTCCTCCCAAATGAGAAAAAGGATGTTGCTGGCAGTTCCTAAGAACACCCAACTAACAACTGTAACTGGGAACAGCAGTTTTTTGAGGCTGCTCTGCAAACAAAAAGGAAACTATTTTGTTCAATGAAACATTCTCTTCTGGTTAACTTCTCAATGCAAAGCTTCTTTGAGCTTAAGAACCCTTGTCTTTGCAGTATTTTGAGTCTTTGCTTGGAAAACTCTTGGTAGTAGTCAGAGCAGGCAGAGGACTTTTAATGAGAAGGTGTGACTCCAGTCTTCCTCTCAACTTCTCCTTAGAGATCTAAGACATCTGACAACTGTCTCTTTAGCAGTCATGCTCTTAAACAACTTGTAGGTCGGTAATACAATTGTGACACAAAATAAACCAACCCCTAAATATGCAAAAATTTAGCTTGTTAGTTCTGGTAATGAATCCTGCACATGGTGTTTTCCTCTGATCTCTAAACACTGCCTGTGTTATAGTAATTTTTTTCACCATGTAATACTTGTGATAAATATATTAATTATGCATTTTTAAATTTATTGGAAACTCCCCTACATCTAATATCGCTTTTAACAAGGAAATTACTCATTATTGTTCACAATTTCTAACTTTTTCACAAAACTACAAATTCTCAAAAGAAGCCCCAGGAAGATTTCAATGAGCTAACACGGAACTAAAGGTACAGTAAGGAGAGAGACAGTACTAAAATTGACTTCCTGTGTACGTTAGGCTTGATAAACACTTTTTCCAACCTATGGGGCAAACCATGGGATTGTTTCTTTAGCATTAAAATCCTGAATAACCAGAATCTGCTGATTTGTTTGGAGCCTGAATGGTGTGAGGTTGCTGCATATCATGTCAATAAAGACATGAAAAAAAGCATGCTTTTACTTGATAAATTCCTGGTTGCTCTCCACATAGACCTCAAGTAAGTATACACAGAGCATTTGAATTCACCATTCACAAAGGGAGCAAGAAAAAGATCATATTTCCTATTACTCAGGATATATCCTTAAAGTTGGATTTAGACAGTGTATTATTACACTAAAGATGCAGATTCCAACTTGCAGCTCCTTCATTACTTAAAATCTAATTAGTTGTCTTTGCTTGGTTGGTTTTTAATCCGGTACTCATGTATATGCATAATTTAGGGCACATGAATAATTCCACTGAAGTCAATGGTCAATATTATTGTTACCAGTGGAAATGAACTGATATGCATAAGTGCTTTGCTTGAATAAGCTGGGGCACAGGACTGGAAGAAATGCATAAGGAGCTCATTTTCTGAAATTCCCTGTAAAAAAGTATAAATTTAATGTACATAGCGACTAAAAAAATGACAAAAACACTAAAGCTTTTCTGTCTATAAATTCTAGTACATTGTGAAAAGTATTATCCTCTTGTCGACCTGGAATATTCTTTCAGACCTCCTGAGTCATTAAGACAGGTGATAATGAGTGGGAATTTAAGGTCTCAGAGCTGATTCAAGGCAAAGGGAAAGAGATGAGGGTAAAAAAAACCCCAAAATCTCCAAACTTTGTAATAAGCAAAAATACAAAACCTAAAATAAACTAGATTTACTTGTATGGACTTAAAAATTGCTTCTGAATGGCTTAAAATACAAGAAAAGGACTTCAGATGCCTTTGCTCTTACTCTGGGTAGAATTTCTTTCTAAGCAACAACACCCTAAAGGGATTCTAAACCAAAGTCACTCCTTACAACTGTTCCAAATATTTTGTAGCTGGCACTATCAGATGGATGCAAAGGAGAGACCAGAGAGTTCAACCCAACTTCAGTCTGAACTGCCAGTCAAAGGAGCGAGCAGCACTTGATCAGTTGCTCCTGTCAAAAATTATTTGTTTTGACAATCAGATTTCTTTTATTTTGAAGTACTGAAGGGAAAGGGAAAATTTAAGCTCAGTTGTTTTTTTCCAAGCTCTTATTTTTAAGTTTCTACTTATTGTGTTACCTCAATTATGGAATTTTACAAATTTTGCGTGTGCATTCTCTAGGTACATATAGACATCTATAACCTTCTTTTCAGTGTCTTCATAAGAAAGGCAAGACAGAGATGGGTGAAGCCAAGAGCACAGGGATCATCAGCCTGGTCAGAGACTGCTCCAGACAGGTTATTCTGCTATACAGTCAACGTAGGATAAAAATGAATAATGTAGGCAAGATTCATCATACGTGGGCTGTAGGAAGAATAACAGGACTCCTATGTGCAGCTTGGTTCCCCAGTTGTTCTGTATGCTCTGTAGTGATGGAAAGAGCAAATTAAAATTCCACTCTGAGGCAGCAACATTGGCAATTCGTACAGAACTCTCTGCAGGAGCTAAATGGAGCCATTAACTGAGAAAGGACTGCCTGGATGAGGACAACAGAAACATCAAGATTAATCTGCAACAGAGAACCCTTGAGAAAGAATCAAAGAAATTGCAGCAATGGAAGAGAGAAGGGGAAGGGGGCAGACAGATCTGAGAAGATGGGATCTGCAGAGGTTGCCTCTTCACCCCTCCTGATAAAGACTGTGTTGAATCTGCTGTAGATGCCCTCACCCCAATACACCTGCTCTGATCCAGGTGAACTGTAATTCCTGGTTTATTAATTAAAAGCTTTTGGTATAGCTATAGTTCATTATTATGCTGCTGGATCTCCCTGGCAAGAGGGTGAAGTCTGCAGAACTGACCAAGCCTCCCACACCACAGAGAAGACAAGTGAAAGCAGCGCTGGGCTCAATTTCAAGAACCACGAGAGCAAACATTCCTACAAAAGATACACTGTGGCTGGTTTGAGCTTCCTGGGGAGACTGTGTAAATGAAGGAGTCCTGCAGGAGAGCCCTACCAGGCTGCTGCAACCTGTGCAAGAGCAAGGCTAGAGCAGAGATCTAGAAGCACCGCCTTTTAACCGTGTCAGCTGCTTGATGGCAAAGAGAAAACACGTTAAATAGTTCATATGAGCTTCTTTAAAATGATACAGGAATGCCATTTTGCTGTTACATGAAGCAAACTGTATTTGCTTTTTGTTGCATGGAGTTTGCAGGAAGGGCATTGCCACCCCTAGAATTTGCCAAGCTTATTTCTTTATAGCAGCACTGAGTCACATTTTCGACACTCATTAAATACTGGTCCCACCTTTTCAAGGTTACTTCACTTTATTGGGAGGGAGGGAGGCTGGGAAAGACTGTCTAAAGTCTGAGACACATGGAAAAAGACCCAACTTTCAGCTGTCTAGCCCCAGATACTGTATGCTGTCACTGAATCCTCCCACTGTGTTTTTAGGACCCAGTATATAATCACTGAATTCCACAAAGTTATTTCATTCGTTTGTAAAGTTCATATTCATATTTCAGCTGTTTTCGGTTTGGGTGCACATTGTTTTTTTACAGTCAGCTGTTCTTTATCAGAACGAGCTATTATGGGAAATATAAGGTCTCTGTCCGAGAGTGGGAAGAGAATTAAAACTTGCATTCAAATACCAGCAGGTCAAAATGTCTGTGGCACACAGTGATTGAGCTGAACTCTTCCACTGCAATCTATTTCTGATGAAAATGCTTACTGATCCCACAGCAGCCTGTGCTTGCTGGAGAGGTAGGGAATCATAGAATCACAAAGGTTGCAAAAGACCTCTAAAGATCATCAAGTCCAACTGTCAACTTAGCATCACCATGTTCACCACTAGAGGGGAAATACTGGGGGTGTTTACTAGTGTTCTAATTAAATCTGTAATTTCAAGGGGCCTTCTCACAAATTTACTGTACAATTTTGACAGATGGCAAAGGCCACTGGCATTTAACTTCATACTTTTCAAAACAGAACTAAAAAAAAGTTAGGCTCTCCCCTGACTTAAAAAAACCCAGTAGTGTTTACTAGCTTTTGTTTTCACAGCGTTGCAACATTTATTAGCACTGGTAGTGTACCAAAGGGACATGGATTACCATGGCAAATCAGCTATCTGAAAAGCGGATTCTGCTGACAAAAATCTCAGCATATTAAATTTTATTAGTACAACTACAACTGGGAAATTCCTGTAGTCAACCGTACTAGGGGAGGAAAAACAAAAATAATCAGGAATCTACCATTTACACCTCCTCCCATCCCACCTGTGCTCTTTGTGCTTTCTTGTGGGACTTCTCTGTTTTTCTGTGAAAACTGGAGGGGACTACATACCTCTGCAGCATGTTTGGCAATACAGAGATTCTGAACTCCCACTGAAAACATTAGTTACACAGCAAGAATTCCGTGCATCAAAGACAAATTCTGAGCTCCAATAAGACTCCTGCTTTTTCACCTCACCCTCTTTCTCCAGGCTTAATAAGAGAAAAAAATTTAAATTTACTTCAGTTCAGTTTAGCATGGAAGATGTTAACCAAAGGTGAAATATTGAAATTCATTTACTGCCACATGATAAAGCAACTGACATACTAGAATGGGCTGAAACTGCCATAAATAACTCCCTCTAAACTGCTCCCTCAGAAGTTAGTTGTGTTTTCTCCAGTGGTGTCTCAGATGGCTCTGTCTGCACTGAGGCTGACTGGGTCAGACAGAGCACCAGGAAAAGAGGAGGCCATACCCTGACCCAGGTTGAGCTCTTAAACACAAGACCAACACTAGGCAGGTCTTCAGAACTTTCCACAAACACATCCTGGAGTCTGGTAGGCCAAGACCTCACTCTTGATCCATTTTGCTTGTTGATATGGATGACTGACAGATCATTTCCCCTACCTCTTCCATACTCAACAGCCAACATCAACAGTGATATTACCTTTGCCTTCTTAGTTCCCAAGCAATAGATCTACTTAGAGGAGGTTCATATCATAGATCCATCTGCAGTGCTCTGCCAAAGCCAGGTCTCTGTACAGGTAAGAGGAGCCATTAAGGCCCTCCATTCTCTCATGTTTTATTACATGACTGGGTTAGCTTGTTGAGTGAATTTGCAATTTTCAGAAATGCCATGTAGTTACCTCCATAAATTGTTTGGACTTTTGTGACTTCCATCAGGATTTGAATTCAGGTCTCCAGAGGCAAAAGTCACAGAGCTTTACGTGAGATGCCACATTCCCACATAAGTGTGCACAGATTTTTTTTTCCCCTTTAAAAGGAAAAGGTTGGGCTTTGAAAAACTCATCCAAGAGCCCAAAGGCTATTTAGCCACAGGGCTGATAATTCTTTCATTATAGCTACTGCAGCAATTCCATCTCTTATTGCTACTCAGTTATTTAAAACACTTTTCATCCTTTAAAGTTTTTGGAAATTCACTCCAAAAGAATGAAGTGCTCATTTCAAGCATAAAAATATCCCCTAGAACGGTGGGTTTCCAAATCTAAAAATTTCATTTCATCTTCGAATTCTGGGCTACCCCTTCCTGTCTCTGCTTATTTTGTATTTACATTTGCATGGCTGATTATCCAGAAAGGATCTTCTGCCTGTTTTACTGTATTGCTGTTGTATAACTCCTTCTATTTATCTCAGGGTAGACTGATAGGAAATTCTACCACAAGAATATCCGAACAGTGCTGATTGCTGCATGCACAGGAATACACAAGCACATACTGTTCATTGATTTACATAGTAAATTAAGTCCTTAAAAGTAAAGATAATGAAAAGCAGTACTGTAAGCTGTAGATAATCACTACCTTCTTTAATAAGTGGAGGCATGACTGTCAATTCTTTTTTTGTATTTGATCAGTATATCCCAGATTCCTTTGTAGCCAGTTCCCAATCTATGGTATTCCTAGAACTCCTATCTAAATTTTAGATGATGAATCCATCTTCCAGTTGTGAAATCACACCCAAAATTCTCAAAAAAAAGCGTGCAATATCTAGACCTCATAGCACACAGCCAATAAACCTTATCTGATAGGCACACTTGCCACTCACAGATATTGTAAAATCACTAAAGGTTTGCTGGAGAAATTACTATCAAAGAGCCTGAATGAGGTGCAACTGCATTACTGACAGACAAGACTGCCCCTTCTCTTTTTCCTGTGAGTCTTATAAGCAACACCATGTAGGCAAGATCAGCAGAGTGTCCTGACAGATTTCTTCTAGATATGATTTAAAAATCCACTGAGTGGATGTTTCCTAATAAATACTACTAGAACAGTTTGGGTTTAAAGGCCATCTAGTCCAACCCCCTTACACTAGGAAGTGAAATCTTCAACTAGATCGGGTTGCTCAGAGCCCCATCCAACCCAATCTTGAATGTTTCCAGGGATGGGGCATCTACCACCTCTCTGGGCAAACTGTTCCATTGTTTAACCACCCTACTTGTAAGAATCTTCTTCCTTATATCTAATCCAATTCTATATCTAATCTGCTCTCTTCCAGTTTTAATCCATTACCCTTTGTCCTACCACTACATGCCCTTGTAAAAAGTCCCTCTCCAGTTTTCTTGCAGGCTCCCTATAGGTACATACTGGAAGGTGCTGTAAGGTCTCCCTAGAACCTTCCCTTCTCCAGGCTGAACAACCCCAACTCTCTCAGCCTTTCCTCATGGGAGAGGTGCTCCAACCCTCTGATCATCTTCATGGCCCTTCCTCTGGACTCACTCCAACAGGTCCATGTCCTTCCTGTGCTCAGGACCCCAGAGCTGGAGGCAGCACTGCAGGTGGGGTCTCATGAGAGCAAAACAGAGGGGCAGAATCCCCTCCCTTGACCTGCTGTCCCCACTGCTTTGGGTGCAGCTTTCTGGGCTGCAAGCAGCACATTGCCAGGTCATGTCCAGCCTCTCATCCACCAGAACCCACAAGTTCTTCTCCATAGGAAGACTGATTCCTCTGACTTCCTCTGACTGAGTCCTAAAGCCTTTATTTTCTACTTCTAGTCATTTTGTATCTTTAGGGAGATGTGCCCAATATTGTTTTCAGGTCTCCACTCTGGGTGCAGTTCAGAGGACTGGAGTTAGAAGGAGACAGTTCTAGAGGAGGCCAGGGGTGCAGACAAAATCTACACTTATGATGGTATGGCCACTCATCATAATGAACCCTCAAATACTGCTCAGGTAGAAATCCCACCAAAATCAATGAATAAAGCCCATAATAATGGACCCATTCTCTTTGCAAGCAGGAAAGACTTACTATTCATAGTAAGATTGGTGATGGTTCAGTTGCATTGCCCTCTGCCTTGAAAACAAGACATTGAAACAAGTTAAACTCAAAATAAACATGAATTTTATAAATAGTTCTAGACACACAACTTGTGTCCTGACCTTGGGCATATTCCCTTGTCTTTTTCTTTCCCAGGATCTAGATAATGAACAGAAGTCTGTTATTTGTGAATTTGTCTGGTGGATATGGGTCCAAATCTAACAACTCTGAAGACAATTTTTTCAGAAGGCAACAATCATCAGTTCTGACAAAACTGGTAGTAGGACCCAAGCAGTGAACTCACAAACAGAGGTACTCAAAATCCTAAGTCAAATAAAAGTGTCCCGGTAGCTTAGCTCCTAATTTTATAGCTCTGGGATAAAAGATTAAAATCAAAAAAAGGTCTCTGTGGTAATCAGACAGCAGCAATTAGGAAACAGTCTAAAGAAGAACACAAGAAGAAGGAATAGAGAAAGGGCAACAGAAAGACAGGGCTATTAAAGAGGTCCTTCCCACGCAGGAGCACTGGGCAGAGGGTCTCTGTTAATACCTCCCCGTAACCAATGCCAAACCCCTTATTTTTAACTGAGAGTTTCTTTCCATATAGAGGAAGGGGGCTGAGAAGTCCAAAGCAGAGTTCTGAAGGTCTCATAAAAACTTCATTTCACACAATAAGTGCATGAACAAATGTTCAGCAGCAGGTTTTTGTGGCAGATGCCAATGAGTAAGTCACTGCTCTTACTCACTTCCAAGGCAGTGGGACAGGCAACCATGACAGTTGCATGTGCAGTTGTTTGTGAAGAAAAGGAAAACAGATTTAGGTCAGCATTTATGCAAACTATGTGTGGAAACTGCTTTTTTTCAGTGCATTAATGCTGTGGCCCTTCAGAGCTCTGAACTGTGGGCCCTCTCCCCCTGCCCACCACTGTCACAGCCAGTGGAGATGAAATAACCTCTGCAGTCACAGTGATGGGCTGCTCATACTTGCGTGCTTATTCTTTGTAAATTTTTCACATCCATGCAAACCTCTGCCAAAAAGATGATTAAAAAACCTCAACCCCACAACAATAAAAGCCCAGCATTTTCTTGGAGGGGTGGGGGGTGGGTGGGGAAATAAACGCCATGGAAACATGTAGACAGATATATTCTTAGAATCAGATCATTCTCTTTTGTGGAAAGCCTTACTAATTCAAGCCTAAGTGCTGCAAGAATAAAGGGTTAGAAGGAAAAACACAGCTGGTGAAAATTGGGGGTTGCAGCTCTGCTTTTAATGTCTTCCACTTTGTGGCAATATCTGTGTATTTCTCACATCTTCCTCATTGGCTGCAATGGGCTGGGGGAGGAGGGGTGAGAAAAGCTCACAAGATCTGTCAGTGCTGTCAGCAAAGTAAATTACTTCTGTTGTTCAATTTGTTCCATTTTGATTTCATGATGGGAATTGTAAGGGTGACTTTAAGCCCCTGTTTCAAGCCGATTTAATGACTCTTGAAAGCACGATCTCACAGATTCAGAGATGGAGGGATCTTCTGGGACAGCCTGTTTAACCCACTGCATCTATATATGCTACTCTGTGCTGCCCACTGAGTCTCTCACTACAGTGTAGTGGCTCCACTGCACTGCTTTAGACCACTAACACATTTTCTTCCCTATGGTCTGGGAAAGCCTAACAAGGATTTTTTCAGTTAAATCTGAGTGAGTCAACTTACTATGCACCAATCTGGGCATCTCTTCCAGGGACAGGTTAGTGCCCTGGATCTCATCCAGACTTGGCCTTAGTCCATCTATAATAATACCACAGTCTTCAGTTTACAGTTAGAGCCTTGAGGTAAACTGTTCCTGGAGGCACTGCATGTTATCGTCAGAGATATAACCAAGTATTCTGAAATGTTGTCCAAATGAAATGGGTCAAAGTCAATATTCTAAAATGATGGCAGGCTCAAGGCTGCTCATTATTAATAATCTTCAAGCAGATCAAGTAAAATTACAGGATCCTAGAAATCAAGCTGTAATGGGCAAGCAGAAAAACTCGGGACCAGGTTCTCCACTACCCAGCAGTAGGAACTGCCCAGTGCAACAACATACGATTGTGTTTTGAAGTTTCTCTGTGCTCTGTTTTCATTTATAGGTACAACTGCTTAGATGCAGGGGAGTGGAGACACCAGGCACGTAAAACTGAGGCTGCAGTGGGCAGATTTGCATGCAGTGTCACAAGGCTCCAGCTGCAGAGAGCACATTTCACACAAAGATGAAAACCTTTCTAGAGGCAGGGCACTGTCCGAATTGTATTTAATTCAGAAGCGAAGCTTCCCCTGAAGGACAATAACAAACTGATTAAAAATAATTAAAAAGAAGCCCTATTAGGGAAGGTTGAAAGAACTGAATCTGTTCAGATTAGAAAAAGATTAAGGGAAGACGACAAATGCCTAAAAATACTTAAACAGGATGTTATAAACTGCTCAGGAATTAATTTTCCTCCTTAGTCAACAAGACAATACAAAATAAGGGACTGCAGCAGAGACTGATCACAAAGTACTAAATGACTTAATTTGTAACATTTGGATTTGCATCTGCTGCAGGAAGTTTCAAAGACTGAGGGGTCTTCAGAAACGGGCCTTGGTGCCTGCACCAAGCAAGCTGCTAATGCTGGCTGATCATACATTAAGGAGAGTTTTGAGAGTAATAACCTCAATCCTTCTACAATGCATATGAAAAATTATAATGTGGCATAAGAGGTGCCTGTCTACTCAAATGATTCTGTGAACTGACTGCACATGAGACAAAGCTGCCTGGCATTTATACTGGGACATAAGTAAACCTGGTAAGACTGAGGCAGTGTAGGAAATGTGTTTCTACAAACACTTAACACTCCCTTTAACAAAGATCAATTCTTCAGTGAAGAGTCAACAAGGTTGTTTAGCAGGGATTTTCATCCTGTCCAATATAGTTATTTCACATTAAAAATTTGGCTCCTTTTAAGTAATTATCCTGTCTTACATGATAGCAGTGTCAAATTGTTTTCCCTAGCATTTTTCTTTCACATTTCAAAAGAAAACAATCCACTCACAAGTCTTATCTGCTAAGTGAGAGAGGAGATTGGAAGTGTATTGATCTTAGTGATGTCAAGTCCTTCTAGGGAATAAAAGTTTATTGCTTTCCTGTCTCTGATTATCTTTTTGTGAAGATGTGGATCACAAGCTGGGAAACACTACTACTCCATGGGAGAGGAGACAGGTTTCACTATATAGGTGAAAAACCTACACAGGGAAGCATGAACAAAGAAGCAGGAAACTGAAGATAAAAATTTGAAGAGTTATTAAGTGGATTAGGAGTCCAGGGCTTGTGGAGGGTCATACAGCTTTCTAACTTTCAAACAGGCAGGTTTAACCTTGCAAAGTGTGGCAAATGACAGACATAGGTTTCATGAAATGACCACTGTATTTTTCAGGGTAACATGCAAAAAAGGTTCTAAGCTCCCTCCATTCCCACTGAGAGGAATGCAGAGATCTAGGTATCCTTCAAAAATTACTTTTTGGGAAATAAGAAGTTATAATTGAAAAGCACTTATAGAAAAGTTCAAAGCAAGGGTATTGCTCCATCATTTAAACACTTCCAGCCAAGTAATTCAGCCCAGAGTTTTATCTGTTGTTCTGCTGAATTTTAGGTCAGGCACATATTTTCAGATTTAAGAAGGGAGCAAAGAAAACTCCCCACATCCACATATATGCCCTTGGAAGACTATCTCAACAGATACCAAGGACCCGATTAGGCATCTGTGAGTCCTCGTGTTGTATTCTAACTGGGTGTGGAAAATCTCCACAGCATGATCAAGATTTTGCAAAGTAAAAAGTGAGATCCTGACCTTTCGAAATTAATGAGAATTTTGCCATTGAACCCAGCAGGACCCCAGATTCAAACCTAGTTATCTACCCTGAACTGCAGAGGAGCTAAGAACTTGACAGTCTGCTTGAACTTTGAATGCTCAGCACTTTTAAATATTAATTCATTAGCTTACATCCTTAAGTTTAATGAATGACCTCTGAAAATCATCACCTAAATTTTTTGTTCGCAAAACTGATTTGCAGACAAAATTTTCTTATACTGTTCTTTAATCTGTACTTTCAGTGTCAAATGGACAACAAACTCTACCTCAGGAGGTAGTTGGAGAGAAAGGACCTTTAAGTCTGGATTTCTAACTTAATTAACTGTCCAGATTTATTGTCTTATAAAGCAAATTTTAATTTCCATGACCTCACTGTGGATCCAAATCTTTCAGAGTTATCTACTTGAGAAGAGCCTCCTATCTCTGCACTCCTGTGGAGATGCATTCCCCAGTGGGTCGTCTATGTCAAGTCCACTCTGGCCAAAAAGATAAAGGAGGGGGAGGAGAGTTGTGTACGAGCCAGGCTGCACTGAGGAAACAGTGGCTCACACTGACTTTAAGACAGATACTTGTATCCTACCTCACTTACTAAAATTCTCCTGTCACTTTCAGAAAGTGAAATGTTTCATCTTCTCTGTTCTTTGCTATCCAGAAGTCACAGACTACAAAGGTTTCAAATTGCGATAAGTGTGGCTTGAACTTACATGAAATTACAGTGTGAATGTTTAGAGACTGTTCCTACCTATAAATATTAACAGGACAGTCCTTCTCGTAGGTGTGCCCTGTAGTAAGTGCCCAATCAACACCTGCCCCCAGAGTAGCACAGACCCCTCTGCAGCAGGAAATACACATCCCATCTCAGATATTTCTTTACCAGATGGCAAGCACTGATCAGACTTGACTTCTATCTGCTTCTTCAACACAGCACAAAGAGACAAAAGTCCCATGGGACAATAGTACTCTCAGGATTGCTTACAGCCCCATAACCGAGTATGTCTGCCAGCTCAGGTGTTTACTCAAACTTTGTATTTCAAGTCTTTAAGCGTTAGGTAATGTTTCTCTTCTTTACAACCTAAATTTCCTCCTCTTCCATTACTGAAATTTTTTTCTGCAGTGCTAACTCTTATCTTTTGTAGTCTTTTCCAGGAATAACTGGGAACTGATGATAACAACTATTTCTTTTGTTTCCAAAGCAAGCATTCTACCAAAGCCATAATCTAAGAGGCTAACTATATGGATGCCCCTAAAAATAATGAACATCAATCTGTATTAATTGCAGGTCTAATTTCATCATACTGTCCCTAAATAAAAACAGAACAGCTCAGGAAATCAGTTAAAAAAGCTATCTGAATACCATCTAAAACCCAGGTTGGTGCAGGGACACCCTAAAAATCAGACTGTCAGCACAGTCACATTAGAAAATCACTTGGCAGTGAGTTTATGCTTTTGGCACCTGTTAATAGATAACTGATAACTGAGTTCTGCATGATTTATAGCCAGCCATGAAAATGACAAATGGGTCCAAAAGGGTGGGAATTGGAATGGTCTTTCATAGCTTGTGGCTTTGGAGAAACTGATGATAGCTCGTGGACAGGTTTCACAATTCTAAATGGTATACACAGCCAAAACTATTTTTACGTTTATCTGATACCTTTGACTCTCTTCTATTTCCCCTGTACTACCTATAAATTCTCTCACTCACACACAGGCTGGAGAAATGTGAGCTAGGTGTGACAAGAAGACAGGTATATTATATATAGCCATAGCTGAGCTGTGCAGCAGTTTCACTCTCTTCCTTTTCTGACTTCTGTTCTTCTTCATCATTTTATTAATCTATACCCTCTTTTCAAGTAAAGGCAATATTTGTGCTCTGAGACCCAGACTCCCCTTGTGGTTTGATCTCTGCCCTTTATCTCAGGCATTAGAAGGAAGCTAGAGTCACAATTCTAATCTAAACTTATGAGGACAAAGAGACAACTTCTAGCTGTTCCAAACAGAGACCATCTATTGCAGATAAGTTAAATCTTCAAAGGGAAATCTCGTAAACTCTAAATCACTGCTGGGTAGAAGACAGCTTCAGACTCATGTTTAAGAGAGAAGCTGATGCTGATTAACAGTGCAAGCTGCCTCAGTCCAGATTATCCTTCTGTGTGCTTTGGGTCTTGAGTTAAGTTGCATCATGCATTGTAGCACATCCTACCATCTTGGAGAACCACATCTCGTGATGTGCCAGTCTTCCAAGTTAGTGAGAGCCTTTTAGAGATGGGGCTGTGTGAGAATTACATTCCTGGACCACAGCTTGCTGCTGCAAAAGCTGATGGCAAGATCTGAATCCAGAAACACGTTTGTATATGGTTTACAACTGAAGGCTAAATATGATTTTAACTCCTGTAGTATAATTGTATTGTAATAAATTTCCCAATATATTAGGAATTAAAAGGTACAAACTAAAGCAACTGAGATGCCCAGAATTAAGGTACAGGACAAGATGGGACACCATTTAGATTAAAGATAATATCATGTTTTGGCTAAACATGTAATCATGATTGATACCAGTATCATAGTTAATAGCATTAGAATAAATTCTTCTATGATTAAAGTCATAATCATAAGAAGTGCTGGAATTTGTGAGGCCTTTCTTATAAAACCTACAAGTTGATCAGTGTAGTGCCTTTGTAACACAAATGCCACAGGTAGAGTACACGGTTATCTGTCACAAATACTTCTACATCAGTAATCTGGAGATGTATGAGATATTTCACTCCTGCAGAGAGGGTCTTTACATGACTTCCTGCTCAACAAAGGTACATTTCAAATCTTCAAATCAATAAGCCACTTGCCTCTTTCAAAATTAAAATATCAACGGAAAGTCAACATTTATGTTTGATTTAATTGCACCAGATAAACCTTCCCATTTTACCTAATAATATGCTGAGTTAATTAAAGCTCCATGCTAGCAACCATGCCTTCACTGTACAGAGCAAGCAAGAAAGCCAAAGCCCCCAAGTTTCCACATAGCTGTAAGCACACGAGCAGGACTTTCAGCTTATCATTTTCGGATACGTACCCAGTAGAGCACATCTGTCCAGCCCTCCATCGTGATGCACTGAAACACTGTCAGCATGGCAAAAGCAAAATTGTCAAAGTTCGTGATGCCATGTTTAGGTCCCTCCCAGCCTGCCTTGCACTCCGTGCCGTTCTGGCACTGCCGCCCGTGCGCAGACTGGGGGGCACAGGGAGACGGGTCGTCTTCTGCAGGTGTATCTTGAAGGAGAGAAGGGGGGGAAAAAAGGAGATGAAGAGAACGAATTGCCACTGGACCCACCGTGAAGGATATCTGATTTTAACCAAATACATTTTGCAGCAAGTTTGACAGATTTCTCAGGAATACACGAGCGACTGCTGGCTGTTGTGCTTCACTTTCTTTTTGTAAAAAAAAAATAGCGAAGCTGTCAAATTTTATAGGCAAAACAGAGATGGACTTTTTTTTCAAAGCATACCCTCCTATGAGGAAGAAGTCACTCTTTTCAACATGAGAGGGAATGTTAGACCAAGTCTATTATGTTTCATTAGGCTGCACGTTGTGACCATAATGGCAGCGTGTTCATTCCGCAGTCACCCGGCATCCGGGTTAACCTTGGAAGGGAAGTGCAGCACTGATGGCCATTCTGTTGAAGGAGGCTGAGCCCCTGCAGCACACAGGCTTCAGTGCTCTGGAGACAAGATGATATGGCACTGGGCCACTGCTGAATTAGAGCAGAGAGCATCTGGAGCTCTGCTCTTCTGGAGTTTAGAAGCTGTGTGGCATTTTATCAGTAGCCCAGTGGCACTCAGAAACTCTATAAGGCAGTTGCTTGATTATCGATCCCTTATTCTGTACAGATGTTTTCAGAGATCTGAGAACCCATACAACAAGCCAAACTGAATGCTTTTGTATATGAAAAATGCCACAGAAAACATTTTTATAATCACAAAAACTTCTGCAATATTCTTTTAAAAATATATGGATTTCAGATCTTAAGGCTACATTTTTAACAGATGCAGGTATGTATGTGTAGGGGAGCAGGTAATTATGTTTGTTTCACATCTTATATGGTAAACAATTTAATTTTCTGAAAGTTATGATCATATTCTGATCATTAAAGAATGCCACAAACAGTAATATTAGAATTAGATGCCATAATGTAAATATTTCCAGACAGAATGGAGAAAGATATGCACACTTTAAAATGTAAACCAGAGCGACAATTCATTATACTTCTAACATCATTTCCAGAAAATGAAATCTGTCGACATTATAAAAGCAGAAAATACAGAACTTCTGAAACAATTTCCTGCTGTAAAATATAAAATATTTTCTTAGTTATGAGTTGCTCTGGGTCCTAGGCATTAGCACCCACCACCACATGAGAAATCGATGCTGTTCAAGTTCAACAAATCAAATGAAAAAGAGCAGATGGTTAGATGAGTGAGTGACAATGCAATTGAACTACTTTGAAATGGGAATATTTCTTTCTGTAAATAATTTGAAAGTTCTTTCCTGATGGATTTGATGCAAAAATTTTCTTCTCATTAATATAATTTTGTTTTCTTTCTAGCTCCATTTCTAACCACAGCCACGGTCTGTGACTAAAACAAAGGTACAGCTTTGAATTATATATTCCTTTACAATGATACTGTTTTAAAACAAAGATGTATTTGTGTATGAGATTAATAATAAAATATATGAGTTTTAAATTTCTGTGATGCCATGTCATCTGTAGCTCAGTCTGCTAATGACGAAATTATCCCTATTTTAGTGTTGCTTGAGCCTCTGGGAGATTTGTTAAAGAACTCAGGTTGGCTTGTTGTGCCAAGGGTCCACATTAAAAAGTCCATGGCTCTGTTTAGCAGGAATCAATAGCTTTGCATGTAGCCTTTACAGACAGGCCAGCAGCTGAGTGGTCAAGATGAGGAAGCTAAACTGTCACCATTGCAGTCTCTCTGCATCACAGGGGATTCATATCCAAGAAGCAGAACAGAGGAGCCACCCCTGTGTAACCCCAAACAGGCAGTGAGCAATAGCCACCCATCTCCTGTGACAGCACAAATGTTCCATTACTTATGGGAAAAGCCTCCCTCCAAAAATCTTTGTACATGTGTACGTGTTCCCCTTACCTATCAGTCCCCCTTGCACATGGTAGCAGGTCTTATGCATCTTCCCCATGAATAACTCCAGTCCAATGATGGCATAGATAATAATGACAAACAGCACCAGCAGGGCAATATGCAACAAAGGGACCATGGCCTTGATAATGGAATTTAAAACCACCTGGAGACCTGCAGAGAGAACAGAAGGAAGCACTTATCAGCAAGAGAACAAAATTTAGAGAGGCTATAAATTGCACAGTAGTATGTCAGTTTTATTTCATTCCCCCTCCCCTGAACTCATTATCTTGATGATGTAAAGATGTACATTCACAGATCAACTCCCTCCAGAAGTTCCCCAGCATTTCATAAATTTACAATTTTGGTCTAGATCACAGACTAAAGTAAAGCTTACTTTAGATAAGATATTAACTTACCTGTCACCGAAATACCACCTCCCTGGGGAGGGAATATATTAGCTGTTTTGCCTATTCATGAAAAACATGCCTAAGGTGTTCCACACACAGTACTGGGGAGAGCTAAAGTATGGGGAAAACAAAGAACAACCAGAACTGAAGTGGGACAAGAACTGTGAGACACACAGCAAATGCTGGGGTGCCACAGAGTTGCACTCCGGAGCGTGGGGAGAGATGACAAACTGAAGTCACATCCCTACTTTGATTCTGGGTTCCTGCAGAAGTCAAGAAAGTCCCAGGCAGAGCCTGAGATGCTGAAGGACCACCAAACCCACACTTAGTGAGAGCTCCCAGCCTTCTGAGGATCGCCCTCTGCTCCACATCCCCCTCACCTTACTTCAGTCTCAACAGAGGGAGAGTCAGAATCAGCAGTGTTGGTTTTGCTCCAAGGATTAGGGATCACTTTTTAACAGAAGTTGTCCAGAAAGAGGTATGAATAAAATATTATTACATGACTGTTGTTAAGGCATGAAACTGTTAGAAGTCCTAATCATGAGGAAGCCAAACATTTCCAGAATGGGAAGGTGACTTGCCACCAAGTTTTCTGAAGCACTAAGCAGCTGTACCCTCACATGCACTGGACTCAAGCTGCAGATTCATGTGCTTCTCTCTGTCTCCTTCTCCTCATTTTGTAAAACCAGAATAATAAAGCCAGCCTCATAAGCCTTTAGTAAGGATTTGCATTTACAAATGTCTTAAAGTTGTTATCACTGGTAGCAATGATGGCAACCACTGTCACTGGCAAGTTATTAATGCTGGAAGTATTGAGAGACCTCTGGAACTCTATAGTCTACAAATAGCCACACCAGAACAATTACGAGCTCATGATTTTGCAATGACTGAGAGCCAGAAGTCATTAATGTCTCCTGCAAATGCTGTCATCTCCTCAGAGAAGTTGATATCAGCTGTGATTTTTGAAAAATGTGATTCATGAGCTGTAAATGCCTGTTATACATCTGCCAAGAGAGTTTGTGATAACTATTAACTTTGAAAATCTATCATCTGAGATTTTCAATTTTTTTTTTTTTACTTTAAAAAAAAAAAAGCCAACTAATTTAAATACTTTCTTATAAGGATGACACATCTCTTGACAAGCACTTTCACTTGTAGGCAATCCACTTGTCAATTCACAGCTAAGGCTGAGACTGCGTTTGCTCCTCAGCCTTGATGGAACACAGCAGAAACCATCAAAGGTGGCATCAGCTGCCCAGCCAGCAAGATCAACTCACTGCCTGCTGGCAACCCAGAGCTGGGTACTAACATCCCTCTAGTCAGAACATGTTTTCAGGTTTCTACAGTCAGTTCAGATATATGTTAATGGTTCATGCTGCTATCCAAAGGGAGAGATGTTCAGCATGAAACATTCTGGTTTTCACAAACTGATTCTTACATGAAGTACATTACTGGTGGGATCAAAACATCCCGTTCAAGAATGGGCCTCTTTGCTTGCTCAGTTGCCTCTGGGTACTCCTCTGGGTAAGCAATGCCTCTGGAGGAAAAAGAAATTGCTGTACTTACATGAGGCAGCCAAGCTTTTCCTCTAGATGTTCACATCGTTCAGTCTACTAATTCTAAACACGTACAGAAAACATCACTCCAATTCTTTATATCAGTCAGGAATGTCACATTCACTAGAAAATCAAAACACTGTCCCATCGACTTCCAAAAAATGTCAACAATACAAGAAAGTTAAAAGACTACAGATGGCTACAAACCTGAAGAAAAAACCCCAAAACTTTGCAGGTTGAAATATTTGTAGCTTCAAACAAATCTACACAAAAGCAAATAAAGGCCTCCCTTTTTAGTGATTTTAGCGGAGTCTTGTTAATCCAATATGTAGCCAAGATTACGAGGTTAAGAGTTCTAATACCAGCTCTTATGTAATTTACCCTTAATTATTATCATTAATTGATTTATTATGCATCATAGGACATACCCGGTACTCTTGAGAGGGTACCGAGAACAGACAAAAAGATGAACAAAAAAGCTCTCTCATTTTAAATACAGCTTCATTATCACTCACTTCATAAAAGTGCTTCAGCTACTACAGATGTCCAGAGAAGATAATATCTGCACAAATCAATGCCCTTCGTGTTAACAAAGCAGTACTTGTGAAATCAAAGGCTTGCACCATAAACATGAGATGACAAGGTGTCAAGGGGAACAGGTACCACCAGAAGATGTACAGGACCTCCAGCCAGCTTAATTAGAGAAAATCTTCTTGAGGATAATAAACCAGCTTTGAAGAGGAGATGAGGTTCTGAATACTGTTAGCATGAACTGATGTGTGTGCTGTGCAGTGCTCCATTAGGGCAGCCTGTTTTCAAATCTTGATGATTCCAATAATTAGCAAGCTTAAATACATTACCATTAAAGTATTCAGAGAGAAAAGTTAAAAAAATACTTGCAGCAACTTGGGAAGTGTCCTCAGAAGATGTAATGTAATGTATGCCCTTCCATACATACATTAAGGGTAAGAGATACATGCACATCACCAAACTCCCTGCATTGTTGTCATGCTTATTGCTGCAATACAGCTACTGCCTGTAAATTACTTTATTCTCACTTAAGCAGCCACTTGCAACACGAGTACCTGTTGCAAGGAATGGTATGAGGAATCCTGCCTAGAAAAGTCAGAATGCCCAGTCAGAAAAGGATTAAAGGAAGAGCCATGGGCAGGTGGAACAGAGAAACTTTTTTAATAAAAAAAAACTTCACATGCCTCAAACCATATCAAATCTATGTTCTGAAACCTGAGAGGTGCAGATCAGTGTCTGGGGATGATCACAGGCGTTTCTGATCAGAGTAAATGGAGGCAAATCATCCCTTTACAAGCAGCCACAAAAATTTTTTCTAACAAAAGGTGAGAATTCTACACACTTTTACAGGCTCTTTCCCTGTGTAGAGAAAGAAAAGACAGTTCAGCTTCTAAAAGAATGATTTTTCTGACCCAACTCATACATGCTCTTAATCTTTGCAACGGTGCAACACGTAGGTATCACCCAACACGGGTGTTCACACCATTGCACATCTTTGCCATTTTTTTCTCACTTGTGGAGGAAAGGCTTGCACTCCTAGCAATGGGTTGTGCAGCTTATAATCGTAATTAAATCAGAGTGGTGACCTGATCAGACTGCAAAGCTGGCCTCTGGATTTCAAGGAGGTGATACCATTAGCTGCCTTGTCACAGCAGAGCCAAATTTTTACAGTGTTGCTTTACCAGGGCTGGCAATGCCATCCTTGGCCAACCGTCAACACGGGGTCTTGACCTTAAGTCCTGACAAGCAAATATAAAAATAAATGGGTTTCAAATATTTGGCATTCTAAACGTAGTTACTCATTTGTGGAAGCTCTCTCCGTGTGCTAGACACTCTCCAGACATCTGTGAAGGTACAGCATCTGCTTTGAGGAGCTCACTCCAGGCTGGACACAGACATAACTGCACAGGGATTAGGGAGAGTGCTATGAAAGGGATTGTTTGCAGTTTTTAAGCCCAGGCTTTTCTTCTGTTAATAATTAAAGATCTTAAACAACTCGTAGTATTTATTTTAAAAGCACTTCAGTTTACCTTTAAAAAAAACCCCTCTTGGCTCAATTCTGTTGGCTGACACTGATTCCATAAATGTTTCAGCAAGCAAAACATGCTAGTGCCATTCCCCGGGCTTACAGAATTTAGCATTTATTTACACTGATAAAACATTTTAAATATTTATTACATGGGAAAAACATTGCTTTTTATACCAGGTCAAGCCCTTTTAGCCTCTAGAGGACTGCATCACCCAAAGGTTTAGGATACAACTGGGGAGCAGGGAGACTAAGGAAGAAAGAAGAAAAAACCTTATACCAAGTAACACTGATCTCTCTCAAAGCTATGGGAAATACACTGTTGGGGGTGCTGCAGGTGTTTCAGAACTATTATATGATGCTATACTTTTCTCAGGAAGACAGTGATGAGAGGGGCTGGTTGCTGTCCCATCGATTCCGGCAGTTATTGAAGAATGTGCTTTATCTCTAAGCATGTAAGTGTCTGCACCTAAAGCAATGGGATTACCTACACACCCCGTTGTGTACTTACAAGCTTTTTTGGATTTCAACCAATGATCTGCAAGATGGCACCAAAAAAAAAAAGTGCACCAGACTCAGCTGCTAAAATGCACTTGGCGTTGTTGCATTGTGGAACATACCCAAGGAAACTAATGTTAGGTTGGTCTCAGAACTCATATTTGGGCCTTTCCAAACACAGCTCTAACTCACATTTTTATGTGTCTTTAATTTTGGATCGGACCTGGTATGCTGGACAGGGCAGTTTCCTGTTCTCATCATTTTAGTGGTCCAGGTCTCAAGAGAAAGTGTATCCCAAGTCTATTCTTCCATTGGTTTTGCAGGGCTATATTTTGACTCCCCCGTGGGGATGCCTGAATCATAAATATGAGCAGGGACAGTCTCATACAAATGACTACTTGAAAATGAGCAGGAAGAGAAGGGAAAGAAGAGGACTTTCAACCGCATCCATCCCTCCTCTGCCTCCTGATACACACACAAATACACATTTTCATACTTAAGCCAGTGCCAGGGGTGTGGGAGGTAATTATTTTTCTGCTAATATAGTTCAGAAGAAAACTACCACTTTCTGCAAGCAGGGAGGAAGCAGGGGAGGATTTGTGACTCAGCACAGTGCCTGACTCAGATCACTTCTGGGAATCACTCTTCAGTGACAGAGTTTATGCACCATTCCCAGCCAGGAGTGAGGCCTACCCACAAATCACAGTTATTTCTGACGATACACTGAGAGACTGCCACAACAGTTATCTGTATTTCCAAAGCACAAGCAATATAACCAGTAATATTCCCCAAAGTGGATGTTTATAATTTAATAAATGTAGACATCAGCTAAGAAAACTGAAAAATATTAAATATTCATAAATATGAAAGGTTTTATACCAATTTTAAAGCAAGCCTGGAGAACGTCAGACGGTTTTAGCACAAAAAGGTCAACAGTCGTGGCAAGATATCTTAGATAAGTACATCTGCAATGATTTGTGAGGGAAAACATGGAGGACTTTCTTCCCCAGTGTTACAAAAGGAACTCATATGACACAGTTCAGCTAAGGACAGCTGTACAATAACAGTTTGGGAAGGTAGTCCCTTTCTGTCTTGCTGGAGTCTCAAAATATTAGTAGCAGATTTCTAGATAAAGCAAATTCTGTGGGTGTAGTGCAGCATTCCTGGGGCTGCAGATGTCATTTCTATTTCAAGAATAATAGGGAAGCTCTTGGAATAGGAAGGAAAGGCACGACACAGGACAGAAAACTAGCTGAAGTGAAAAGAAAAAGGAAAGACATCTTTTTAAGCTGTATGGTGACTATTTTGGAGCAGGTAATGCCATATAAACATACACAAACATTGAATTCAAAACCATGTGCTGGAATGAATAGAAAAAGGAAAGTTTTGGCATCTGCTCACTCTGTTCTCACTCCTGCATTTTCAAACCATGTCTTCATTGACTTCCCAAACCGAAATACACACACAAAAGGAGACTCATACAAATGGGGATGTGTATGTGAACACAATTGCTTTATGTTTGCCAAGTCTTGCAATACCACCCTTGCCTCATCCTTTGAGGCGAGAAAGGAACAGCAGAACAAAAACAAAAGCCACAACAAAACCCAGCTCTTCCTTCTGGATCCTTTTCTCTTGGGAAGCAATTCATCTTAAGTATCCTCTGCTTGTCAGAGTGACCTAACTTAGACAGTCAAACAATACAGCTTGCCCTGAGCATGGTGGCCACACAGCCCCAGCTTTTGGCTGCCTGAGGAGGGTGGTTTGGATAAATGTACACACACTGGCTTAGGCATTTGGACTCTGCTGGAACAGACCTCTTCTACCACTCATACAAGCATCTCTCTCTCCTCCTGGGGGGCTTTTTTTAACAGCTTTTTGTTCAAAGTACATAAGCGTTGACTTTCTTATGAAGTTGCTTGATGATTAAAAGACCTCACTCATCTTTCCAGATCCAACACATTAGATAGCTCCTGCAAGCTCAGCTTTATCCTCTAACCAGTTGATCTTAGCTCAGTTCAGCTGAAGATGAGGTCCAGGCAAGATCTTTAGACATTCAATTAAAAAAAAAAAAAAAAGAAAGTGCCTCTCCCATGCAGCTACCTGCATATAGAGAAGGAGCATGGGGGTTATTTTGAGCAAAATCACAAATGAAGTCAAGTAATTTAACTTTGAGGCTCTTTTGAACAAAGAGCACAGCTTGTTGTAAAATAGTCTAATGAAGAGAGCAGGGAGGATGAGGTCAAGTACTCACTGCCAGAGTGAGTACTTGACTTGTAAAGGGGGTAAAGATTGTACTTGACTTGTAAAGGGGACTTGTAAAGAGTGGTTGAAGGTAAGGCAGGTATAGGGTGTGCAGGAGCCCTGGCAGTTTCTAGGCCAGCAAGGGTCAGCTGTCACCCTTTCCCAGGAAATAGCTTTGATTTTCTCCAGACAGGATGATCATGAACTGAGAAAACTGTTCTTGGGCCCATGTAAAGGTTTTATCTATACTTAATCACTGTGAAGGATCACAAATAGGAAGAACTGTTCTTCACCCTTCCTAGAGCTATGCAAACCCAAGGACAGTTTGGCCTGAGGACTGCACCAGTTCTCAGTGAAATGACCCATCAGATTTCCACTTTTTTAATTGCTTCATTCTCAAGTACAGCTGTGACAGAGCACAGTTTTTCAAGCTCCAGTTCAAGAGGAAATTTTGGTCTAGTCCTGTGCCACTGGATTCAATCAGAAAACTTGTATAGGAATGTGGCAGCATGAAGTACTGTCTTTAGTCTGGTCAAGTGAACATAAAGAACCCCTGAAACTGATAGTTAAATAACCTCTGAACTGAGATAAGGATGAGAAAGCTTTGTTTCAGGATGTTTGTTGTTGTTTGTACACACCTCTGAGAAATGACTACACACATTACTATGTCCTAAGGACATAATTTTCAAAACAAGGAGCTATGGACACCTGTAAGTGCTAAGGCATCATAGTAACAGAAATGGGCTCAAAGCACTTGGGTCTCAATTGTTTGAGTGGAGCACTAATAACTGTTGGCTTTCAACTGCCTTTGTAAAGTTTTCGAAATTTTTTACTGTTTATTCTCATAATTCCTGAATTATGTGGATGTTAATCTCCTTTCTGCATTATAAATAATAGAGTAGTTTAATTGTTTCAGGTTCTTCTTTAGATACTCTTTTTAACTCACCACCTGTGAAGAGGTTTAGAAAAGGTAAAAGCTTAAAAGTTAAAGAATGTTCACAGGGATTCTGCAAATATAAAAGTGCATCCAGGGATGATGATATTATAGTCTTGCAGTACATGGAGAAAAATATATTGATGGCAGAAATCAATCTTCTTGCAGGTTAAATGCTGCAACATATAAAAATTGACATACTCTGAGCTACACTAAGTTTTAACTTCTCATGAAAAAAGAATTACAAAAAAAATTGGATAGAATTGCATAAATCCTAAAACTTTCTCCTTAGCTGGCTATCTGTGTAGAAGAGCAGCAATAAAGCCCTGGCGAAGAAAACTCATTCTACCTCTTAACTTGGGACAGTGCTTAATGGGCATAGATGGGACTGAGCTCTGGAGAGACACAGCATGACATTTTCTGGAGTATTTTGAGAACCTAAAAATAGGAAGCAACCCTGATCAGGTAATGAAACAATTTATGCAAGCCACACAGTGTGTGATCAGTGCTGTGTTACTGCCTTGATGTATACTTTTGGTGTCTTTTTGTTTTCTCTTTTTAAACTACTGAAAATGTTGTTAATAAAAAGTGCATGGTATGACGTTAAAATCTTTTAAAAGACATGGCCAGACAAATCTGAGCAACTCTGACTCTTAGCTTTAAGAACAGAGAGTGGATTTAGGCACTTATCAAGTCAGTGGTTAATCAGTCCCATCTCAGAATGCCTAGAACTCCAGATTGCTTTCTTTTCCACACTAGTAAGACTGTTGTTTTTGATCTTTATAAACCTTATCAGACTTAAAACTCTGCTTGCACACATCAGCTAATAAAATGCTTTAGAGGAAAAAACACTTTCTGACATAAAAAGCAAAACCTCCTTTAGCTCACTAGGTAGCTCCAGTATATTTGGACAGAAAAATTAATGGTTACAGTTCTCACAAATACATATTTGTCAGAAGAAAGAATGGTTCTTTATTGATATTTACTTCCTTTGTAACTTTCTTTACAACTTGAACAATTCAAAGATTTTTCTACAGATTGTGTATGTATTGCTAGAATGCACTGAAAGTAAACATATATTTATTTTTAATTTCCTTTACATATAATAAGCTGTCTAGAGGGAATCATAAGGCTTTCCTGCTGCAATCTGAAGAGCTAAATTAAGTTCTTAACAGATACAGAAATCTACAAATATAAATCTGAGAGGAATTTGGCCCCCTTGAAGTAAAAGTAAAGTGAAATCATGATAGCCTGGAATGTGAAAAGCAAAAGGTGGGCTAAAGCTTGAGTTTAAATTTTCACTGCTCTTGTGAGGGCATGGGTGAGACTCAACAGTCTTTCATTTGGCAGTGCTTAGTATACACAACAGAACTGTTAGGTTTAAAACAAGCCTTTGTAAAGCTTGTGTATATGGATACATGGACATGCTGGTTGGATCTCTGACCAAGACATCAAACCTGCTTAAAAGGGACTTCATCTTTTGGTAACTTTCAATACATATAGAAACCAATGTCCAGCAACGGCCTATGAGAAAAC
The DNA here is from genome assembly GCF_001715985.3 of Manacus vitellinus. Classification (NCBI taxonomy): domain Eukaryota; kingdom Metazoa; phylum Chordata; class Aves; order Passeriformes; family Pipridae; genus Manacus; species Manacus vitellinus. The sequence goes on from NW_021940682.1 coordinate 5,404,431, forward strand.
ACCAGTTGCAGAAATGTGCTGAACAACAAGAAAAAACACTTATTACAGAAAAAAAAATCACCAAACCCAACAGCCAATGCAAAACAAGACAGAAATCTCAGCCAGGCTGCTAGTTTAGTGTGTTAACAGTAATAGAAAATAAATACCCCCAACAGATTATATTTCTAAGATATACAGCATTTGCTATGTCCCAGTTCTCACACCAGGCATGGACTAATGCCTTCAAAAAGGGGAGTCCTCTGCAAGAATGGTATCTGTAAGATGAGATGCTTGAAGAAAGTTTAGAGAGGAGAGGGAGAGGGAGAAGCAAAGGGAGAGGGAGAGGCAGAGGCAAAGGGAGAGAAGAGAGTAAGTCCTATGGAAAAAAGTGACAAAAATAGATTTTTTGAATCATTTTTTCTATTTCTTTTATCCATTCTGTCAAAAATGCTTTTGATATAAAATTGTTGAGCAGCTTTAGCATCACTGAAATAGAAAAAAAATTCTTTGCAGAGGGTTAGCAGATGTTTTCTGAATCATGATTGATGTGGTAGGGCAAACCAGCAGAAGATAATCTAAAACTGAAAAAATAAGAGGCATAGCTACTAAGACAACTCAGAAAAAAATAGTTGAAACAAAGGGCAAAACACATGTGGGATAGGTTACTGTTACATGTGTTAAACAGAAATTGGATTTGCTTCTGGAAAAAAGGGAGATTAAGAAAGATGTCTGATCTCCTTCCCTTTTCCCTGGCAGAAAGAAAACTTTGATAAAATTTTAACTGGGCAGGTTATGTGGGCTGTCATCTGTCTTTGGTCCATACTTCTCCATGATCAGAGTAGCAAATTATTTGTTCCATCAGTGAACATCTTAAGCAGAGAAAAGTTTATTAGCTTTTCATACCAGACAATCTCCTGGTGTTCTCAACTTGCACAGTAATACCAAGCAGATGTAACTCAGAAGGCAGCAGCTGATTTTGGAGAAATCTACATTAAAGAGAAGAGGGAAGGTCTCCAACAGATTTATTTAGCCACTGAAATTTTAAAATATTATTTCCTTATATTACCTCCCTCTCAATTCAGTGTTCTTTTGTTTTTTTCTTACTATAGCACTTATACAAGATGCCATATTATTACAAATTCAGATAATCACTGAAAAAAAATAATTCATTTGTAGACTTAAAATGCATTCACTGGTTGAGAGAATTATCTGACTGGTCCACTGCTCTGTGCTTTGCTGATATTTTGATAATTCTTTGTGAAAATCACAACAATGACTACAAGCATCTAATAATGCTTTTGGAAGGTCAGGACAAACTGAATTAATTCAAATAATGCCAGAATCATGGAACATCCATGTACAACCTTGTGTCCTGAGCAAAACCTATGAACTCTCTTGTGTCCCACTTCTGAGATGACTGCTACCCAGTGTGTGTTAGTCACACCTTTGAGAGAGGATGGAAAGAGAATGTTAAAAAGTCCCAACAGGTCAGTAACACATTAATAGCCATATAGGCACTTTAGAGAAAATGAACAAAGGACTTGAAATCGTTGCTTACAAGATCTTAAATTATTAAGCAATACAAAATTCAGCCAGTTGGAGTCAAAGTATGCATTTGGTGCAAGCTTGGGATGACATCAGATGCAGCAGAGATGTCATCTGGGAGAGAATGTGAGAAAAAAACCAGAGTAGATCATACTCTTACTATTTTGATGTGGAACAGCAATATCTTGCCTTGCCCATCATGGTGACAGTAACAGCCAGCAACTACAAGTGAGCAACAGGGAACCAAACACACTCCTGCTGATACCAGTTAGTTACAATCTGTATGGATGCTTCTGCTCCTTTATTGTCCAGACAAAAGCATATCTAAACAACACAAACTATTCTTAGGAGACAGCAGATGGCATTCTTTGATTTTTCAGATGCTTTAGGACAAGCAATGTTGATGGCAGGGGCTCTGTCTCAGAGCCATGCCCTACACCCAGTTCTCTGAATGAGAACTCTGGGCATTACATGAAGAATGAAAAAAGGGAACTAGAAAAAAAGTCTGATCCATCCAGACCACTTCTGAAAAATCTCTTACTAAGCCGAGCTAGAATTTTTTTATTATCTCCATGTCTGCTCTTTGATGTCAGAATGGGCTTTGTTCTCTTCATTTGGAAGGGACTGCCTGCACCCTGATGTGGTCCCACATTATGGTATTGGGATTTTTTGGTTGTGAAGACATGTTGAATAATCATGCCAGCATGCACAGTAATTGGTAGGATAAAGGCTGACACTGTTATTGGATACATTTGTAGTTAGTGTTATTTTTAAAAGAGCTACATAGCCAAGATCAAATAAATATTTCCCTGTTTTCACTGGCGTTCCTTAAATATGAGCAAAATCTTTATTACAGCAACAACGTGCCTCTGTGAGTAATCTTCTTTACCAAGATAAACCTCTTTTGGCTACATCAAGTTAACTTCTTCTGCCATAAATTACATCATTCTGTAGGTTGTACCTCTCAAGGAACAGTACTTTAGGTCCTGACTGTGTAACCCCTACTCACAGGAATGATCACCTACAGGAGATGCTATGCTAGAATCAAGTTACTCCCTTGAGTAATGGTGACCTAAGCAAATAAAGGACTTGCAAGCATGTGTAGAGTTTTAAGTTAACTATGAAGAAACAAACTTAATGAGGACATTTGGTTCAGACTGTTCTATCTTTTTTAATCCGCTCCCTTCCCATTTGTAATGAAAGCAAAACAAATTGGCCACTTGAGATTAAGAACAGCTAAGCAAGGACATGGGAAAGGTGGTGCAGCTTGTCCTCACATGCTGTATGTGCTGGAGAGATGGTACAGACAGTTAAGAAGTCTTGTTAAAGAATGAAGGAGAGCATCAGAAATCTGCCTGAGAGCACGTTTCCTACAGCTTCTAGAGCTCAAGAGAAAAGAAAGGAACTGGACTTGGCAAAACCTGACATTATTTAATGTAAAAAAAATGACGTTTGAGGCAGAACTGGAATTTGGAAGCCAAATTTTGCCTAAAGGTATTTGCAGCAGTTCCCCCTGTTGTCAAGTACCTTTATTCTCATAGGTTTGGTGGCAGTAAACTGCCAAGTATATTGTCTCCTCCAGCTTACTGTATTCTCTTGTTCCTACACACAAACCTTTCACAGGTGGGAAGCTTACATCAGGCCACTTCTCCCATCTCCTCACCTTGAAGGCAGGATTTTCCACTGGTATGCAGTGACCACCATAACCTCACATGCATCAGAAGGGTAAATGTAAGCCCCTTGCTCCACCAGTGACAGTGAATAAATGCAAACCCTGTGCAAAACACATGACTGTCAACCACACTTTGCTAGAAACATACACATTGCAAAAGAAAATTGACTTTCTGACTGCCAGTTACCATTTCCTTAAAACTTAAGACTTAGCATGTGCTGTACAACATATAAAAACAGTCAATGGCTCACATTTCTTTGCCATATTCCAAAAGTACATGGTTCTCAAAAGAGATGTCATTTTGGATTTGTTGAATTCTCTGTGTTTATAACCTCAATTACATTATTTCCTCAACTATATGAGGTGTTATTTTCTTGCACAATGCAGAAAACAATGAGAAATTACAGTTGAAAAGTTCAACTGGGCAACGAAAAAAAACCAAAACACCCATATATCCCAAATGAAACCAGGTAATTGCATTGGAAGTGTTTTATTTCAACAGCTGCAAAATGGAATCATTGCAATAGACTGAGCTGTGCTGTCACAGTGGCTGGGAAGGCACTGCAGGCCAAGCAGGAGGGCAATTACAGGCCAGACAGTCAGGTGTTGGGGACAGAATAAGGCAAATGTCACCACTGCACACTGAGATACAGAGAGAGCCCAACAACATCTAGAGCTGTTCTAGGTCCTGTCCTCACGCTCCAGTAAGGTGGTTTGGCACACCCAAGTTGACACGGTGCTGTAACTGAGAACAGTGTATTTCCCCTGGGAAAGAACATTTGAGGCTAGTTAAAAATCACCATTTCAACCTCCCTTCTTTACATGGTACAGGCAGGATGTAAGGTTCCAGGAGCACAGTGCCTGCAGCAGGAACTTGGCCCTCTGCGTGGTGCTTGATCCTTCTTTACTGGCCTAGCCTTCTGCACACACCAAGTGGAGAGGTTATGAGGATGTTTCAATCACATCCAAGTTCAATTTGGCTTCTGGAATAATTCAGGTTTACAAGGATTACACAAGAGAGAAAATATTATATCTATTCCCCCCTGGTTAAGGACACTACCTCCAAATCAGCTCTGGTGGAAGATTAAGTCTTTGGCATAGTACCAGTTTCTAGCTCACAGCATCCAGAGGTCTTCTGATAGGCAATGAGCATCAACCCCCCCTTTTTATAAATCATTCAAGAGGAGACTCAGAGTCCTGGAATCAAGGATGATATAGAGGAGTTGCTTAGTTTTACATTAGGAGGATTACCATGGTGAATCTGACATGTCCCTGATGTCCTGAACTCTGTAAGTTACTCTGTATTTTGCTACAGAAGTCCCTCTGTATTTTTCTTTCAGTGTATGGTATCTCTGAATTATGAAATTATACAGACAGAATTCCCCTATGATTTCAAATTATTAGATTACATCACATTCCTTAAAAAAGGGGAGGAAAAAATATTGCCAGTCTTACTGTTAAGAACAGTCATCACTGGAAAATGCAGACTATAGCCTAAACATCTTGTAAGCTTTTTAAAGCCTTTTGCTCTTACTTTTCCATAAAAAACCTGACCGTAATTTAATATGCAAAATGTACTTAGGCAGTGTCCCAGACAGAATAAAACTAGACAGAAATAAATCCAGTCCTATCACCCCTGGGACTTCCTTGCTTCATCTACATGCAATAACATGGCAAATTAATAACAAACACAACTGGATGACTTTGCCAATCCAGCATCTCTCAAAGGGGCAACACTTTCCTCATGCCCATAGAGGCAAGTTTACTCTGCCCATAGAGCCTTCAAGTTTATTTTTCTTCTCATCTTCATTGCTGTAAGTGGTGAATGTGGCATCATGTACGTGGTCCTGAATGGTTCAGATCTATCAGGACATTGCAGGTAAAGGCAGGATACTTTACTACCTATTGCAAAGTTCAAAGAAACAGCTTGATTAATGCCAGAGAGTTTGGGATAAGGATGGAAGATGACTGTGGTAACGAGAAAACACTGCAAAGAAAATGGGGTAGAGAACACTGCTGGGACTGTGAAAAGAATGATAAATTTTAATAGATAAGAGCATTTTAGGGCAAATGAGAACTAATTGTAACGAGACAGACTAAAATCTAAAAATGTTTAAATTTTTCATTCACCTTGTCTGAAGGTGCCCAATTTTCTCATGAACTCAGAGTAATCATGGACTTCAACAGAAGTACCATTCCGAAAAATTAGTCACTCCAGTTAATTATTTAAATACATGTAAAGGTAGCCACCTCAAGGCATTCACACAGCAAAATTCTAGTCTTATTTCATTTTAACTAAAAAATTTACTCAGCCAGATACAAGCTGTTGTTTCACTAACAGAAAGACATTTCACTGTTGGGAGGAGGGTTTGGCTGAGGTTCTTTTGCTCATACCCTCTCTTTCCCAGTTACAGAATTGTTGCATCTCCCGTAGACCATGTAAGTGCTGGTGCTACACTGCCTTTGAGTGACTCTCCTGCTACAAGACTCCAGTGAAGCTTGAACACATCACAGGCTTAGCTATTTTTTGCTTTAAAAAATAATAATGATGGCAGGTTTTTGTTCTAGTGGAACAGTGAGGTTTCCCCTCCAGCTTTGGTAAGCATAACATGGTCTTCTGCCCACATAAATCTGTGTTGTCAGCAGAGGAGCTCATTGAAAATACAGATACGGAGCACAACATCCACTCAAATTATATGGCTTCCAAATTGTCTAGAAGCAATTATTTCTGGCAAATATCAGATAGACAATAACCAGTGGCAACAATGTAGTTACATTAAGACAAAGTACAACATAAAGAGGATGAACAGCATGTATGAGGTGGTATAATTGAGCAGCACGAATAAAGGTGATAGAAATGGAATTTAATAAGTTGAAAGGGCATGAGTTAGCATGCGTAGGAGTAACTGATTGCCCTTTCCAATATTCAGGAGTGATTTTCTTTTTTAATTGGATCATACTTCTTCATTGACGAATTGGATGCTTCTTTTTGCCCTCCTCAAGCACAAAACGTTTAAAACAAGTTTTAAAATATGTAATAACATAAAACTGAGAGAGAAGAGTAATCATCAGAAGACTTTTAGCACAAAAGTGTTGGCTTGATTCTGTCCCTAGAAAGCTTTATAATGCTTTATACTCCTGCCAAAGGAGATATGGGGTAATAGTTTCCAAGACAGTAAAGTGACTAAGTTTTGGTAGACATGCTGATTTTGCACTTGTCTACTTCTGTCCATCAAGGGAATTTTTTTCCTTCTCTCTCCTTTCTCAGACCAATATATTGATCTTAATGCCACATATTAAGATGAGTGTTCCAATGCACATGTGAAGTTTTTCTTATAAGGAGACTGCTTTGGTACACCAGCAGCAAAGTGATTTCAGCAACTGAAATAAAGTATGCACTACAAGAACTATGTTAGTATGACAGTGACAGAATAGTTGAACAGTGAAATCTATCCTGTGTATCTATGATATAAAGTACTTAGGTCTAATTTTCAAAAGTGACCCACCACTGTGAAACCTAAATCATCCATGTGCTTTTGAAAATATGCAGCATTAGCTTACACATTAATGCCAGGTTAAACAGACTGAGTGTGGATCATTTTTCCAGAAGCAGTATGACTTCAAAAATAGTTGGGGGCTGGGAAAGAAAAGTTTGCTTAATTATCTCTTACACTTTATTTTTTTTTCAAAAAGCAATTGCAAGAACGGGATGAGAGCTGTGGGAAGTATCCAATCTACTGCTCTGCCATGCACCTCACATAGGCAAAACAAAAACTGTACTTCTCACTCAAAGAAAAAAGTTTTTCAGAAAAGAACTCAAACTACTTAAAAAAAAAAATCAAACCCACAAAAAATCCCAAACCAAACCCAGTCTATCCCTATGGCACTGCTTGGAAACGTGTAAATACTTAACACTATTTTTTGAAGTTGTACCCAAATACAGTGCCTTTGAAGGCTTATCCCATGATGCTACAATTGCTTTTTGTGACATGGGTAAAAAAATGTCTGTCTAATCTTTTAAACAAAATGTCCATCTTCTTCCTTATGACAAGTGGTCTTGTGAAAGTCCATATAACCACAAAGCATAAAAGCATCATCTGTTCTCTTAGAGATTATGAAATACTGATGTGCCCACAACAGTCATCCAGATGTAGTCTTCAGGCTTTGTTGAATTCATAACCCCAAGCCCTTCTGATTTTAGGAGGCACTGAAATAATGTGGGGCCTCAGACCATTCAAGCCTAACAAAGATTGCCAAAGGTACCTTTGCTTCTCTGCCCATGGGTGAACCAGCTTTGCTTGCAGATGAACCACTTACTGCACTGGACAGTCCCTGATTCCTTCATTGAGACATTTACTGGCAAGAGACAGCCAAGTCCCGGGAACTAAGAATGCAGGGGACTTGGAGAAAAGGGATTCTGAGCTCTGAAGCTTTCAGATAGTTGTGTTGACCTAGGTGTCCAGCACTGCCAGCCAACATGAGACATAAAGAATTACAAGCCACTTCTGGAAGTGTTAAACCTTGAACTTTCGCTTCAGTCTCTCGATCTGCAAAATGCAGACACCAGTGATTTACATCAGAGGGCAACTAGTATGTTTTTTCCCCTTCAAATCGTACTTATGTGGAAACTCTCTATATTCTGAGACAGGTTTTTAAATGAACGAATCTGAATACAAAAGATGTCCCTCTTAAATTACATTATTTCCTATGGATTGAGCCAGAGAGAAAAAAATCTACACAAACTCCTTGTGACTCAGAAAAAATGATTCCGTGCTGCAAGCCAGTCCCTCCAGACAACCTATTTCCCAACACCAATTCTGAGGAATTTAAGATTTGCAGGCAAAAATTCACCATGTGTTTCACAAATCTGGTTTATAAGGGTCATTGTGCTTTACAGACTTTTTTCCAAGCAGTGGTAGTTAGATCTGGACCTGAAGCCAAGCAGCAGATGTTGGAATTTCCATGCAGAAGGCGGCTGCCAATGACCCAGAGGATCCCCTCTTACTAAAGAGATGCCGCTTCCATACACTTAGAGAGTCTAAGTGAGAAGAAATTGCAGTGCATGTTACATTCATGTAATTTTAGGACAAATCTATGCAGGTTGTTTCCTCAGAGGGGAAAAGTGTACTGCGTTTTGGAAGGGGAAGGAAGCAAAAAGTATTTCTTTATGGATGACAAAACACTGCAAGTGCAATATTGGTAACTCACCTACTGGTATTTAAGATGCCTCAGGGGCAAAACTTGGACGGGACCCAGAGATTTGACTTCTAAACCTCTGCACTAAACTTATGTAAGAGCATAATCCTGTAACGTGCTATTTATGGTTAACTTGGGCAATCTTATTTAAAAGGCCTCATGAGAAAAGTTACTCTCTAATACATATGGATGTGATAACATCTATTCTAGGCTAATCAACAGGCATTTGTACAATTAAAAAATGCCCAGTGAAGATTGCAGCTGTATTAGCTACAGACCTCAGTAGGCTTTTTAAAGCCACACCAGCACCAAAGAAGCCATTTTCAATTAATATGTCCCTAGTTAGGACCATAAAGACTAATAGAGGATGTCTGTCAGGTCAAGTTGATGGCTTGCCTGCTTCACACTGCACTAGCCTTTTCTTGTCTAGATCAAATATTTGTTAGCCTGCATCAGGCTCCCTAGCCCTGTTCTGGTGCAAATAAAATACTTCTCTTAATAAAAAAACCCCATAAATGGATTATTAGATACTCTACACTGGGATCAAGATCGTATATGGATATGAATATGTGTCAGATTTAATTCCCTCAGCTTCCTCTAGTTCTCCAAAAGCACTAGCCAAGAGACCTGAGCAGGAGTAATAAAACTTCCCCGTGTCTTGGGGAACACATGTTGTTCTCCAAAATGCAAGAACTACAAGCACAGTTAAGCTCAGCCTACGTCAGGACAACTCTCAGAACCTGTCTCAGCATCAACAGCCTCTCACCCCAAACACTCCTCTTCATAGATGTTTAAATGTGAGTACCTTTCCCTTACCAGACAGTGGGCATGCAACTCGAAAGCACTAAAAGGCTTAAATCAGAGAAGGACTAGGAAAGAACAAAACCTTAATTTACAGCCAGGAATTAGGTGGGTTCCAGTGCAGACTGAAGACCACGGAGAGAACAGGTTTCATGAGACAAATCTGTCCAAAAGCAGAGCTGTGTTCCTCAGGGACTGAAGGTAGTGCATGGTACACGACTGTCTGAATGAAACAACCCACTAATGCCTAACAGAGGTGTCATGAATGGATGGTAGCTCTGTATGAGAGGGGAAGGTTCTTAGTTGCCTAACAGACAACATTTGCTTTTCTGTTTTTCTGCTCACCCTTTGATGCCCAAAGCGACCCCAAGCTGAGGACAAGCTGAGGCCTTGCAGACAGACTGGCAAGCACAGCTTTTTGTGAGACCAAATAGCAGTGCTGTCAATTGCTTCAGTATTTTCTGCTTTTATCAGTGCTTCAGCTCCTCCCACAGAGACTATCAGCTTTCATTAAAAAAGTTTCTACCCTTTATGGCTGTGGGGAAAAGCCTGCAACCATGATTCTAATATAACCTAGTGGGTCAGAAAACAAACCAAGGAACAAGAGCCTCACACTTCTGTTCCTAACAAATAAATCATGACTTTTAAGCTGATCTCATAGTTTATGGTAACTTGATTCAAGGCTTTTGAATGACTAAGGTTAGAAGTACTTTAACTTATCAAACTAGCAAGTTCCTCAAATAAAAATAAACAAAGTGCTTTCCTACAGCTATTCTGAAGAAGATTAACTCCTTTTCCACTAACTACATCTCTCTTTACTATAAAAAGGAAACAATGACAGTTTTTAACTAACCCTTTCTCCAGAAGGCAAACAGGTCCCAGCTATTACAAACTCTCAAGCCAAAGGATATAATCTTCCCACATTGACATGTCCATATTCCACCTTCACAATGGAATTACCAGACTTAGTTACTCATATCTTTGTTGTAACTGGATGATGTAATTTGTTGAAAATGTATGATGGACTACCAAAGGCTACTTGAGGACTTCCTCAGGGGCATTGCAAATAATTTAAGCAAATAAGACTAACAGAAAACATGACTGTGTCACTGCCCTATGTCCTGTTGCTTCTAAATTGTTCCCAGTGCTCTTGAGCTGAACACCACGTGCAAAGAAGAAAATGCAGTTTTAATGAAAAAGTCTCTCTCCCTCCAAAACCAACACACATGACCATATAGCATTTCCATCAAGGTCAAGAATTTATAACACCAACAATGCACTATGACCTCAAATTATTCAAAGGATCTTTTGCTTGAAATCACGAAAATCTTGGATCTTACGAAGGTTGCACAATCAGACTGACATACCATGAGACTTCCATTCCCCTTCAGCTCTGGTTTGGTCATCCTTTGATTAATATCGCGTTTATCACGAATGCATTAATTTAAGAAAAAGGCTTCCCACACACCCCAAAAATAATCTGCATCACTCTCCGTCTCCAAAATTGTTACACAAATGACTCCTGCCCCATGCCACACCACAGACAAAAGAAAAACAATGTTGTTACTTACTAGGAACTCCAGACACCAGCCGTAATGGACGTAATACTCGGAAAGCCCGCAGTGCTTTAACATCGAATCCGGCACCTTTTCCTCCTATTGAATTCCCCCCATCTGCTTTGGTTGCTTGTTCTAAAATTGCACTAAAAAGCCTGCAAAAAGAAAGAGGAAACAATCTGTAGGCAGACAGCAAGGCTTGGGCTGAACAGGAACAGAGATCATCATCATCATATCACCCAAACTCTCTCACAGACCTGTGAAGAGTGTCACACATCTCAGTCGACATTCACATATGGTAGAGGAGAGACAGACTCTTCCCATATGCAACAGCCTATTGGTGATGTCTATACCATTTCCAAAACACTTGTTTCTGGAGCAGACATAAACATGACATGCTCCTCCTTCAGCCTAATGGCTCCTTGCAGCCAGCCATAGGCTACCAATACTTTGCTATCTTTATTAACCAACGATCCACCTTGGGGAAAAAGAATCATCACCCATAATTAATCAATCATTAATTATCTGTCACCCATTTTACAAGGAATTAAGATTCACCAAGGTCACTGCAGGTAGAACTTGGAGTGAAACTCAGGGATCCTTCAAGATGCAAATTTTTAGATAAGGGAGTATGTTCACATTGTGTGCTTGAGTATCCGTTTGTAAATGCCCTGATGCACGGGCTGGGCAAAGTGAAAAACTGTAGGAGTGTTATTATTGGAATGTTTTATTATGTTAGCAAACAAGGCAGAAAAGACAATGTTGTTGTGTGAAAAAGCTGAAGGCTCAATCTATCAGTTAATAAGAACTTGATTTAAGAAATTAGCTTTCAGGAAGCAGCTTCCATTTTTCTGGTAAAACATTAGTACCTTTGGGGGAGGACAGATTCCTCATGAATTTGCTAATGATATTGCTTTCAGCCTTGAAACCACCAGCTTGGACCCAGCCAAATTCAGCAGAGGTTAAAAGCTGTTCCAGTATAAATGGATGTCTGGCACTCTGTAGAAAATGCTTGCCTGGGAGTGGCAGAGCCCCCTTGGCCCTTAAGTTGCCATGGAGGTTCCACAGACAACTTTACAGAAACTGCCTGGAATGCCAGGAACAGCCTATTTGGAGTGGCCTGGATTCAGCACTGGCTGGTTTCTCCTCAGACTTCAGCCTGCAGTGCCTCTGTCAGGATCTCATCCATATTCCAGAGAGAGCTCCCAGACCTCATCAAGCAGAGGCTGAGCTGGACAATTGCTTAACAAGGAACTCCAACACCTGCAGCCTGTGTTAAATCTTACAGATAGGGCCACAAACATAGGGAGCTTGCCCTGGATAGGAAAAGGGGGATTCATTTACTGAAGCATCAAAGTCAACATTTCCCCAGCTCTAAATCCAACAAACAATGCGGATTAGAGGAGTGCAAATGTGAAATTCATTTCTTAAGCAGGTGGGGTTTCTTTAAAATTTTCATATTAAGAGTCTTATAAAACTTGTCAACGGTGACTGAGGAACTCCTAAACTGGATCTATTCAAAGCCTCAGCTTCAAGCACTGCAGAAAGATTTATCAACTAGGTAACAAGCGTGGGAAAAACTGTGTGTGGGGAGGTTGGATGCTGAGTTTGTAGGTGTTGCAGACTGAGAAGCAGGATGCAGAGAAGACAAAAACAGAGCCTATGAGAAATACTGCATTGACTACAGATATCACAGAGAGAGATAAACAAGGGCTAATGCAAAGAACATGTATTAGTAGAATGTATGTATTTCTTTAGCTGTGTACACAGATTATACAGTTGCAATTTTCTGCTGGTCCCCATAATAGAAACACTGTAGGTCAAATTTGGCCTAATGTATTTTCAGTAAGCTAGTGATTAAGCTCTAGCAATGTGCTCCATTTCATATTCAAACGTTTCTATCTTCCTAGTCAACAGAATTCCCATACTAGATGATGAGTGACATATCTATACAACAGTCCCAGTCTCCTGGGATCCTCTGGAGGAAAAAGAATTTACTGCAAAAAGGCTTCTAATGCTGTTTTATATCTCCAAGACTAGAAATCTCAAGGAACTCTGAGTCAGGAATAGTGCAAAACTGAGGTCCCATTTTCACTGGCTCCCTGTTTTACCAAAGAGCAGCTCTTGGCATTGGGCACCAAGGCTGCTTCTACTGCCACTCCTACAGTGAGCAAACCACAGACTGCTCCAGAAATCTGCACCCTGAGCAAGCTGTACTTGTCCCAAATTAGTTCAGGAGGAGCAGAAACAAAACCAGTAGGACAGCTCACTCCTCTGGAGCTAGAACCTCCCTTCCCAGAGTGCAGAGTTCCCTATTTGTGTTGATGTGCTAAAACATGCTATTTTGAGATACCCACAGTCATCTGCCTACTACGCTTCAGGAATAACTTGCAGTAATTCCTGCTGCTCCTCATTAAAAACCCTACATTTAAACTTGAATTTCTAATCCTGCATTTCTAATGCATTTACTCCATAGTTAATATTTCCCCTGCTTTTTACCAATGCACTGCAACTGTTTATTTCTCTCATTTATTTCACTCTCATTGTCTATTGTATTGGGGTCGAGACTGTGTTCAGTGTGGCCTGCTGAATGTCTACCCCACTCTTCAAGTTTATAGTACATCCTGCCAGTCCTGCTTCATTGTCCTCACCACCTCCTTCAGCCAGGGTGATGGCAGACATCTATGATTCAGAGGCTACCACTACCTAATGCTCTTAGTTTTTCAGCTAACTGTTTTCTGACACTAAAACAGCTGGATGGATGTTAGGCTACTGATATAAATTATGAGGCCAGAGCCCTTCTATCCTATATTTACATGGGAAATTCTGCTCTTTGATGAAAACCTTTGGGAAAAGCTTCCAGTAGGTGTGTGGAGCAAGGTGCAGTTCTTTCCTTCTCTTCTCAGGAGGTTAGTTAGCTGAAATGCATGCTCCAAGCATAGTGTGAGAGAACACTGTGCTGACAGAGAAATCGAAGTTTGGATGGCACAAAAAAGCAAGAGGGTTAATCTCTTGTGGCCACTGAAAATCTCACCATGAAAAATAAATAATAATAATAAAAAAAAATAAAGAAATCAGCCTTATTTCCTTCCACCTAACTACTTTCTGCCAGCCTAAATTCATGCCCCATTTTCATTTGGGTATGATGAAGCACAATTAACAGCATCTTGATTTCTGAATTTCACTTGTGACATGACTACACCTTAACTAAATTCATCTGACAGACATGAATTATAACAGCAGAAAAACAAATTTCTATCAACACTTTTTTTTTTGCATTTACTTGTGAAGTATGGAGCTAGCTTCACTGTTTTTCTGTCTTATATTTTGCTGTTTCTCTTTTGACATTTGAAATATCAAGAAGGTTTTCACTTTGCAGGATGACCCCAACAGCAGCATGATAAGGCCGTAACCTGCTCTTCATCTCTTCCTCTGTGGGGAGTGCACCGTGATTTTTACAGTATTAAAAAAAAAAAAAAGAGGGCTTGTCAAGGGCCTCCAGCATATTAAAAGAAAACAGAGGGCTTGGTATTTCTAAGTCCAAAAATCAGCAGAAAAACATAGCTGAAAGAATCCTCTCAGGTGCAAAAAAACAGTAAAATACAAAGTTGGGGTTTTTTCACAGTGTTTTACAGATCACCTGTGATTTCTGAGTGTGAAAGGGTTTGGATCTGCCCTTTAGAAACTCCACACAGGTCTTCAGAAACACAGATACTGTGACCACATTTTCCAGTCTGCTCTAGTTTCAGATCCTCCCCAAATACACCTTCACTGCTTACCTTCCCAAGTAAGACTGTCTTTCAAATTACACCACCTCTTTTTCTGGCAGATGCTACAGGTCCCTGGAGAATGACTGTGCCTGGCAGACAAACCACAGCACTGCCAGGAAAGACAGATATTTTTCTATCACAGCATCGTCAAGTCGGTCTTCTCTCAAGAGAAATTTCCTCCAACAGCCTAATATTAAAGGACATCACTGTGAAAGCTGAAAGTTTTAATGTTTTCCAAAAGAGGAACAGCAAAAATAAAGGAAGCAGGAGACAATTTGACTAACCATTCCTGTCTGTGGGTTGTGCCTTATTAGGCAGCTTAGGGGTGTGGTCTCTACTCTTGGCTAATTATGTTACTAGAGCCTCTCATTGATACCCTCACACAGACGTTATTCTTCAAAGCAGCATTTAACAGAGCTGCTATAGCAGGGTCATAGGCTACTTGAAGATAAGCTAGAATCAAGCCTTAAAAGACATTAATTGATGAATAAGCAGATCTCCCACACTTCAAGAATGATAAGCTGTTACAAGACTACAGGTCTTAAATGCATCCTTTCATCAGAAAATATAGCAGTTGTGTTCAGTGCTCCCCTCTGCTGCTGTTGCATATTCCTGTGGCCTTGTAAGAACCACTGACTCTAAAATCCCTTTGGATACCAGAGGACCTATCTTCAGAAGGCAGGGGACAGTGTACAAGCACATTGTTATAAACTTTTTTACAGGAACTGTGATTCCCCTCCAAAATGTATACCTGGTCCTGCAAATGTCTGTGTTGCTCTTACTTTGCTGACTTGTTTGTTTTAAGGTAAAGGAAGCCCATTGTGCAATATTATCTCTTTAAGTTACATGTGGTAAATAGTGCACAGGTGGATTTAAAAGATCTAAAACCTGTCTTTTTTTTTTTGCTTCTTTAACTTCCAACAGCACTTGAAGAGGTACTTCCCACCTAGCTTTTCTATGTTTTGTAGCAAGGACAGTCATCATTGTAAAAGAAGATGATTCCTAAGGCAGAGCAAGCACAGTTGGCAGTTACTACAGTTCTGGGACTTGATGCTTCCAGTGTTAGGCACACACCATTCTTTGCCCCACATACCAAATAAATCCCTCTGCCCAGTGCTGCAACTGTGTACAGATCACTCAGGTTTCTCCAATAGCTCCATCAATAGGCAGAAAAAAGCACCACAAAGAAATACTGTTATCAGCACTTGCTCTCTTCCTCCTCTCTCTTTAAAATTTATTTTAAACATCTTCCATGGGGCTTCCTCCCTGGCAAAAGATTCAAATACACTGAAGTTTAAACATAATGTCATTGAGGGATTTCAGACAGCCCCTAGGAAAAGAAGACAGGGCAGAACAGGAACAGATGGTATCACCACGTAGATTTTGCAGAGGGGTTGTGGAGAGGAAAAGCAGTGCACCAGCCTAGGCTGTGGTACTGAACCAGTGAGTTTAAACAGATAAACATCAAAGGAACCCATCTGGCCTTGAAGTGGAACCTGTCACTCGAGATTGTTACTATTTAACAGAGACCTTGGGGTC
Source organism: Manacus vitellinus (assembly GCF_001715985.3). Lineage (NCBI taxonomy): Eukaryota > Metazoa > Chordata > Aves > Passeriformes > Pipridae > Manacus > Manacus vitellinus. The sequence goes on from NW_021940682.1 coordinate 5,420,489, forward strand.
TTGGCCATGTTTATTATACTCCTGTAATCCCTCCCCAGTTACATTTTTTGTTCCCCCTCTGGTGGGGAACTGAGAGCTGCTGGAGGCAAAAGCAGATAGAAGACCTGAGAGCTGCAGCTTCTGCCGCTGGCAACAGAATTAATTTCAGCCTGAATATCATCTTGCTGATTAACTGCCCTAGTAGGAAAATTGAAAAGGACTGTACTTAAACTAGATATAATGCTGCTCTGTGATTTCTGGAGCCCTGCTCTCTTGCATTCCAATGGAAGAAGAGGAGGTAATGTGTCCTCTCTTTAAAATGTCTCTCGGAAAAATGAAAATGGAATGATCGCATTCACAGAACTCTTTTTTTCTCCAATCTTTCTTCAACTTAAGCAGCAATTTCCAAGCAGGTGGGATACCTGAGAGCATTCAAAGGCAGAACCAACTATGGAACTGGCCATCAATACCAGGGGAGGGGTTGGGGATTTTCCAGTTTTCAATTGCTAATATGTTATCAGATCCTCTGTCTTCGAGCAGGAGCAAAGGAGAAAGACAATGGATGTTGCCGTAAGGAGAAGCATTGTGTCCACATGGAGGCAGAGAGGTCTTGAGACTAAGAATAGGTTTCAGCCTGTTCTCCCTCCCCCTCACTGGGAATTCTCCTTCCACCCACTTTTCCCCGTGATGACGGAAAGTGGGAGGGACTGGGTAGCACACAGCAGTTTGCCGATGAAATATTTCGGGACCAGCACAAAAATGGTCAGGAAGATAGATGGTTTGGGGAAGAAATTATGAAGGGGTTTTGATGACTAGGAGTGTCCCCTTTGACATTCTCCCTAGGAGCTGATGCAGAGTTTCCTTGGTAAAGAGGTGAAAAGACTATAAGATTTTGTGGGCGATGAAACTCTTTAACAATGGGGTGGTGGGAGGATGGGACAAATTACTCAGGCAAAGAAATACTTGTTCTCTTTGTCTTCAGCTGTAGTTTATCCTTCACCTCTTCCCTCAAACAACCACAATTCAAATCCCCTGCTTATCTCTTACCCTTAGGTAGAAAAAGCAGAAGGTGTACTACTTTGCTTTTATTCAAATAAATTAAATGCCAAGCTTGAAAAACATGCAGAGGAATAACAGGATTAGAAAGGTTGCAGCTCAAAGTAGCAATTTGATCTACAATAGTAAAATTATTCTTTAGAAAGGTTAAAACATTAAAAGGGTCAAAATTAAAAGTGTTGAAATCACCAGCTGAACAGGGCAATTGAGCTGAGGAACTTAGTTTGTAGGAAAACCTGGGGTTTAAATTTTTCATCCGTCTTTCAGAATGAGAAACACCAGTAAAAGTTCACAAGATGGCAGAATTTATCTGTCATCCAACTCCTAATCTTAATTAAAGGATTACCTAGATATTATTTTTAATATTCACACAGATTTAAAGACAAAGGGATTTTCTTTTACTTAAGCATATCCAGGCGTTTGACTTTGTCCAACAGCTTGCACTGCTTCTTCTTTTTATCCCTGTTCCCAAAGAGCAGTTTAATTTCTATGTCTTGCAAACCGTTTGAATGGTGGTTGTAGGAGGAACACGATGGACAGCAACCTCTAACATCACTCATATGTAATGTACCAAGATTCCCCCACCCTTAAGCTCCCAAATATTGCCAGTATCCCCGTGTATACAGTGCCTTCAAAAACAAACTGTTGGTACTCACCCTACTACCACAATTATAAAATCTAGTAAATTCCAGCCATTGCGGAGGTAAGCGTTGGGGTGAAAGAGAAGTCCGTATGCTATTACTTTTAAAAATGCTTCCACTGTAAAAATTATGAGAAAGAGATATTCCACTCGTTCCTGGGGAAGACAAGAGAACAAGAGAGATAATGGTTAGTGTGAGTGACAAACCATGGATAAGGATGTTTTCTTTTGTTGTAGTCCACCCAACTCATTGACTCGCCACTCGGGTGCACCTAACACGCATGGCTTGCTTGCCAGGGAGCTTTCCTATGTGCAATCTTGCATAGTCTGCAATCAGTCTGACAGGACAGGGGCACTAAATTTTGGTTAGACTGAGACCTGCTGCCCTTGCCTTGGTGAGGACTGACCCCTGCACAGGCCTGTGCAAAGCAGAGAGGCAGTGTCCAAGCACTCAGCTCTCTCCAGCGTACATGGCCAAATATTGCCAGCCAGCAGAATGAACTGCATCCAGCCATCTTCTACCTCTGGAGAGGAAACATTGCTGGATGCAATAATGGGGAGAGAGATGGGTTAAAAAATAAGAAGAGCCCACCTGAGACTAATGCTTGTGTCAGACTGAGCCTTCTTTGGGATTCCCTTTTCTGTTGCTGGGGAATAAGTAGGCTGAATACTGGTGGTAAGTGATTTACAGATCAGGCTGACTAACACTAGAGGCTTTTAGTCATACTGTTAGAAATGTACGTGTCCCTGTGAAATGCAGGCTGCAATTAAGCATATCCAAAGTCACTTCCAGTAACAGTACAGCCTGATTCAGGACAAGCAATCAAGCTTTTGGAGCAGTACAGAGGCTCACCATCTCTCATTCCTGGGGCTTTTAGCCCCGGTGTGGAATAAGGATAGCAGTGTTGCAGAAATGGTAGGGACCTCCACCTAAGTAGGAGGGAAACTGCAGCATTAGGTAATCACTACAGAAGTGCTGCGTGGCAAGCTGCGTGGGAGATAAGTACATGAAAACTAGATAACAGCAAAAGGAGACTAGGTCCCTGAGAGGTTAAACTACAAAGTCATTAAAAGTTCACACTGAAGAAACAATATCTGAGATAAAAACAAATTAAAACATCCTAGGCATTCCTGTGATACCTTGAAAAATACCCAGCAAGACAATCAGACAGGTCACTATTTTTCTTCTCAGCTCCAAATTTTATCTACCCTGTTCCTCTGTCCAGCTGAACGCATGTATGACACTTTCATATTATATAGCAATAAAAAATGTGCAGGATTACAAAAAAAATCATTCCACCTTTTGACAGTTGCCCATTTGAATATTTTACATTCAGCTCCAGATAATTAACAACTCACTAGAAACCTGAAGATCAAAAAAATCCAATTGCCAGTTCATTTGTATGTTTACATTAATGTGATATTTTACATGACTGAGAAATTCCATCTGACAGTAGCAGGCATATGTTTGTGCTTTAGAATATTGCTGGTTTCCCTCAGATGATGCTTTCACAATGCCTGCAGTATCCCCCAGTGCTTAGTACAAGGAACACCCGAAAAAGCAAAAGTATCATTCTGAAGTTATCTGATCTAGTAGTAAAGCTTTTGAACACGCCCACAGCACAGAATTTGTCCACTGTTGTCCCAGATGGAGACACAGCAGTACACTATGGATTTTCCTTCCCTCGAACTCAGAGATGGAAAGAACAGCATACAATATCAGCACCTACTATGTCCCCTCTACAAATAGTGAGGACACTGTTTTACTTAGCCCAGGAATAGGCACAGAAGTGCTAACAATCAAGAATCTAACCATGGGCTTGACCACAGGAAAAAGCTCCATAATGGCTTGCACACTCCTAGAAGGGACTAACAGGGCAGCCCTTCACCTTCCACTCTTGCTGACAACTGAGCAAGTACCTCCTGATACACAAATCATGGCCAAACAGACCCAAATGATCGATCTCTATGCACACATTTGTAAAGAGGGACTAGCTGTCACGAAATCTCTTAAACCCTAGAAGTAGTATAAAATGACTGCATGATGGGAAGTCTGTGTGGTCTTTCTGACTGCCCTGCACCTTTGTGCTGCCTCTATCAACATAGCCCAGGGCCTGACACGACCCCACAGACAGCTTGCGGTAGCTCTGCCTGAGAGGTGATGCCCTACCTCTGCAAGGACAAAGTAAAACCTATGTAGAGGCTGGAGAAAGATGGAAATGGGCTCTGAGGGGGAAGAACCTGCCCTGAACTCAGTTTGGGAGTGCTGTGCCTAGGATGGACATGGCCTCACTAGGGACTAATGAACACTGTTTAGGATGGAAACAAAGATTTCTCTTATGGCAACTCAACCCACTAATTAGACTCACTCACTCCCTATTTCAGCCAAGGGCTTTCTAAAGCTGTGGGCAAGCTCTTTTTCCCTCTCACAAAAAGGGTAAAACCACTCTTCAGTCTGCCTTTGAGGTGGCCCTGTGCACTCAAGTTCATCCAGCATCCCACTGTGCACACAGAAACACAGGCTCATGCAGGAGTGCTGTAGGCCCTAAAAAACAGCCTGCCCCTAAAACCTCTCAGTGGCCACAGCTGAGATAGTTACAGGGGAATGTCGAGGAGCCCATCCTCCTATTTAAGAACTCCAGGTCCAATTTGAAGCTGGTGGGCAGAACAGTTGAAGAGGAAGGCCTAAAGCTGATCCTGTGCCCAGCAGTTTAACACCAAACACTGTCCTTGACCTCTGGGCACCCAGGGACAAAAGCTGCTGCCAGCTCTGTCTGGCTTTGTGCTGCTCCCACGGCCACAGCCCTGTGCAGGCCTGCCTGGCCAGGAGAGCCTTTCCACTCCATGAATTCCATTGAAATACCTGTACCAGTGCAATCGAAAGAGCCATGAAAGCAAACACTTTAGAAAATTCTGGAACAACTTTTTTTTTTTCTTTTTAATTACTACTTTTAAAATGTGTAATAGTGCACGGAGCAGACAGTATTTCAACAACTCACAGGTTCCAGTTGGCTGGGATTGGGAGCCTTATACCTTTTTGTCTCTGAAGATGCCTATGGGACTACTGGCCCCTCTTTTGTTATTGTAATAATGCTGTTTGTTGAAGCATGTTATTGAGGTACTAATATAACAAAATATTACACACACATGCATATATACACATCTATACATAGATATATAAATATATGCATATGTAACTACAAACTATTTGAATAAATTCCTCACAATGCTTCGATTAAGATGGAAAGATCCATAAAAAATAAAATTCTATAAAAGCCTCTGAAATGAACATAAGATACAGAATGTTGAGCAGAGGAGAGATTTTATGACCCTTTGCACTTAAATTAATGATTTCAGAGTCTAAAACTGAAGGAAAAATACTGCTGAGATTAAACAGTGCAGCTGCTCCAAGATCATTTCAGAAAGCTACTCCTGTTCAGACTCAAGAAGAATTTGAAAAGCCTACTAATTAATTTGTGTTCCCTTTTGTCCTCATGCTATAAAACTGAAAAGCCTTTATGAACACAGCATAACTCGGTAACGACACAGCATAACTGAGTTCCCTGGAATGTGGGTTTCAGTCCCAGTTCTGATGCCACCTTGCCCAGTGAGCCCACAGATATGACTCAACCATCCCCTGCCTCAGGTTGGAAATGACAGGACCACCTCTTGCCCTCAGCAGCCACAGAACAATAAATTTGCCTCTGCCAAATGGGCATCTATACTTCTGCCTGCTCATTTGAAGCTTTGCTCTCAGAGCAAAGCTGGTAGACCAGGACTCAGTGTTTCAATCTCCCAAGGGACATAGCACTGCAAAGTATCCATAATTCCAACTCTTCCAAGAAGCCGATTTGGTGCAATTTTGAAAGCAACCAAACTAGACAAGTATTGATGTTTCCCTTTGAGAGAGCTCCCTGCTGACAGGGAGGGAGGGAGCTGCCCACTACCATTATGAGAGGAGACAGCCACAGTATTGCCCCTTGAAACACAAATCCAAACCACAGCATCAAAAGAGAGGCAACTTACTTCGGAGTTGTAGGAAAGAAGGAACAGTATTTTTTTATTTGTGCCTTAGAAATGGGAACCCTGCTCACGTGGCCGAGGCACGTGAAGCATACTGCAGGTTGTAGAATTACAAAGCAGGAGCTTCCTGCTTGGGCAATAGTGATGCAAATGTTTTGAAAACCAAAGGAAAAAAACACAAACAAAATATGAGTGGAAGAAGAGGAAGGATCAAAGTTTTAAAAAACCAGCCAGTCCCTGGAGCACACATGTTCTGAGACTGGCTCTACCACTTTTTTTGAGTTTGTTTGGGGTTTTTTTGAGTTTTGTTTATTTGAGTTTGTTTGGGTTTTTTTTTTTGTAGATATAGGACATAAGCATCAGCTACCCTAGTTGATAGATTAGCCAGCACTAATGCTGCCAAGAAACAAGCTGTACATCATCTTACTTTTAACAAAGAAACAAACATCAACTTACTGTTAAGGCTCTAAGATACATTTCCGAAAGAGGATTACTGCATTAAGTATGAAAACCCTCTAATCCCATGTGCCTTCCGAAGAAGTCATAGGTTTGTTTTTGTTTATAATTTTTAAACTGTAGCTAATGTCATCCTGGGTTTATAAAAGGAGTCTGAAAACAGGAAATCCAAGGAAATTATTGTAGGGTGCCATAAGGCTTTTCTCCTGTCAGAGAGTGAGTAGACCAGTGCTGTTTCTGAGAAATGGTCGTCAGAATGATTCACTGTATCTTGATCCCAGCTCTCCAAACTCCATCCACCCAGCAGCACTGATAGGTCATAACATTTTCTTTGCAATAGTTACTCAAGGATCAAATCCCAATCAGGTTCTTGCATCTCATACACACCAGTCTAAAGAGTTTACAATACAAAATTCAGTCAGTGGAGGTTTTCTCAGACTTTTCTGTCTGTCTCTACTTGCATTCTGCTCAGCTTATGACAAACCATGTTTCAAAAATTACAGCTTATGTGTTTGAAGTAATGAGCCCCCAGCCCTGCACAGCTAGAACCTTTATGAAGCTGCCTGTTTGACCTTAGACATCAGAGTCTGCATTATTATTCCCTAATGCTTCCTTAAACATAAGAGAATACATTTCTTCAGTAATGCAAATACTCAGATGTCCAAGTAAAACAGCAGTATTTTAAGGGCCTCTGTCATATAGGATGCTTTGGCATTACTTGTATAAATAGACTCTGAAAGATACAAATCAGAGGGGAAGCACTGAGACTTTTCCCTAGTAGGGAAAACAATCTTTTCTGATGGGCAGTAAGGAGACTGAACTGCTGTGCTGGGAAAGATGGTCGAGAGACTAAACAAAAAAAAGGTTCTGTGTTTTTTGAGTTACAGGTTATGATCACATCTGAGATAAGGATATCCTCACTGTGTGAATATGTTAACCTGGAGACTACTGTTGGCATTAATAGCTTTGACCTTCTGTGAGGAAGACCCATATGTGTGCACTTGAAGGATCAATTCAATAAAGCAGATGTTAGGACAGGTTTGTTGACAACGAGTTACTTCTGAATGTATTCAGTTACTCAGGACACATTTTCAGCTAAGCATGCATGAAAACAAATACAAGCACATGAAGGAAAAACTTAAAGGAGAGAACACATTTGAATTTTTTTTTATTTCTCCTTAAAATTACTGCCATTGCAGAAACAAGTGGCCATATCCATTTATTTGATAAAGAGAAAGGGATAAGATGGCATACTGATGAACATAACTCCATTTGCTGTCACTGCTGGTCCTAAAACACAGCATCCCTTCTTCTACATGTTCCCCAAAAAGAATATTCCAAAGAACTGAGCAAAAGAACACTACCTGATTTTACCTGACAAGGATTAAACAAACCCAAAGAAGGAAGTGGGTGACAAATATCTGACTAAACATTAACACACTGTGTAGGTAAACAGAAGTCAGAAGAGCTTCTGAAAGGTTAGATTTCCAAATATGATCAGCTCTGCCTTCTCTGCACTCCAGCCAAAGGCAGTGTCAGGCTTTCTGATGAGCACAGTTAAATTCACACCAAGCACTGCAGAAATACCACCTTTTAACTAACACCTGGTGAAACGGGAGATAACACTCACATGTAGCTGCTTTAAAAGTGTCCAACACTGGAAGCATAAATCAAAGACAGAATTCTCACTAATCTGAAATAAGCAATTATAAAACAAGAATATAGTGCAAGCCAGCCTTTGGTACTTTATGATAATTCATAACAAGCCCACGATGTATTTAAAGAACTTCCCCTGAAATGAACAGAAGAGAGGACATAAATAGTTTTGAATGATTACAGGTCTGATACAGCCGCCCTATATTCAAGGGTTTCCTGGCAGATCAAGGAATACTTCATGCATAGCTGTCCTGCAGAATCTAGACTGAGGTCCTTATTTTTCTTAGAGCACTTTGGCGAGGATCAAGTTGAATTTATTTATGCATTTGGTGGAACCACGTTCTGTGTCAGAGTCCAGTTGTAAAGCAAAGCCAAGGTACATGGGGGTCAATCCCCTGTGCTAGTTACCTTGTACAAACACACTCTGCTTCTCAGCGAGCCATATGTTCATATTCACCCAAACCAAAATACAGACGATGAATGCCGTTGCTGTTCTGATTTATTTCAATTTCACCTACATCTTTTGCTAACATTAGCTGGGGAAACAAGCTCCAACTACACAGAATAATGTAATTATTGGGAATCCTACATTTCAGAAAGGATGCCAATAACATTTGGATGACAGTACAAGAGGAATATTATTTTGAAACCTTTATACTGAACAAAATTCTGTAGAGTTTGATTTAATTTTGAAGACAGCACTGCTGTGGGTTCAAATTCAGACTAGGCAACCTACAAAAGTCCCTGTTCAACCTATATTTTTTCTGAGACTGTATATGCATATTTTCTCATCCTAAATGCACCTCTAGTCCTCAGAATAAACTAACAGACTTGATCTTTCCTTTCCATTGCACATCAATGCTTCCCAGTGGGATGCCTCATTCTCCACAATAGAGGTGGTCAAGCATGTGCCTTTCTGGATACTTATAAAGGATTATGCGTCCATTCAAACTTAAAATTTGGACTCCAGTGCCAGTTAAACAATGCATAATATATATAAGATTTTCTTTATGGTTTTTGTCTGGCAATGGCAGAAATTTCTTGGGTGTTGTTGCTCAAGATTTTTTATTTTTTTTTAATTGAAATAGAACAATAGGATCCTGCCTATATATGAGTTAAATTTAGAGAATTTGGGGCTCAGTTTTTCTTGACCAAGAACTGAAGCTATCCAAACATGCCATGTAAAAATATTCCAACCTGAACAGCTCTGAAGAGGCAAAAAAGGTTGTAGTCTAGGATTTTTTTTTTGTTTTGTCCCCGACTCTGATTAAATTGAAATGAACTGTCACTTTATATTCTGATCAGACCAATAAGAGATTACCCTTCTAGGAGGAAGCAAAATTAGAGAAGGCAGCATACGGTTTATGGCTGAGGGAGCCTCATTTAGGATCTCTGGATGGAAATTAAAAGCTGGCAAGGTGTTGTGTTGTTACCATGCTTAGGAATTAAATTCACCCCCAGAAGAAAGCTTTTACTAGTTTTCTTTATGCAGTTTCAGAGGCAGGGAGGCAGTCCAGTGTCTTCTCCCAAGGTTAACAAAGCCATTAGAAACACCACAATCAATTGTCCATCTACCAAACACTGATTAACGACAGGATACCAGAAGCATCCATTTGAATCAGAGCAGCCCCAGTACGACAGCTGTATCTAATAGATCATCACAAGGCATATTGTGTCTCATTCAGCTCCCAGAATGACTCAAACAAGTTAGAAATTGGCAACTCACCATGCTCAGGTGTCTGACCTCAATCATGTATGCAATGAGATATACAAGTCTATCAGCCATGCAACATTTCAGTGCTCCATTTTATTAATTTGTTATTATTGTTATTATTATTAGCATTAAAAAACATGCTAGTGTTAAATATTGAGTATTTTGTTGGCAGACAGAACAGTAAATATATATCCCGCTTTAGGAGAGATTCTAGAGAAATAACTAATTAAATATTGATTCATTAGGACAGTTTCTAAAAGATCTTATCTATAATGCATCTTCCAAGCAGGATACCAAACACAATTACTTTTGGAAGCAATCTACGTGACCTCAGCAATAACAGTTCTAATGATTTAATTGGTTTGCACCATCTATGGGCTGGTTCCTGAAGTTATAGGTCTGGACCTCTTATCATGATATCACTTTAATCTGACCATCATTACACAATCAATGTTTTCAGTACATTATTTTTCTACTAGTCTCTAAGATTGTTAGCAGTAGCATGAAGCTTAACAAACGTGAATCTCAAGCATCTGACTGCTAAAGAGAAGTAACCCTGCCCCCATGAGATTTATTAATTTCAAATCAATTACATAATTTCAGGAGCTGATGATTTTTGAACTGCTTGAAGTCAACACTTTGGCAACTGTAGTTTGTCTGCCTTGTAAGCTCAGACTACTGTCATATGGACAGGCACACTGAGACACACTGATCATTGTATTGGGTCATCTTTTCTAAGATGTGACCAAAAATTGGGCCCCAAAATGCAGGACTGAATTTCCAACAGACTCCAACACGTGGATAGTGAGTTCCTTTGGAAATATACCCATAACGAGACTTTCTGTATGCCAAGAATTTTTTACAACCCCCTCATGGATAAGGGGGGTGTGGAAGAGTTGTATTCCATACCCTTAATTTAATGAAGCATATTTTCTGTCAGAAATTTGGGGGTTGGTTTTGGTTTTTCTTTTACTTTTCAGAAATTATCTGGTCCTACAAGGTTTCGAATAATTCTACTGCATGCCAGGAAGAATTTTGCTACTAATTTTATTTGTCTATAGGCTGAATTGCCCATTTCTCTTCATCTTCTTTACAACTTCTCAGATAACACTACAGAATTAGAAACTTTCCCTAAACCGCCTTGCAAGGGGAACCCGAATTTGAAGGTGGCATGACTGACAGAATGAAGGACATTGCCCTTGACATGGAGCACGTGTTCAGAAGAGAGAAGGGCTAGCAGGGGAAAGATGAGAACAGCAGCCAAAGAAAGGAGTGTTCAGGCAGCTTGTGTGGGATCAGATGTCAGCAAACATGGGCTCCTCAAGAAACCATGGCCACATCCAGCACTGCTTTGACCCTCTGTGAATCACTCCCAACTTCTGAGCTAAGAACTAGAGAGCCCCAAGCAAGGCCCTGCAGAAATCTGACCATGAATCTCTGTTTTAAGACACCACTGGGCAGAGGCTTTTCTCTGACTGACCACCCAGAAGAGCTCATCAAATCCCACTCTTAAAACGTCTCCGTCAAATGCATTTGAATCCGATCACTCTTGTGCATCTTATGATGCCCTAATTTATGTTTTTAATCTACTACAATTCTTTTATAATTGTTTGTGCAGTGACGCCTGACAGGGAATGCTTTATAAATAAATTGAATTTATGACTATTTATAACCTCTTGAAATTTCTTAGCAAATAAATTGGTCCCACAGTTCAGTGTTCTAAGGGTGGGGCCTCTCTGTACACATTCATACAAACATACAACCAACATACATGCATGAAAGAAAGAGAGAAAGGGAGGGGGAGATGGAGTGTGTATGTGTGTGTGACCTTTCCTTTCATGAGTAGCTTAAGGGCATATTTAACATTCTGTTCACAGTGCTCATGGCAGACAGGAAAAACACGACTGAAGGGAATGAAAAATGAAAAGTCCTTGCAGGTTCTCCATCTCAGGCTCCATCTTTCCTTTTGTGGGACAAAGGTTTTCAGGTCTTGTTTACTACCCCTGAGTAGGTTTCTGTTCGTTTGCTTGCTGCTTTAGCAGACAGGACACATGAAATGAGGCAGCTATAAGGACCTTTGACAACCAGCACATAAAACTCATTTTATTTCCTTAATGGAAGGCTAATTGGTAATTAAAAACATGACTGTGACCTGTGCAGTACCCAGAGAATAGAAATTGACTTCATTTTAAACAGATAAAGCTCCCAGGGCTGCAGCTCTGCAGAGCAGAAAGACTTTTTCTGGGCAAGGAGAAGTGTAAGAAGTGCTTTAGTTTTTAGCAGGTTTTGCTAACTTAGGCAAACAAAAAAAAACCCCAAGAACTTTGCCAGGTCTTCTGTCCCTTGGTTGATGCCCAAGAGCCTCTCTGCTGACCCTCACTACAGCGGCTGCTGATGTGGAAACAGACTCAGGGACAAGAAGCTGGAAAATGCAATTTGGCTTCGTGCCCGGCCTCCCCCAGTCAAAGCAGAGCAGGCATTTTCATCTCTTGTAAGACAAGCGTGCACTTCATCTTCTTATGTGCATGTATTGCAGGGGTAAAGGGGCAAAATAATAATCTTACTAGATGCCACCACCTTCCATCTAGTTAGGCTGGGTCCAAGTGTCAAGCTGGTGTTAACCCCAGCCTGCTGGACACAAGGATCAGTCTCACAGGGCACAGAGAAGTGCTTGGGTGGGTGCAGACTAATGCAAGGTCACGTCATAACAAAATATTTGGATTTGCTTCAAGCAAGCCAAACACATGGATCTGGGAATGTTAAAAACATTTTTGCTCAATAAAAATGTTTAAACATAAGGTTCTGTTATTTCTGAGCTGAAGCTTTCTGAGAATTTCTCTTTACAGACACTAGAAAGGGAGAATATCCTGTACAGAATAATACAAACATTTCATTCTAATATTCAATAAAACCAAGTTTTGAAATACTGGAGTTTCACAGACAATGCCCAGACCTCCACCAGCCTGAGTGCCAAACCAGCAGGAAGGAAAATTGAAAAAAGAGAAACAGCTCCAAAATGGGTTAATACAGGCTAATGCATTTACTTCATTAAAAGCAAGGAAGAAGGATTTCTAATTAAGTTCAGACGTTAATAAGAAATGAAGATTGCACCCATGACACTTTTTGCAATTGAAAAGTCTATAAAGAACTATAGTGAGCTACTAATTTTCATGCTAGAGGAGAGGAGAGGCATCCAATGTACCTGTGTTTTCTTTTACTATGATAAACCCCCTTAAGACAATATTTATTCTCATGTAGATAAAATAAAAACTAAGAAAAATATTAAAGTGTGGACAGTGAGAGGTCAGAAATGTTATTGGTATCCTATAATGCCCTTTAATTAAACTCAGCTTGATTATCTTCTGGCTAGTTTACAAAAAGGCATACTCTTCCTATATTCCCTGGTTTCAGGGATGGCTCTATCTCCTGCAAATATTAAAGGCTGCGGGATCTCTGTCTAGAGGGAAAATTAGATTTCAGCTGGCCTGTCTGAAAAAAAAAAAAATAAAAAAAGAGATCTAAATCCCACCCTCAACCAGAATTCCCTTTCATCAGTCACAGTCAAATTCTTGTGACGCCCATCACTCGGGGGGGTCACCCCCGGTGAAACGATCCCTGAGAACTCAGCCAGATTTCCCCTACGTCAGACACACTACTGCTCAGGGCTGGTAAGCATTCTGCCAAATGGACTTGGATTTCAAAGATTTTGTGTTCACTTGATGAAAATAAGACGTTACACAATGTGTTTTCACTCACTCTGTTCCCAAGGCTCCCTTTCGCTTCAATCACCCTCAGGCTCGAGGCAAACAGGATTCGTATTGATCTGTCTGAAAATTATTTTTAATGCTATTAATGTTGTAGGCTGCTGTAATGGATGTCTTCCAAGATTTCCATCCTGACTGGTTGTTCTGACTGATCTGTAACACACTAAACCCATCACTTTGGCCTTGCTGCTGGCCAAGACCCAGCTGACACCACAGAAATAAAAGACAGCCGACGCCTGTACTTGAACTTTAATGGGGTGCAAGTGTTTACTTGTGCTCAGTGCATATTCCTCGTGGCCTCACAAGCTGCACAGTGTCACTGGGTGACATTTTCTGGCTTTCTACCCCTCCATTCCCCTACTCTGCTTTCTGTACATTTTAGGTCACGTATAGTAAAGTTGAGCTCTTTGCTGCCAATGCAGAAGTGGCAGGAGCTGGATGAACTCCTGGATGCCATTTCAGGACAATTATTCTCCTGTCATATTATCTCCCAGTCAAACATGCAGTGATTACTGTGTTTAACTGAAGAATACCACATTAAATTCAAAAACATAAAATGGAAATACATGTTTAATATTGCATATGGTAATACCTAAAATAAATGGAATTGCAGGCAAAGCTTTTAAAAAACATAGTATAATAAGCTTAGACCCCAAAAGAAAAAAGGTTAAAAATATGAATTTGACAAGCATTATGAAATTTCTCATGGAACAGATTTTAAATAAATAAAGTCCTTATTTGGACATAATTTCCACTGACTCGTAGAAGGACTGCATGAGCAAGAACTGACTGAAAATCAAGTACAGTAAGCTTTGGCCTAGTCCTACCAAAAATATTCTATAGTAACACTAAATCAAATTGCACAGAATTGAGGGATTTTAGTGGGTTTTTTTACTTGTCTACAAACTGTGCTAAGGCAGTGCTGTGCTAATGTTTGACCTCAATGGTGGAACTGATTAAAAACTAACATTAAGTGTAATAAGCTGCTATTATTTACAGAACAGCAAAAAGGGTGTTAACAGAACAAACATAGAAATAAATATAGCAAAAAATAATTTCAATATTGCTCCTTCATTCTGTTTTGACTGTCTTTGGTACCGTTAGTAACACACAGATGGAAGGAGAACAAGTTTTGCAGGTAATAAGCATTGCTCAGTGCACAGTTTATTCTGATCCTTTGACAGACTGCAAGAACAAACACAGCAACCTAAAATTTGCTCACAGAATATTTTTTGAATGGCAAAGGAGATGATGATTAAATTTTTGCAGACACTTTTGTGTTTTGTTGTAGTCTTCCAATTTTAGCCATTCAGTCTAAACCGAAATTTTCCAAAATATTTTTTCTCACATAACAATTCTGTCCTTGTAGAATCCATCAGGATTCATAAAAATATAGAAAAACATTCGTAGGATAGCATATCATAAGGACTCGTCTCAAGCTCCCAAGCATGACTTATGTTCCAACCATATCTGTCACTTGCATGTCCTCTGTCTCACTCTCCTATGCTGTCTCACTCTGCTTTATTTCAAACACAATTTGTTTTCACAGGGAGATGAAAAAAACAAGAAAGGAGGACTATGAAACCACTGGCCTATGGCAAATGCCATAAAATAATCAGGAGAAATTCTTTAATTTTAATTAGCTTCCTTTCTGCAATTGTTCCCTTCATGAAAAGTTCAATTACCAAGAAGCAGTACTGTTAGATTCACTGTACTATATCATGCTTAGTTGGGGTGTTACACAGAAAAAGAAAATGACAGTGAAATCTCTTGTAGAGCTCGCCAGATGCGAATCTAGTAGGGCTGAATGATCCCACAAGGCTTGTGGAGCTGACTGAAAGGATGACATTGCCAGGGATAAGTTTGTCTCATCATCTAAGTGCTTTAGATCTTCAGAAAAGGCTGCAGGGGTTACAGTCAATCACAAACTGAATGTGACTCAATGTCATGCTATTGCAAAACACAAAAAAGCAAACAACACGCTGGGATGTGTAAACAAACGTACAAACCACAAGACGCAAGAAAAATTCCTTCTGCTGTACACAGCAGGGGTGAAAGTTTTGCTGAAATTCTGTGAATGAAGGAATACATGGACAGAATGGAGATGGATCAAGGGAGAGCAACAAGCATCTTCTGAAGTGCAGAAAAATGACAAGGCTCCAGACTGCTGCAGAGAGGCCGTGAATAACCTGCTTGCCTGCGTTCGCTTTGGATGTGGCAGGAAGTAATGGCTTTGTACTGGCACAAAGAAGGTTTAGGATGGACATTAAGGAAACCTTACCCTGGGATGCCAGTATTGGTGAAAGAGCTGTGACAGAGTACACTGGTTGGAAAGTTATAGTCCTTAAGTCACAAGAGGTTAAATCCCCCTGTGGATTAGAATGACTACAAGGAGAGGCTGAGGGAGCTGGGGTTGTTTAGCCTGGAGAAGAGGAGGCTCAGGGGAGACCTCATCACCTGACAGGAGGTTGTAGCCAGGTGGGGGTTGGTCTCTTTTCCCAGGCAACTATCAGCAAGACAAGAAGGCACGGTCTCAAGTTGTGCCAGGGGAGGTTTAGGTTAGATATTAGAAAGAATTTCTTTACAGAGAGGGTGGTCAGACATTGGAATGGGCTGCCCAGGAAAGTGGTGGATTCTCCATCCCTGAAGATTTTTAAAAAGAGACTGGATGTGGCACTTAGTGCCATGGTCTAGTAACCGCAGCAGTGGTGGATCAAGGGTTGGACTTGATGATCTCGGAGGTCCCTTCCAACCCAGCTGATTCTATGATTCTGTGACTAAATGATCTACCAGGCTACCTTCTAGCCACAGCTTTTGTATTCTTGAGGCTCTAATAGATGCCCATGGCCTCAAGATCCAGCCAGATTTGTCTCATCAGGGAGGCAGCTGTCCATTGGTTTGGAACAGAAAGACACCAGCAGACAAGTCCTTTTCTATTCACGAGTGAATAGCCTTTCAAAATGTTTTTGACACCCATGCAGCTAAGGCAGATCTAGGCAAGAAATCTACTAGTCATTTGGGATTTCAAGGAATGCCTCCATATGTCATCATTTGGAAAAGGAGCTCAATAGGTCTCTTGGGGGAAACAGAATTCAGGCTTTTCCCCAGGGCTTCTCTGTTTAGAAATGTCATTGCAATCACACTGGAATGGAGTAAGGTTTTCTGTTCTTGCAGTGCAGTTTCAGTGTTTTCTAAGATTACGTTGTAGAGTCCAAGTTAAGAGGAGGGATTTTCCCCTCTCTGAGACGAATCTCAAGCACTATCCTTCTGACAGATTCTCATCTAGGCTGGTGATATATACAGCAGAAGTTTCTCTTCCTCAGTGGATCTGCCTCTGAAGGGCATTCGGGAACATGACCTTGTGAATGTTTAGTCTTCTTTTGATCTCTTTTGCATTGGGTCCACAGAGCCCCTGCAGCAGAAATCTATGAGCTTTGCTGAGCATATTTGTAATTAATCCTGGACTTAGAGAAATGTGGGGATTAGTGGTTTGCTGAACTCCTTATGTCTCTGGAGCAATGCTGGAGTTTCCTTGTTACAAGCGGCAGAGAAGGAGTCAGCATTTGCTGAGAATTTGGCTTAGGCCACTGAACCTACTGATTTCCATAGATCAGAGAAGTCTTCAAAGCAATACTACTAGCTTGAATAAATACAGTCTCCTTCATCCAAAGGTTGCAATAGACTTCACAGACAGTAATGAATGAATTAAAATATAAATCATGCCCCAGGGGCAAAAGAGAAACTGCCTCTATTTCACAACTGGAAAAATTGAGAAATACATAGGATAAAGTTATTTGAAGATTTGAGGTCTTCCATTTCCTAAGTACTCATTTTAGGACAATGACAGCCTGATTCTTTTTTTTTTTTTCAGAGACACCAAGTGGTTTGTTGACTAATTGGACTGATGATGCCTCTAGGGATAGGAGCTTGGCACAGTGACTTGACTGATTTAACCAGCTAACAAGCTAATAGCAATTTACGGCAGACGAACCTCTGACAAGCATAAAAAGACCTTGTCTAAATGTTTAGAAATCTCTGATTAATTCCTGGTGGATGAAAACTGAGATATTGCTGTCTCTGTCCCTCTTTGTTGCTTACACTCCACCTCCTGCCTCATGTTTCTGCCATCTTTCTAACCTTTTATCTCTTTTTTTGTTGCTTTAGTTTGCACTCCACTTTTCTTTTCCAGAGATTTGGCTGAAAGTGCAGGTGTCAGGATCTCCATCTCCAAAACACAAGCCATTCAAAACTGAGAGACAGGTTTGGAAATTGGACCTACCTAATTACCACTTTTGACAAAATCAGGAGTGTGATGGTGCAAACCTTGGGGGGATACTTTTGCTATTCCACACCACAGATATGGTGTCCATACCATGCAAAGTTTGTGGGATGCCAAAGAAACTTCATTATCCAAGAAGGATACCTTCTGGCTCACTTCTGTAAACTACTCTAATATGTAGTACTCTAGCAACACAAATTATTTGGTGGCATTTGCACTGTAGCATCAAAACAATACCAAGACACTGCAAATGCAACTGCAGCCAGTGGGGACCAGAAGCACCAAAATTCTCTCTCAGCAAGAGAATTATACCTGAATAACAGTCATAACTGTTATAACAGAATAACCTGAATAACTTGTCATAAACAGTTTAGCAGCCTTTTGTTGCCACATACTTAAAAGGAGGGAAGATATATATCACAGCAGGATGAATGTATTGCACTGTAGCTGGTATGTACTTTAATTTACTGAAATCTCACTGCTGTTCAACCCACAGGTGATGCTGACTGGGGTGCAGGAGGCTGCAATGCACCTCACACAGAAGGCAGGCTGCATGTACACTCACCAGAGGAGAGGCTGCAATACTTTTCTGCACAACAGAATTCTCCCATTCTCTATAAACCCGGACTTGGGCCAGTTGCCAGCATCCTAATGAAGTTGAGTTAGACCCTGTGCATCAACCTGCTCCTCCTCCTACCTGTTGCTGTGATTTTTTTCTTTCTCTGCAGAACCAAAACATACAAAATCCCTTTGTAAAATTGTGATTCAGTTCAACTAAAGCAGTATCCAAGAGGATGCACTCTTCAGGACTGCAACAAAGTAATGCAGTAGGCCTCTGCTCTTAAAAAAGCAGAACAAAACACAATTATATAAAAAGATATGTACCTACTGAGTGCACAAGGTCCCTCTTGTAAAATAGGTACCTTATAGCTCACTGTCATGACACTCCTCCTTCAAGGCAATCACAAGAATTCATTCTGGGGGTAGGCTGATGAAAACGGAGATCTGAGATCAAATTCTGAGCAGGTAATAAATAAAAGGGGCTTTATGTTGACAGTAAGCATTCTTCCCTAACAAAAACTCCTTACAAATCTGCACTGGTATGCTTTTGGTAAGGCTGGTGCTCTAGAGCATTGCAGTGTGAGCAAGGAAGACCTTCACAAGGAGGGAGATCAGAGCCTCTAATAACCTGTAGTAGGTGCACCAGAAAGACTGGGGGTGGCCCAGGAAGAGGGATGTGGTGTTGTTCCAGCCCCAGCTGTGCCCACAATGTCCTTCCTTTCACCAGGGCTCCTACTTTGCACTCTCCTAAGGGGAGCCTTACAGCCCTCTAAAAATAATATTTATGGGTCTGTGTTTCACCAGGCAGCAGTTTCTGAAAGGAATACTGCAGTTTTAGCAGTTATTCCTAACTGTTTAAGAGTATGCTGGTGTTTAGGAAAACAAGATTCCAAGAGTAACAGGTACTATCCATTTCTGATTTTCACTCTTCGAAATTCAGCCCATTTAGGAGGGGAAAAAAAAAGTGCTGCCATATACCCAAGCCTATGAGCACCAATGTATTTTAATGGATACATTTTTCTCTTATATCTAGCCCTAAGCAAGATACATTTTTCACCCCTAAGCAAGACCTGAAAATGTACCACATCATCTATATTGCTCTGTAACCCAAAATCCCAAGCCTCCTTTGGAAACCTTCCTTTCAGAACAATTTAATATGATGTGATATTAACATGGCAACATTTTTTTCCCTCGTGAATTAGAAGTGTCATTCTCTCTCTTTGGACTAATTTCTGCTAGACAAATACAGCCTACCTCGAGTAGAGAAATTCCCATGTTCTGCACTTTTTTTTACTGGTGAGGCTTTCTTTACTCTGTACCTCGAGCTCTTTAGTGACTTTGCCTCATTTAAAAGCTGTATCTCTGCTCAGCATGCCTGCATTCCTGTGGAGAGTTGCTTAATCCCTTTGTATACTCCCAATCTGCCTGCAAGGAACACAGAGCATTCCCAGATCTTTAAATGAAGGCAACACAAAAATATACTTTCTTTTATTAATAGAAAAGAGTCCCTGTACTGTTTAAAAAAGAAAACCAAATGAAACCAAAACAAACAAACAAACAAACACAAAGACCCCCAAGCCCTCTCTTTTTTGGTATTATCCTTTTTTCCTGCTTTACTCAATTATAGCTGATTGGTTGTTAAGTGCCATGACATATGAGTCATACAGGATCTAGGACACAGGATGTGTTCAGAGTTGCTTAATCATGTTCTAATATTTAACATGTACACTTGTTTACTAGGTAAGAGTTGTGCATGATATTTAAAGTGTGCTATGTTAATTTGGGATGTTAAAACTAAATGGACAGAGAATGATAAACAAAAATGATACAGGCAAACAAAGAGGAAGAAAGAAAATATAAACCAAAGCACAATGTGAAACAGACTCCCAGGGCATAGGAAGAAAGAATTCCCATTCTAATTTTTCTGTTGGGGCACATGTAAGTCTTCTCTCAATTTTACCAATTTAAGGTAAGGGTAACTTCCTTTTTGTGATGCATGTCTAGTTTTACCCTAAAAGCAGCCAACCTTTCCTCACCTCGAATTTTCCTCAAAAATACCTAGCTCCCAAATGCCCCTAAAACTCCTTCAGGACATGATGAAAGCCATCTGTGCACCAAATAATGACTTTTGCTGCCTATTTTGAAGTGTTGACATCTGCCTCTAGTCACTTAAGGAAAGGAAAAGGACATCCTATATCCAAAAAATAATTTTTTCCTCCTTTCCCCCTTTCATTACAGCATTTATCTCTCAGTCAGCACATCAAACAGCTTTCAAAAGAGCACACAGAAACAAGCCAAGCTGTCTCAAGGTGAAGCAGATGATCTGTGTTCAGTGGTGGGGCATGAATGTTGATGAAAACACAATTTTAGCCCGAGGGTTCCACTCTAAAGAGTGAGAACCTTTTTCATGGATAAAAACAATAAATATCTAAAAAAGATTACTTAGTTGTGAAAGTTACCCATGAATGACGAAGCTACATAGACAAGATGGAAGAAGAGAACAGAAATAAGATTTGCTTAATATAATCAGGGACATCTGAACTCAGAATACTTAAGGAAGGTAAGGACTATGCAAAAGACCAAAAAAAAAAGCTATTTGGCTAACTTCTCCTGGAAGCACTTGACAGCTGACCGTGGTTTGGAAAGGCCTGAGGGCAGTTTACTGCGGGGACTGAGTCAAGGCAGCTTTGCACGAGAGAGGACGATGGCATTCTGCAAGGCACAGAGGACAGAGGCCTATTTTAAGGAGATGGTTTGCTGTCCCCAGAGACCCCTGATGGGGATACAAGACAACATGGAGGACTGCAGCAAGAGCAGTCACAGAAACAGAGCTTAACTTGGAAACTGCTTTACAAATTAATTGCTTGTTACTTCGAACCCTCTTTGTTTTTCTTCCCCACATTTGATGGTTTTTGTCTCTTGTCCTCCTACCTGTGACTTCTCCCATTTTCATCCCACTTTATCACCTGTATTTAGATACTGGCTTGTTTTTTTTTTTCTTCTATCACACTCTCTCAGAGTTCCCAGGTTCCTGTTAAAACACTGCAAGCACCCTATAGTAATGATGTTTTTAATCCCTAGACTACTTTTGTTTAATGGGAATTTACAAGAAAAAGATGTTCCTTGGGAGCCATCAGAAGCTGTCAATGAAGCACGAAAAGCCCAAACAAGACAGCACCAGGAAAGCATAGGGTACAAAGCCGGATTCAGCTTGGGGGAAAACAAGTAGTCTGAGGATCAGTGGTACCCTGTCTCTTCCTTAACAGCACACAGGGACCCCTGGTGCCTCATGGTTCATTTCTAGTCCCCTTCTCCTGGTTTACAGAGAAATGATGGGATGATGTTATGCTACGGTTCATCAAGGGTTTTGAACAGAGGGTATATTGACAGCACACTATTCCCAACTGTTGGTCCAGACTTTTGGAGGCAAGAGCTGCTAAACTTCTAATCTGCATTATGGACAAAATGACTCCCTAGCAATTCCCAGAAAACTCCAAAATCCCACAGCCACATTTCCCCATGCTATTACTAGTCCTGCAAAGGGCATAACAGTGAATCAGAGCCAATATTTCAAAAGCCACTCATCCAAATTCTGTCTTTCCTGTCTGTATCAATGTACTTACCAACATCTGAGCAACTCATTAGCTCTCCCTGTCTTTCATGAAAAAGGACAGAGGGTTGCATTTTCCAAGTAAGCAAAGAGTTTTGTACACCAATTTTTACAATTAATTGTGTTTGTAGCAGATGTGCATCTTATTCTTTTCAATTTCCCTTCATGCCTAACTTCCAGCAACAGTCCAAAATTGGTCCACTTAGTCTTCAATCCAGTTATTCACCTGTCTGCCCAAAGCTGCTTCTTGGTGGGCACGCTGGGCAAGACTGATCAATTCTGTAGGGATCCCTCCTGTCTAGTCCCTATCTCTAGGCTTCATTTCTTGTTTTTTTTTTCCTCTTTTTCTACCCTTAGCCACCAAGCATTTTTCTTGGTAAGTGCTCTCTAAACAAAAATGCACAGTTCCCCTTCAAGCACTACGAACGCCTCAGTGACATGGCAAAAAAAGCTAAAACATAGAGTGATTAAGATATCACTTCAATTTATTGCACAATCCAAGCTACACTTCACACAGTTCTCTCAGAAAACAGAATCTGAAGGGCACAAAACTCGTACCTCATCTCTGCAACGCTTTTTCAGAAATGTTACCATTTCAGTGCGTCACAAGTGGTCATAAAAACAGCAGCATCTCCAATACAAAACCACAAAAGAACCTTATAAAATTGTTTAGATTTAAGGGAGGAAAGGCAACCAGCAGATCTATGTCTTCTGCCAATATGCTAAAGGAAAAAGATTTAAGCATACTGATTTACAACATTGGAAAAGAATTAATCTGACTCATACAATTACTAAAGGACATTTGTCTCCATAACCCAGTAGGCAACTTCATTTTTCATCCTGTTGAACGGTATTTCCAACTTTCATTTCTTTCCCTTGTTAACAAATAGCCTTTTTAGTCCTGTTGCTTTCTAACTATTATTCAACAACAAAAAAACCCCAAACAACCTAAAACCACAAACAAACAACCCCCCCAAAATTAAATAACCAGAATATCTATGTAGTTTATTTGCCATATGGGGTAGATTATGGAGGGAAGGCACTGAAATCCCCTCAAACTAATCCCTGCAGGGAAAGAGGTGAGAAACTTTACTGCCTTGAAGCTGAAAGACAATGTTCAGGTACAAGGGTGGTGGAAACACTGAAAAGATGCAGAAATGAAGGAATGTCACTTATCTTTGGTATGCCTTTGGAAATCTAAGTTCAACCTATATAACATGGATCTACAAGAAAGCTGGAGAGGAACTTTTTACATGGGCATGTAGTGATAGGACAAGAGGGAACGGCTTTAAACTGAAAGAGGGTAGGTTTCAATTAGATATTTGAAGAAATTCTTTACTGTGAGGGTGGTGAGGCACTGGAACAGGCTGCCTAGATAAGCTGTGGACGCCCCATCCCTGGAAGTGTTCAAGACCAAGTTGGATGGGGCTCTAAATAACCTGGTCTAGTGGAGGGGGTTGGAACTAAGTCATCTCTAAGATCCCTTCCAACCCAAACCATTCTATGATTCTATAACAATTTGAAGCCAGTGGAGCTCCTTAAATCAAAACACTTGTTCTTTAGGTGTGTCAAGAGTGCCTGAATGAACAAATTTGTCTCTATGAAATGAAATATGAAATTCTGTCCTAGGCTAACGATGAGTGAAGGTTCATCAGGCACAGCCATGGTTTACATGGGCCTCTCAGCCCACAGTAGCACTGAATTAGGGCAACTACTGTGTCTACAGCAGAAAGCAGCACTGAAAGGCTGGTTTTATAACCAGCTCCTCTGCCGTTCCTCAGGCCCACTCAAAAGTTCCGCACAGACGTGGAATTTGTTGCTTAAAACCGGGCATTCGACAACGAAAACTCAGATCTGTGTGATTTACCCCAAGCATAAGCAGTGAGGTGAGGCTTTTGGAGGGCACAACCCAGAACTCCCACCAGCCAGTCCCTGTTCTGCCAACACCGCCTGCAACACGCACCGCGGAAGTGCTGAGAAAGAGGTAAATATCTCCTCACACGTGGTCTTCTCCCAGCAAAACAAACACGCTGGTTGGCTTCAAACTGCAGATATTGTCAAGTTAATTATTGCTGTCAAGTTAATTATTGCTGCTGTTCTTATTATTTTCCACTCATCATCTCTCCTGTAACGACTCGGTAGCTTCCTTGGAGAAAGAAATGTCTGTGGGTAATGATTTCACTGCTTTTCCTCCTCTGCCTGCCTCTCGATCGCTCTTTTATATTGAATAATCATTTATATGGTAGTTTAATTAGCTAATTATGAACGCATTTGGGTATTTTAAGGAGGAAGAACCATTGTTTACTTGCTGGTAATGAAGTGGGTTGCGTTTGATTTTGGTGTCGGGAAATATACGAGTATTATTTTCCTGGGTGGCAGTACCAAATATTAAAAACATAATTATTTGCTTATATCTTGGTACACTGAAAGGGGAAGTAAATTTCCATGGTTGCAGGCTTTGGGCTTCTGGTGGATTATCATCAGTATAACTGATCTGGATATGCTTTTTAGGACACAGAAAGAGCAGTTGAGAAAGGGACACTAATTACAGACAGAAAGACTTACTGCATTTTGAAGGCTTTGCACAACACTCGATTCACCTGGCTGCCATCAAAGCCAACACAAACAGCTTCCAAATCCCTCCTCCCCCTTCAAGGGTATAGGCAGAAGAAAGCATCTAACTGGGTCGCTGATGGTCCTTGTGATCTGTATGCAGCAGCTGTGTTTGACAGTCTACACCCATCCTGCCAGGCCAAGAGAAGCTCTGTGCTCAGGAAGGCTCTGCTTGATTCTCTTGACACTAACAAACCAGACAGGTTGCCAGAAAACAGCAGCAGGCCTGAGTGGAAGGAATGAGCAGGAGCAGTGGAGATGTAGCCTCGGAGTCTCTCTCTCTTGAGCATGATCCCGAGAGAGGGAGGCTGGAGTGCGTCTGCTGCAGTTCTGCTCTGCCATGAATGGCAACTGATGAGATTTATGTAATCCCAGCGAGATATTTTGTAGAATGCACAGACTATGAAGCAGGTCTAAAGAAAAACATGAGCCTGGTCATGATGTACCTCCAAATGTTGCTATAAGTTTCCCAGGATCAGGTCCTCCTTGTGGCACTCACCCTTCCCTTCCAATGGGAGCTAGCATGGAATTAGATGAATGATGCAGAAACAAGGCAGTATGAAGGCTTTGGCCTCCTCATTTTACCCCATTTCTCAGTTTGAGAAACACAAATTACTCAGACATTCTAGCTTAACTGAGCATGGTTTTAAGACCTCCACTTGCTAGCTGCACAGTCAGCAGAGAAGACAGAAGTATTTAGTCTTTGATAAAGCAAAACAAGGAGCAAAACATGTAGTGCATTGACTCAGGGTGAAAGAAACAACACGTTCCTGCCAGACTAGTTTATGCAACAGTGCCTAGAAAGGAGAGATGCCTGTAGGATATCTACAGTTCAGTTCCCTCCCAAAGGCCAACTTCTATTCCCAAGGGTTAGAAAACAGTGCAGCTCCTACAGTTTTCAGCAGCACTGCTTCCAGCTTCATTAATGACTAAGAAGGATAAATTCTTTTAAAACAAACAAACAAACAGACCCATCTTGTAACATGTCCTGATTTTGTTCCTTTTTAAGCAAATTTTAGGGGACGTCATAAATCAGCTCCTCCGTGCTCCATTTTGCACTTTCTTGTATACTGCTCACTGCTCTTTTCAAATGTATTTTTTCTAAGAACTCTGAATCTATTTCAAACTCGTATGTACTATAACTAACAGCACATAAATACAAAAATCCTGAATTTGCCTTAAAAGGACCTATTAAGAGCAGCAGAACTGTGTTTATAGATGTCTTTCTTTGATTTATAGTTTCTGAGGCTTTACTACACATTTTCAAACTTTACTACAAAAACTATGCTGGCTAGAATTTTGATGTTTTCCAAAGCAAAGCTGAAAGCAATATAACTGCAGAAGACTGGGCTACCACAAAATCATCAACTGCTGTGAAACTCAAGGTAAAATTGTGGGATTTAGCAAGATATGCAGATTAGACTAAGCATGTAAGCAACACCTATCATAGCCCTCCAGAATTCATCCATACCCAATGCCCTTTACAAAGATCCCCAAAATTAAATCCATCTTGCAATGTGAACTGAAGGTCATTAAAGATGGGTCCAGCTGCATCAGCAGGGGAGTGAGTCCTGGAGTCAAGGACCTGGGCTAAATATAACTGGCCATCAGCTTCATCCTGCCTTAACCTTGAGGCTATTAGCAGAGCATTCCAGTGAATTTGAAGTGCCTTGGTATCATGTGAGAAGAAAGTTGCTCTCAGGTATTCATATCACTGCCATTCACAGCTTCACAGTTTATTAATGACATATGTGCAGTGAACTTAGATGTATGAGCCTCAAGCTTCCATGCCCTCACACCACTTTCTCACAAGTATGATTTTTTTTAAACTTGAGTGGAGTTACAAATTGAGAGCAGAGTCCATTTCGGCATCTCATGGTTAATTAATGTCTTGGTTATATGAACATTTTATTGCCTAAACACTTTTAAAATGTAGTTTATATAAATTTTCATAATCTAATTATCAATAATTGGCCTGCCCTCAGCCGTACGAACATCTGAGCTGACTAATTAATATTAAAGGCTGATGCTTTATCAAACATCTTGGGGTCATATATCATCAAGATCTACAGCGCCGTGACAGCTGCTAAAGTATGCGAAACGCACACGCCTACGTCCAGTCATTTGGAGTTATGTTCACTGAGGGGCCGGTCAGGCTGCAGAGCCACAAAGGACTGCTGCAAGAGTACAGCTGGAGCTTTGTTCACAGCTGGGGCAGGACCCTCCAAAATTTCAGATTCCTTGGAATCAAAAAACGACACTTGTGCAGAGCCTCTTGTGTCTGCAGGCTCGTTGCAGTTTAAGTCGGTAACACCGCCTGTATGTTTTAAAAAAAACCCCACTCTTTGGACCAGGTGTTGCAAGTTGTCTCTCAGCAATACACGTACAGATCGAGAGACAAGAGAATCTTATGTTTCATGATATAAAATTTTAAAAGCCCCACCTTCATTAGGAAAATTCCTTATTATGTCTAATCAAAATAGTCACAGTGTCCCTCATGTTTCAGCCCAGGTGTTACAGTCGTTATGAAGAAGATTTGTAGATGTCACTTAAATTCGATTTCTTGCAGATATTAACTAGCAGCCAAGGACAAAAAAAAATCCCACATAAATAATCCACAATGCCCCATTAACCATTGTTTTCCAGCCTCAAAACCACAAGAGAATGTGTTGTCAAGCACAGAGGCCCCACAAATTCTATATATAAAACTTAGATTTCTGTTCCTATTGTTGACAAAGAGCAGGGAAGAATGAGGGAGCAAGGGGAAGTGGAATGTCATCAGAGATGAACAGAGAAAAAAAAAAGAGATTTGCTCATTTTTTCACCTCTAGCCTTGAAGGAATCCCATTTTTCTCATTTGATAGTTAATACCACAAAGAGACATGCACTTCTTATCTTGGCAGAAGCAAAGCCACTAATAGCACAGACAGGAAAGTCAGAAAAATTTTAACAGTTGCAGATGAACAAACAGAGCTGAGCTGTATTTACAGCACATTCTCCCCTGCAATGTCCAGTCTACTTTTATTATGCTTACATTATACAGACAGAGCTTCCACTATTTGATTTCCAAGCCTCTTCTACAAGCCAGGCAGCCTCACAGCTAGAATGTTTCCTGATACTTCAGTCATGGTTTTATTTGTCAAATACTGCTAGTTTTGACTCCATCTCCTTTCTCCAAATGAGCTTCCAAACCCAAGGAGTTATCTTTTTAGTCTTTTGGGAATATGCTTCAGAAGTGTTGCTTCTTTCTGCACTAAGAAATCAACACTTTTTTATTCAGGGCTTAAGAGCAAAAAGAAGTCTACCAAAATAGGATCAGAGATGTTTTAAACCAGGGCGGGAAAGGGAGGACAGAAGCATCCCCAGAGTGCACAAAATAGAAATGAGACAGAAAAGTGAATTAGGCTCAAATAAAGTCACCTTGATTCAAATTACACAATCACACACTGTAATAGCATTAGAGATATGGCCCTGTGATGTCTCACCAGAAGTCACCATTCCCTTACTAATACAGCATGCTTTCCTGCAAAATAAGCCTAGAGCAGAAACAGATATTATGTTGGATGCACTAAAATCCCCAAACTAGTGTCCATACAGGCCAGTTGCAACCCACAGAGCACTAGCAACTATGTGGGCCAGCCTACGACCTCCCAACCTGGCAGGTTCCAGCAAACAGTGCAGCTGAGCCCGGGCTGCTGGGAGTCTCAGCCCACCTCTCTGCAGGGAAACAATGGCATTCCAAGGGAAGATCTCTGATCTGCCCAAGCAGCAGGGCTGCAGGATTGCATCTTGGCTCAAGGTTCATCAGCTGGTGTCAGGATGAAATCAGCAACAGGATAAGCAAGACCCAAACAAACACAAGTGGTTTTGCTGCTGCAGCTGGAGGAAGCTAAGAACCCTCCAGCCACGGGGCTGCAATCAAGGCAGGAAGGAAGAGCAGCCTGGATCCAACACATGAGGCTTCATCACTGGGCTATAACTAAATTGTGATGCACTGTGCAGCATGCCTCAGCCTTCTGGTCCCTCCTTGTCCCTGTGCCTGGATTTCCTTCCCAGGGAAAGACTGCATGCCTTCAGGCATAGCATTTGGAAGCAGCCAGGAGATACATTTAGACCCAAACAGTGCAAAGCACACTTGGACTTCACTTTTTGTTTATAACTGGAGTGAACACAAGGACAGATGTGCAGTAAGCAATGCCCTGAGGACTGGGATTCTGCCCAGTCCACCTCCCTTCTCCCTCCCATTCCCAAAAGAACAAGAATCCTTGGCATCAAGGTTTCTTGTGCAGTCTGGAGTGGTGATTATCTTAGAAAGTGTTTCTCTTTACTAATGCATGCTAAGAACTTATTATTTTGGCTTATTCTAAGTGGAAAATACGTGAAGCTGCAGATGAAGCCTGTTATACATACAAGTTCTGTTAATGTACTAGTTTTTTTATCTACAGATGAAAACAGTAGTTTATAGATAAGTGCATCGACCTTTTCCTTCTGAAGCCTGCTCTTCAAAGACTGCAGGAGCCTGGGTCTGGAGAAGACAAATTACATTTTCTGATGTGGGCAATAGGAGCATTTCAACATTTTAATCAATCTCAGGTATATGTACCTCACAGCTTGTACAAAAAGGACAAAAGATACTCAGACCATAAAAGATGCAGCTGTCAGTCATAAATTTATATTAAATCCATTTAGTTTTGAATCTGAACATTCTGGGATTAGAGAAAGTCATCCAACTAACCACTGTGATTTGGAGACTGCCACTCTGGATTGGAAGGCGATTAAAAAGGGGCAGAGCTCAGTTATTTGGTTTGTCTTTAGCCTCTCCAAGTTCTGCACACTCAGTCATCAAAGGAAGCAAGAAGCTGGATTTAAAGTTATTATGGCTTCCAGATGAGGGGTAAAAATGAACCAGAGAAGATCATTATGTGTCATAAAGAGGGACTACTTGCAGTGACACAGAATTTGGTGCATTTGTCAAAGGAGTGCAGTTTCCCATAATCAGCTGAGGCATCTTACATACAACTCTGAAAATGGGTTTTGCCTTGGGGTTAAGGTTTACTTTGTTTTCAGCTGAAACACTGCTTGTGGTTTTTCAAGCTTAAAAGAAGAGACTCTGTGGAGTCCCACATGTGAGGTCTCTCTTAACCTAAGGACTGCCAGGGAGGCTGGAAACTGATGGTCTCCTGTTCTGTGGTTGCATTTTCTCAAATGCCTTCTGTGCAAGTAGGCATCCACTTTAACTGTCTCAGCAACTTCAGGGGGTGCTTTGGTGGCACTCATTGGCAAAAACTGTGTTGGAGGATCTGGAGTCTCTGGACTGACTCTCTGGGGCTGTCAGAGATGATAAGCTCGGTTCCCCAGGTGGCCTGGCTACAAGTACATGTCTGTTCTCTCTAAAATCACAAACACGCACTCTCACACCAACATTTTCTTAATAGGCAGCTGACAGGCAAGAAGATTATTTCTAATAACCTGTCTTATCATCACAGCTCCTGATGTCATAAAGTGACCCACGTGGAGAATGGAATGCTCATCTGTGACCTTCACCCACGTCAGCAGGAGGAAGGACAAAACAACCGAGTGCAAGGACAGCAAAACGCAAAAATGCAAAGTCTCTAACTTTAGACCAAAAAGGTGCAGCCTGAAGTGGGGGAGCTCAGGTGATCTAAACAAAGCAGCACAAGGCAGAGACAACCTGGACCTTCCTCTAGCTCATTGTTAATGCAACGAATGCCAGCAATTTAATCCTGGGAAAGCTCCAAGCCAGGACTCACAACAAGAGATACCAGACCCCAACAGCTGCACTGGCAGAACATGCTGGCATGCTGTTCTCTTTTTGCTGTCCCAAGGTGGCTGGGTGAATGCAGTCAATCTTGTTAACAGAGGGAATTTTCTCAGGACTGTTCAAACAAATCTAGGACATTTCATGAGCCAAGTTGTTTAACTCCCGTTTGCCTTATCCAAAGACAGTGTGTGACCTTCTCCTTCATGATTCACCTGAGACAACTCGCCCGTGTCTGACAGTGGAAGGTTCCAGATCGGCCTTTAAATAGTAGAGACCAGGCAGCTGCTTGATCAGAGTTAGGTGCCCTTTGAAAGCACTGGTTATCCCCTCTTCCCCAAATCCTGACTGAAGTGATGGTAACAGGGGCACAAATACCGAATGAGGTAGCACATAAGTAAAATCAAGGTCCTTTTCAACTACAGCTTTGAGACACCTTATTGGTCTGCTTCTTTTTTGCTTCCTCTTTCTGTCCTTCCCACAATATCACACCCCAATCTTATAATATCCTTCTCTGTGGCTTTAGCCAGCTGCAAGAGCTATCCAATCTCTCCCTACTTTATTGACTCCTTGCAAGTCACAGCTCAATGAGATATATGCATGAAACAGGGAAAGATGGGGAGAGTGGGAAAATGGTGTGTAATCAAATAACTAGAAAAACTCGGTTGCCAGTGCAGAAACAGCAGACAAGGACAATTTCTTTCAATGGTAGAACTTAAGCAAACGGGGCAGCTGCTAGTCAAATGCAACCCAGGGAATCAAGGGCTCTTTCCATCAGTGGGAATTCAGCAGGGGTTAAAAGTTCAACAGGAGAGGACACTAATGTGCACTAGATAAATCTCTTAGGATTGCAGTAATAGGAGCAATAATATAAAATTAGCGATACCAGCAGGTGAAAAGTTTACTCAGGAAAACACGGGCTGGCAAAAAATAAGACAAAGGCATTCTGGTTCCCAGCTGAGGACAACTAACTGGGTCAGAGCCATGTAAAGATATTCTTTATGTGGCTATCTTATCTGCCTTCACTTGTGAAAGAATTTGTTCAGTACTGGTAGTAGTGGAAGACAAGGATCTGCTAAGAAATATTTTTCTCTTTGTTGCAAAATTTATCATCATGGTATAAGACTTTTTTTGCTTATCTAATTTATTTTTACAACAGTTTTCCTAGGTCAATAATTTACTGATATTTGTCCTAAACAGAGATTTAAAGAACTAAGGTTGACAGGGAGTTTCACTGACAGTTCTTGTGACAATATTTAATGAAGAAAATGAGGGATTACAAAGCAAACCAAATCTTATTTTATTCATTTGCAGGGGAGAGACCTTGCAAAGAACCCCCTGTCCCACTTGGGTAAAATGGAATAAAATATTTACTGTAAGTATGAATATTGGAGGAGGGAAGAAAATAAAGTATATTTATGTTCTGCTATGTGCGAATTCAAAAAGCAACTTTTTTTTTTGGGTCAACATGACAAAGGTTTGAACATATTCAAAATGTAGACCATGTAGAAAGCTATGAGAAAGTAAAACTTCCAGTACCTGAGATGACAAATCTAGGGGTCATAACACTGATTCTCTGCGAAGCTTCAATCTCATCACTATGATAAAAAAGGAACTAGGAAGATGATATGGGAAAAATAAATATTTGGGAGGATAAAAGATCCTCTCCAGGTTGAAGAACAGAGGAAATGAGACAGGTAAAAAATGAACTGTGGGCCCCTCATGGAAGGGAGGAATCCCTGGAGCTCTGGCATAGAGAGACAACAACCTGGCCTCTGAGGGAAACCAGGGGTGCAAAAGTACAGACTTAAGAAGAAAGGGTGCAGAAAATGCACAGAGCCCGTGGCAAGAAGGGAAAAACATCACAGAACTGACAAGACATGGGTGAGACAAGACATGGGTTGTTCAACAGGGCAGGAAAACACACGAATGCAAGAAACCCTTTGAGTTTTCAGCTATTATATACATATATATATATTCCCTCTTATTCTCAATCATAGTCCTGTAGCAAATGGAAGAGCAGCTTATACACACGACTAGTATTAAGAAATGTGTTTAATGTACTCTAAGTGCCTGTAATGAGATTTAGTGTCCAAGGGAAAGACTGCACTTTGTGCCCACACAATTCTTTGCAGACCGCATGAAACACAAAACCAGTGTCTGCAGACCGTAGTCAGTCAACTCTAATCTACAGAATAATAGAACAAATTTTTCAGCTGCCCTAGTTCCTAAAGAATAAGGACTGCCAGAAAAACCTTCTCTTTTACGAATTGTAAAATTAGTGGTTGTAGGGAATATAGTATACATGATATATATGAAGTACAAGGGTTTGACAGAGCATCTCAGGAAATATTATTTGGATCTTGATGGGAACAAAATCAACCAAAGCCAAAGTAGACAATGACAGTAAACAAAATCTAGTTTTTGGCACTACATCAAGGTTGCACACTTAGCTTACTGGAATATTCTCTGGAGGTATGTTAGTCCACTTTTTGCCTAACATCTTCATTGCTCCAGAAAAAATAAGGGACTATTAACAAATAATAACATGGTTATAAACTATAAAAAAAATGGTTAAAAAACTTAGATCAGAAATCATAAAGCTAGAAGAAAAGTAGATTTAAAGGCTGCAATGACAACTGGAAACCATGAGACTGAAATGAGCTCTATACAGAGGTTTTGGCCACTGTCACAGACTGGTTGCAAGGATCATATCTGTGGATTACAACAGTAAAGCAAAAATGTCACTGCCAGGATTTCCACACACCTTGCAAGAATGTCACTGTCCCTCTAACAACCTTGAAAAATAGCTTCAGGGCTCAAGATGTGCAAAGCAACCCCAACACAGCTGAGGATAAGGTAGGGCTGCCTTAAGGATTTTGATGGCCTATGACTGAACTATGATTAAACATCTCTACAAGTCCAGACAGGAACATGACGACAGCAAGTCTGACTATGTTCACACAGCATGTGACACAGTTCAGATGAGCCTCCACACTAAATTCAACCCACCAGATTTGCTCTACATGCACAGTTTATTTGCACAGGTACATTAAGAGCCTTTGCAAGCTGCAAGTGCTGGCTGCCCCAGAAATAGAGAAAAAGTTGTGTCGAGTCCCATATTACACAATGTATTTTATTTATGTGGGAAACCCTGTAATAAATAGGGTATCTGGGAATTCCACACTGGTTCAGGGATCTTTTGACCTTCTCTCAATCCCGTGCATTAAAATGGTTTTGCGTTTGGGGCCAGCACATCAGAGAACAGGGAGATTCCGTCCTTCTTTCTAGAACACTCAGGGATATTTCATTCACTTTGAGACAGCTCATTAACTTAAACAAAAATGGAGCTAAAGCAGTAGCAGAGGAGAAACAAGAACATCCGGGGGCTGATTTAAAGGGAAACACTGAGAGAATGAAATAAGCAGACCTTGGCTCAGAGACAATGAAGAAGAAGAATACAACAAGAAATGACATATGTTTGAAGGCTATAAACACTAAGAAAGGAGAGGAATTTTGAGTTGTGCAAGAAGTAGTAAACCTATGAGTAATGACATTAAATTAGGAGAAGAAAAACTTGCATTGAAACATCAATTTGTCTTTACAAGTAGTTCTTGTGTGATATCAAGCAGTCTTCCAACAGAAAGTTCAGAAGATCCATTGCTTTGGGTATTTAGAAGGATTTTGGACAAATAATTGGTGGAATGGATTGTATAGAAAATATTTCATACTGGGAGCCAGAGAAGTTTCATGATTTAGTAAGTTTTTTCCTTACTGTGACTTCTCTGAATATCTATTTTGAAACAAAACATTAGAATGAGAATTTCTAGCTCGCAAAGATGGTGAAAGCTAATTTGTCTTCTCTTGCTCAAGAGTTCCTACAAATTACAGAAGTATTATACATTACTTATTGACTACTGCTTGACAACACTGCATCTAAACTTGGTGTAAGTGATTTAAAAGGAAAGACTAAGAAAAAGCTAAATATGCAGATCTTGGCAAAGAAGAAGGAGAACTCAACAGTTATATCTGTTTCATATCTGAAGGATATAAATGTCAAGGAATCAGGTACAAAAACACACTCAAGAAATGGTAGTTTCAATGGCTTCCTCAGGGTCCAGAACCAGACAATGGTGAAGCCAAGAATTGATTCCAGGGGTATCTTGAGAAAATGGGCACTCAGGATTCCCTTCTTAAACCAATGGGACATGTACCTGCTTATATCATGATTAAAAGCTCATGATGATGATATGTTCAGCTCATGAAAGAGATGTTCAGCTCAAACCACTGACATGGTGGAATGGGCACATTTAGCTGTACTAATGCAATGTGACAACTGAAGAGCAAACATTTTTATGTTGTAACTACTAACAGCAGCTTTCACAGAATCACACAGAATCACAGAATATTCTGAGTTGGAAGGGACCCACAAGGATCTTCCAAATGAATAGCCTGAACAGTCAAAAATAAAAGAATTGCACCTGTTACACATGGCCAAGTTTCAATCTCCAAATTATGTTCTCATTCAGGTATTGAAAATATTTGGGTGATTTTTATACCTGTTGAAGAACTGAAGAGAGATCTTTCTTACCTTAAATAAGATAATTGCTGCTTTGTACTACTAAAATCAGACTCAGTGCAGCTAAAAAGCACTTCCCAAACTTTAGTCTCATAGAGAAGAAATAGCATGCTTGCAGGTATAGCTGAGCACCAACCATGTCCCTTTCTACTACAGGCTGTCCTGTCAGTGTTGGCAATGGCTGCAGATAATCCAGGCAGCTAGGCTTGGAAATCTTCTTTAAAAGCCTAATGATTAATCAAGTCTGGTTTTGCAGTATTAGTACTGACAGGGGTCACAGACAGGCTGATGAGAAGAGTCCAATCCCTCAGAAATTAATTCAAGTCCTTCTAAAGGGATGAAGCAATTGCATCACCAATGGAAATGGAAAGCATCAGCTGGAAGTCACTGCTCACTGCTGGAATTGAAGGGCAGCAGCTGGATCCCACTGGATCACTCCGTAGCTGCCCGCAGCTCTCATGCAGTGTTTAAGTCTCAAGGTAAATGTGATGCTGTGCAAGTACCACTGAAGCTATGGGGGCTTAAGGCAGCAGGAAATTACTCCAGGATCCTAAAGAAACATAGGGTAGGGTAGACAGGACCCAGTTGTAATCTCACCTAGGAAATAAAATGTAGTGACTGCATGTCTAACAGTGAAGTGGTGCTGTGTTTGTACAGGGTACCTGGCACAGCAGCCCCCTGACAGCAGGCTCACAGTGTGGCATATGCACTGCCACAGGATGAGGCTTTCCATGATGGCTTCTCCAGTCAAAACACCAGCGTGGGGGCAGTGCCTCTCCTTCACACCTGAGAGATGGGAACACTGCCATCTCACGGGCAGACATGGCTCCCTGGTTGTCCTGAGGCTAAGATTACAGGGGAATGTGTGGATGCACCAGCTGCTAGCTGAACTGTTCCCAGAGCCCATCCTCATAGTGCTCTTTTCTGCCCTGAGAAGTGAGGTCTCCCAGGGAAAGCAGCTCTGGACTTGAGCTTAAAAGTTTTCTGGTCTCTGCAAAACCTGTAATTTCCTTTAGTTTCCTTTAGCACTTAGAGGGAAGCTGAAAGGATGGGGAGCAGAGGGAGCAGCATTGTTTACATCTATTGCATCAAATAAACAGAAAAAGAAGCATCTGAGCCGTTGGAGTCATTAACACACCAGAGCCCAGGGCTGGTTGTGCCACACACCTTGCCAGCTCCTTTTTGATTCTTTCTTATCTTGTGCTCACCCTCAGCTTCCCCTCCACAGCGTGTGCATTCCTATGTATTCTTCATAATTCCACGGGGCCAGGCAGC
Organism: Manacus vitellinus; assembly: GCF_001715985.3. NCBI lineage: Eukaryota > Metazoa > Chordata > Aves > Passeriformes > Pipridae > Manacus > Manacus vitellinus. The sequence continues at coordinate 5,456,473 of NW_021940682.1, forward strand.
TGCCATGCTGAGTCTGCAGGAGAGACATCACTGCTTTTATTCCATGGTGAGCCTGCTGAAAATGCACAGCCAGAGGAACAAGCTGCAAAGGTGCAGCCACAGGAACCTCCCTTCAGTGAAGACCTGACTGGGATAGCCAAACTCCAGTTCAGCTTGTGGCTGCCTGCCAGGATTCATCCCAGGGCCACCGCAGGCAGCAGGAAGGGGACTATGCTCATAAGAGATAGGTGGGGGTGGCTGTGGTCTGAGGTGAGCCTGTGTGTAGAGCACAGCCCCTCTCACCCCGGGTACAGCACTGAAATTAAGAAGCTGGGGGCTGTGGCTGACAGGCAGGGGAGATGGAAGCTGCTGTGTCTGTCACTCTGTGGAGAAGCACTGGGAAATGACTGGGCAGGTCTTTAACCTGCAGTCCTAAATGCACTCACCAGTCACCCCTGTGTCCCAGCTTGCTTTTCCTTCTGTCCTCCACACCAGTGCAACATGCAGCACTGCACGGCTCAAGGCAGGCATGAGCAGAAAAACATAAAATATCTCTAAACACAACAGTCTTTTTAATGAAAAATCTGAAAAAGACTCAAGGCCAAGCCTTGGCCAAAAAATGAATCACCATAAAACTACACTTGCAAAGATCCCCATAAAAGGAAATGTAAATAATCATCCCAAGCCCCTGCACATTCAGATATTCTTGAGCTCATGTGCGGGCCAGCTTTACTGGGCTGAGCGTGTGTGTGGGTATTCTTATGCACACATGTGCCCGTTCCTGGAAAGCAGTAAGAGGAAAAAAAGAAATCAGAGAAGAATATAAGAATAATTTTGGACAGGAGTGCTGGAGTAGCAAATCTATAATACCTCAATATTCAAACACCGAAGTCATCTACCGGTCTAAAAAAAAAAAACCTGCAAAAGTAAAGATCATACCCACCAGGTTTCTTTGTACCTGCACTGTACTACTAAAAGCAGCAGTATTTGAGCTGTCCTGACCCCCACCACTTCCCTCCCGACTTGGAGAAGGTCTGCACTGAGCTCCATGGCACCATAATACAGGAGGTGACAGCACTGAGCACACGCTGAGACTGAACACAGACACCGTCCAAATCCTGACCACTTTCTTCTGAAAAGAAGATCCCCATATAAGGAGATCTAAAACTTTCCCTTTGGGGCTCAGGCCGTGGGTGGCTGTGGAGGCATTACACACACACTCACTCTCTCAGTTCAACAGCATTTTAACCCATTCCTTGGTGATGCAGATTTGGAATTGCTTTGCTGCTGTGGTTCCCGGGCGGAGGAGGCAGGGGAGGGAAGCGAGCGAGGAAGGGGCGGCTACTGGGGATGCCTCATAGGAAGTGTTGGGCTCCTGCCTGCTCAAGGACCAGGCTGCCCTGACCTCACTTGTGGTAGAGCTGAGATTTGACACAGCCACCACACATGACAGAGCCTACACGCTTGGCTAGCAAAGTATCCAGAGGAGCCCCAGCGCTACAGCATTTGAGTCACACTCTAAACAAAAGGCAGACAGAAGGAAGAGGTACAGAGATGCAGTTGATTCAATAGAAACAGCTATTATTGGAGGATGATTTCATTAATGAATTATCCCAATTGCAGCTTAGCTAGTGGGCATGTGGGAAGGCCAAGTCATTGGTTAAAACTGATTTTCTTTTGTTCTGTAATTTAGCTCTTTGGGAGGTGCCAGTCAACAGTTTCTAGCCACATACACGCACACAGAGCTCGCTATATAATCCCCGTGCTAATTTCAGCATGCAAATTGAAGGGGGCTCCCATACTCCAAAATGCCTTTTTGATGGAAAATGAAGAACAACCACATTAACAGAGTTGGAGAGGGGGGAGGGCATGAAGAGGAGGAGACATTGATAGGAAGTGAAAAGAAGATAAATTCATAAAAAGAGGAGAATGAAGGAAAAAACAAGGAAGAGATAGAAAAGTATAAAAGGACAGGGAAGGACATTAAGGAAGGAAGGAATTAAAGAATTCAAAGCATACAGTCAATGCAGATGTACTAAAAGCTGCTAAAGAAAGCAGGTGCTTTAGGGACAGAACTGAAACCAGTTTGCTGAACTTAGACATCTAGAAAAAATTCTGAAAAATTTTCTGAGGCAGTTGTGTTGGGCTGGCAGATCTGACATACTCTCCTGGAGGCCAGGCAGGATACTCTGCATACCTAAAATGGCACATGCCCAACATTAGGCAGCTGAATTGCACTCTGAATGTGCAAGACCACAGGGCAGAGCCAGATGCCCAGTGAGAAAAGGAGAGAACCAGGATCATGCGGAGCAGTGGCAGAGTCAAATCTTTTCATTCTCCAACAATCTCGTTGGATAAAAGAAACCTGAACTGTGTGAAAATTTGTAGCCGCTACTGTACAAAGGTGGACAACCCATCAAAGGGTGGGTCAGACTGAAGAGAGTTACTGAAAACAAGAAGAGAGACTTACTTGAATCAATCACCTGTCAGAAGAGGTCAGGTGTACTGTAAAAATATCAGCTCGAATCAGGAGCAACCACCACATTTAAATATAGGTTCATATTGTTTATAATACCAGTAATACTTGAGAGCAATAGGACAGCTTAGGAAAGAAGAGATAGCATAGAAATACAGCAATCATATTAGGCTGTGGTTCAATGAGAGATCTGCCTAGTCCCTTATCTTGGCTCTCATGGTGGCCAACAGCAGCTTCTCAGCCGAGAGTCCAGGACAAAGAATAGTTTTCCAGTGGCACTTCTGCAGAGCACTTCATGTAGCACTACAGTGTTAGTTGAGGGACCTTTGAAGCCACAAGTAGTATCTTTGTACCTAAACACTTTGGTGGCTTTCTGTTGTGGGAATAAGCCAGGTCTCTTCTTGAACGTCTGTGAACTCGATATCCACAGCACCCTGCACGGAGGAGCTCACAAATGAAGCCCAGGACACATTAGAAGCCAAGTTCTCATAACCTGCCCCATTACTTGCTAGTTTCATCTCATCCTTTGCCTTCCAGAATTCACAGGAAAAGATGGTGGACAGTTATTTCTATTCCATGCAGAATCTCTGGTGTTTATCCTACTTATGCTTCCCCGAATGAGCAAGCTACCTTTTATTTTTCTTCTGTACAGTTGTTATTGTACATTGTTAACAAGATAGAGGGTACTCAGAAAAATCACACTTGATGAAGCAAGCTGGGGGAAGCCAATCTAAATGTAATTTCTTGCATCTTCTCCCTCCTCAGTGGACTGATCCTTCCTGTTAACTGCAAACTTCATTGAGCAGCTTCACACAGACTTTTATGCCCTTTGCTAATGCAAACCAATTCCAAATGGCTTTTTCAGGCTTACTGTAATGCAACAAACTGTCTGTGGCACATGTACACTCTTGTCCCCGGCAGCTACCCTAAACAGAAGGATAAGGCAACAGCTGCTACTAGCACTGCCAGGCAAAAGAGATTTTCCTTAGTTCCAGCATTCCCACCTGCCTCTTTCCTGCTGTGGGAGAAAGGTTCTTTTCCCATGTCTTGGGTGGGAAGGGAGAAGTGTGATTTATCACTAAATGAGCCTGCCCTCTGCACTGATTCATTTGATGCCTGGACGTTCCTGGAGGAAATACAAAGAGCAATCTTCGTGCCTGTCACCACATATATTCACAGCTCTGTACAGCAACACTGCACCCTTAGTCAGCATGGATTGCACTTTGGGGTGAATCATACCGGGCATTTGTCTTTTCTGCAACAACCCTTCTCAGAGAACCACAGAGAAGGAATATAGAATTTCCTGTGGAAACAGAAGAGCAGAGGATAAGATGGGACACGCAAACATTACTTGGGAAGAACTGACAGATAAAGCAAGGAGAGGAAAAAGAATGCAGGAATGAAGAAAAGAGACAAGTGTAGAGAAGTGAGAGAATGGTTGCTCACGTGATGCAGCACAGTGAGCATTTTTAATTGGGTCAGCTCTATGAGAAGGCAAATGACAGTCTGTTTTTACTGTGTATTTTTGAACTTATGTAACCTTAACATGCTCCATTATTGCAATACATTTTATTGCTAATCATTTCCATCTGCAAAACAACCTCTTACTGAAACAAATTGTATGCAGTATATTGGAGCTGAAGTTACAGTCACTGATTTATTGACTGAGTCTAGATTTTCTTGGGATTAGGAAAGTTGATTGGGGTTTTTGCACTACTAGGAAAAGAAATCCACCATTTTTAAAGCACTTTAAAATACTCCATCAGGAGTATTTTTTCATGCCTATATTTCAAGTTTGGAAAATCATACTAGGAGTTCATTTGTAATGCTTTTAAACCAAGGCTGGGTGTGAAGATGCAGCAACATAAATAGCTTAAGAGTTATAAAATAAGACAAAAGTATATTGTTATGCATTCACAAACACATATGTCCAGAAAGGACAAGCCTCCCTGGAAGACACTGATATATCTTTAGTCAGCTACTACTGGTAATATAAACAAAACAATAATACAAACATCAAACACTCTGTGGGAGACCTTTTTAAATCATTACATATGCCTGTAACAGTTTAAAAATCCATGTGGGCATAAAGTTTAGATTTTGACTGCACAGAAGCCAAGAACTATGTCTGTGGCAAGATGTGGCTTATTGGCTTTCTGTAAAACTGCTGACCTTGTATAAACCAGTATGAAAACCCCAACATATTCGTTGACGATATAAGCAGTAAAGTATCTGAAGATACACTTTTACCATTGAAAGACTTAATCTACAACTATTCACGTTTGAACCTGTTTTGTTTGGGCTAAAATAGCACGCTCAGTTCCACAGATATTACTGTTAGAGACCTGTACGTTCCCTCTGGACTTACAGCTACTTGCTCAAAGTACCCCTCATTTGAAATAGCTCTGACAAGAAAAAATAAATTAATCCACCACACATGACATGGGTTCAAACACCAACCTATAGTCACAAGAAGACTAAGAATGGAACCATCCTCCCCATTCCTACGTTTTGCACCAGCCCAACTTACATCAGCCTTGAACAGCATTTTGGTAGGAAACCATGTCAGAGCTCTCCCTGGATATGTGTATCAACTTAAGTGGCACCTGCTCATTTCCTGATGGGTGATAAACTGCTATATGCTGTGTTTAAGAGTGCCAAGGCGCAGAGCCAAACTTACCCAGAAGCATTAAAAAAATACAACCTCCCCCCCCAGCATATTTTCCACTCAGTTTCCTATGAAATTTCCCAGCAGTTTATGCAGCATAACTCTCAAAAACACAGTTGAGCTGTGATTGAATGCTGCTGGCTACCCAAATTACAGATTACCTCCTTTTGCACCAATATAAAAAGCCAGGTGACGGCTGCAGACATGAGCAGGTCCTGCAACAGAAAAAAGCATTTTCCCTTGTGGAAATAGAATTTTCTCTTGTGGAAATGTGCTGTTCCTATGTGAGGGAGGGAGGCAAGCAGCTCCTTGTATAGGGCAGGAGTCTGCAACCTGCAGCTCTGTCCTAAAACCAAACCCCAGGTCCTGAGGTTTTGGTGGATAGACTAGTTCTGGCCACTGTAGGAAATCTGCCTAATTAAGGACCACAACAGAGAAACTTGTTCAAGTCTACCTACCACCTCAGGTAGAAAGTAGAAAAAGAAATATTCCTGACCCAATTACAAGGTCCCTAAGCATTTAACAAACTCATTTGACGTTAAAAAAGCTGTAGGTGATCAGGTCTTCAGTAAGAGCAGTTGGTTGCAGAGAGGCTCACTCCATACCTCAGACTAATTGGACTAACAAAGTACTGTGAAAAACAGCTGCCTACAAGTGAAATGCAGTAAAAAAAAAATAATAATAACAGTAGTAATAAAAAAAATAAATCAGATGAGTATAAATTAAATATTTTAGTTAAAATACAAGAGAAGAGGACATTTGATTGCATCCTGAAAAGAAACTACATTCCTCTGTATCTTCAGCACTATCAATAAAACTGTTAATCAAAATCCAATTGTGCCTCAGAACAATACGTTCAGCTTGAACCAAGAGCAACCCAGCTCAGCTCTCAGATCACATTTTCAGAACTGGCTGTTATGTCAGAAAAGCCACATGTTTCTGCACTCACAAATCAGATCTTATCTTCCGTAGGGACAGTACAGAACCCACACAAGGCAACTTTTAATCCTTTTCATTTTAGATGTAAATACTACCCAATGCTGTTGCTCTTCAAAATACAGTACAAAGCATCAACAGAACAGGGATCAGTAATTCCTAATGACTTTGGAGAAATGCACTGGGGACCAGCCAATTCTTAAATCTAAGAAACATGATGTGTATTAAAACTGTGCCAAGAGAAGGTAGCAATGGTAAAGTCACAACATAACTTCAATCCCTGCAGCTTCTCCATCAGGACCTCCATTAGGAACTTCCTACCTACCTTAGGAAGTTGCAACAGGGCTAGAGATGGAAAGCAGCCCCCCAAGAACCCAGGCCCTCTTCTTAAGTAACTGTATTTTAAAACAGTGGTAGGGAAAACGAGGTGCATGGGATTATTTATTACTGATGAAGGGGCTGAAACCAAGAGTTAGAACTGGATTTGGCTCTTGGATCAGCCCTCTCATCAAGCAGCCAAGGCAAACTTTGTCTCTGCTCTGTTTTTGCCTGCACACTCGTTCTCTGGGACTCACTTCTCCTCTGGAGCTGGGAAAGTGCAGAGGCCAGTTGCTGTGGCTGACACTCAAGGATAATTAATACAGAGGATAACAGAGAAAAGCATTTTCAATACAACCTTCTAAGCAGAAGCAAAAAGATCCAGAAAACTGGAGTAAGTAAATTCTTACTAAGGTTTCAGAGAGATAGAAGATGTAAACTGAACTTGGAGATGATGCTGCCTTAACAAGGTATCCGAAGACCACATTTCCTACCAGCCTCCAGAAAATCCAATTTTTGCACTGTCTGTGAATGCTCTCAGTTCATGTGTGCAGAAATTGTCACTTGTTTACACCTACCCAATATCTGGAGAGACAGTTACAGCCTCTTAATGTGCAAATGTACACTTGAATGCACTCGTGCATTGCTCTGCAAGCGTGTTCATCCACTGACATTTTGCACAGTTTTGGCAACTACCCGAAAATCTGGCTTTAACAAGTTATTGCCAAAAGTAGAAATGAACTTGGATTGAAAGGTCCAGATTTACATATGTCCTTATTTTATGTCCTGGCTCATCTAAATTTGGGGAATGGTTATATACTAAGGGGAAAAGACTGTTAACAATGGATCCAAAACTGCACAAGTTCGCATTTTTAAACCTGTGAATTTGATTTTTATTTGTGCCCACTGTAAACCTAATATTTACAATTGTATGTAATTTTTCTCTTCACAAAGGAAAAAGGCATATTCGAACATGTAATGTGAAAAGGGTTAATAAGAAATCCTTACATGGGCTCTGTAAGTAGCACACCCATTTCAACTCATTTGCTCTCATGTGGCAACAAAAATGTTTTAATTCCAGCCTCTTGAGATTTAGCATGTATAATACCTCCTGGTACTTCCATCAATACACCCACACTCTCCTCTCAGGCACGGATGTCCCAGTGTCTGAGTGTCTCTAACCACCACATACAGCAACTGCAGCAGCATAGAAGCAAAAACCTGAAGACAGGCAGACAGAAACCAGGACAAAAATGCATCCTTCAGCTCACAGCTTCCTGGGAATCTGAATAAACATATGCTTAACCTACAGGGGTAAGCATTTCCAAGCAGGAGGGGTTATGCCAGCTCTTAGAGAGGTCTACAGCCCCACCAGGAAAAACTAGAGGGCTCCCATGGCTTTTATCCACCGTGGCTAAGCTGAGGGTCAGCGCATTAGGTCTGCAAAGCATCTTAGAGCACAAAGAGTTGTTTAGTGAAGTGTGTGCTCGAGGAAAAAGCACTCCTGGAGACATGCAACCACGCTGAGCTCCAGCCACAGCCAGAGCTCTGGCCTTAGTACAGCTTCACCTCAGTGGGGAGGAGGATTATCCGGCCTGGCTGTTGAGTGAGAAGCTGCGAGAACACTGCAGGGCATCGCTGGCTCCTGGCAGCAGGTAGGCTCGTCCCTTCCCTGTGTACCCTAGGGAAGGCTCTACATGGATCTTCCCTAGAAATCAGCTTTAACAGCGTTCCTGAATCTTGAAATCTGTGGATTATGTTATTTATCCATCAATTCCACTTCTTCTTTAACAGAAGACTTTTTAACTTTGCAGGTTTTTGTCCCTGCCTTCACCTTCAATGAATCAAAGTTAAATCCCACACTGAATTGTAATCTTTCATACCATGACTTCCCACCCCAGTGCATAGAATGCTCTATTTGTTGATCAATAGAAGTAACACATATCCATTTAAGTAATTCCAGGCTGCACCATGCAGTTCTATAGCTGTAAATTGAGAACAGATTATTAACAAGACTGAACAGCAGAAGTATAAAAAAAATAAGGGCTAAAAACATCAGGTTACTTAGTCTGTGAGATTGGCCCAGCTGACACAAGACTATCTAGGAGGAAAAGAATGCTTTTAAGAAACAATTTATGATTAGCAAGCATCTCAAGGAATTTCACAGAAAAGTTCACCTAATTCATGAATCAGTGTAAATACTCTGGAATCGCAGAATGCTGGATCTATGCATGACAGCTTGGATGACCTTTCTAGACATCTGCAGACAAACACGTACAGTCATCTGAATGGGATGTCTTAGCCAATCCTTTCACAATATTTCAGTGTTCTGTTACTATACCTTTAAAAAAAAAAAGTCAAACACAAAATACCTTCTTTTTTTTTTTTAGTTTTTTTTATTGGTAGTAGTCTTCCATTAATCTTTTATTTCTATTTGAGCCCCTGTTCAAATTTAGAGCCATTCATCAAATTAAATAGGGAAACCTGCTTGTTTATCTCAGGCTAAAAGGCCTGAGACAAATAAACCAACAGAAGACAAATAAACCAAACAGCCTTTTTCAAAACAAAGGTAATTAGTATGACATGTAAAACAAAAGTGAGAGCAGAAATTACACTCCTCCAGTGTCTCTCAAAAGGTAAGAGAAGACCCAAGATTTGTTCTTTACAAGCAACTACCAAGTGAGAACTACACACTGCTCCAACATTCACCTGTGGAAAAGCAAAACTAGAACCAGAGTGCAAAGAAATCACACATTTGAGGGAGCTGATTCAATAAGGACAGGGGCGAGGTCTGCTCAGAATATTCCCAGAGAAGGCAGCAAGCTAGGTGAGAACGTTTTGCCTTCAGTCTTGACAACTTCATAAGCTTCTAAATCCTATTATTTGTTTTGGGTTGTTAGTTGGAGAGTGCAGCAGAAGCTTCTAGAAAGTATCAAGAACTACAACCAGCTTGTTATTATGCACCAGTACACGACAATTCACTGATCGTGCTGTTACATGTAGCTACAACATCTACTACCAAAGTGCCTCTTTTGTCCTGCCTTCTCAGGATTTGATTGAAAATACATCTATCAAAATGTACCACTCCAGGACCTGTGTGCTTCATATTATTGCCTCTCCAGAGGAGGTATCCAGATATGATTTTGTGACTCTGAAGGCATGTAACCCCAGAAATTTCCTCACTTAGTCATCCTTCAGCTCGTTCCCAAAGGGCTGTACACAACTACACTGCAGTTAGTGCTGGTGTGACCTGTGAAAATCCTAGTCTCTAACAGTTAACCACATCCTCAACAGAAGCAAGGAGCTCCATAGCCCTTGAATCTTCCCCCACAAAAATGAAAGAAATTTTTTGTCTTCACAGCAATTAAAACCTTTCATTCCAATTCTGTCCTTTTGTTTCATAACATCAGTATAGCTGTCGGAAACAAAATAAACATTTTGTAATGAGGAATCGAAATATTCTGCTCCAAAAATCTGGAAAGAAAATGGTAGAATGTTCTGCCTCTGTACTTCCTGTGTTTTATTTGTTTTGTCTGATTTAACAAACATCTTTTAAGCATTTCCAGTTTCCTGAAATTACTTTTTGAGAAGTGAAATACTTCCAGAAAACATCTAACCAATTCCAGCAGCTGTGTCCATCACTAGCACTTCTCTGTCTCTGCACAGTTGGGTTCAGGCACCCAGTGAGAGGCTCTAAGCTGTTGAGTTTGAGATTGGTATCTAGAGATTAATGCTGTTGATTAACCAGAACGTGACATCTAATGATCAGCTGATTTGGCACAAGATGGAAACACCAAAAGCACTGTTTGAACTCTAACTTTTCCTTCTTTATATCTGGTTAGTTCAACTTTTGCAGAAATACAGATTAAATTTCACAGTGATATTGCACATCTTGTCTTTTGTGTTCAGTGTTGCATGGCAGCAGTTATCTTTGAAAGGTACACCAAGTATTAGATTACTCAGCAAACAAATAAAATATATTTCTGTATATGAAAACAGCATGAACTTTGAATTTGGAGGAGGATCTGTTTAAATATCAAAATAAATCACTCTCATTTGTTATTTACTGTGCTCATCCTAATCATATAATGCCAATGCATCTATAAATTGCCTTGTCAGAAAGTGACTGCTGAAAGTGATGAAAGCTGCCATTTAATCAAAAAGCCTAAATTAATCAAAAGGAAAGGAAAGCAGACCCAGCACCACCATTAAGGTTTTTTCCCGCTCCGCCAGGAATGACAGACATGATAGACAAGTCTGAGGGAGCTGCAAAGTCAACAGACAAAAATGATGACATAGAAGGAAGAAAAAAACCTCCCAGGCCTCAGTGCCAGAGCAGGGACCCTGGCTGTCCCAGCACCTTCTCCAACACACCCAAGGCTACCCTGCAGTTTTAAGTAAATTTGGTCTTCACTTCATTTGTTCTCACAGTAGCAATAAAACTGTGGTGCTAAAAAAACTGCTGCATCGCACCACAGGGACAAGGCTTCACTTCAGGAGTGGACACACAGTCTTCCCATCTAGCTTAAAGATCCTTTCGTGGTCTGCTTTTGGATCCTCCAAGACAAGCAGCACTACAGAAGTGACGTTATTTCTGGAGAAACGATTCTCTCCTTGAGGCTGCTGACAGGCCCCAGGCCCGGGTTTGCACAGCAGAATGACTCATCACTTCTGATTAGAGGAATGGAATAAACACGGGCTTTATCAACACTCCAAGTTTTACCACTTCAAATTCTTTAACACACAGTTCCAAAAAACCATTATTTTCTCTTGTAAGGCAATGCATTCCCACTAATGCCAGGGTGAGTTTGGTATGTAATCTCTTCACTTGAGGCTAGCCAGTAATAGCATTATACCACGGGGGATGTAATTGCTGTTTATACACAAGTCATGGTATATCCCAGGGAGGAAGAAGATCTATTTAACCAAAAGGACACAGTGCCTCAAGAACCAGTGCATGCCTGTGTTTCAAACAGAGATCAGAAAAAGATTTCTAACCAGAAAAGAATGGAGGTTCCGGAACAGCCTCTCAAATAAGAGAGAACTATTGTAAGATGGGGTTTGATTAGTCTATAAAAGGGATTATTCTGTGGTTTGACTGCAGGACCAGGAGATTTGGCTTCAGTGATGATTCCCAAATTTTGCTTTAAGTTTTTCTTTCCCAAAAATAACAATTAAATGGATACAGACAGAAACTCTCCAGCAACAAGGTCAGCTACTCCATATGCAAAAGCAATAAAAGAAAATCTAAATCTAAGTACTTGACCTCCACAAAATCTTGAAGATCTTGCTAAAGTAAACCAGCTGCATGTATGCACTATTTCTTTCTGATGACAACTGAAAGTTCCTTTAAACACAGGGAGCTGACACTTACAATCTTATCCAAACCAGATTAATCACTACTGTTATCCAAAACCAAGTCCAATTCTTCTCTTAGTAACCTATTTGCCCACTGCAAGACAGGTCGAATTGCATGTTGCACAGAAAAGTGTCTTGCTTTAGCATATTAAATTTACTTCCTTTCAACTAAGTCAGGACATCCAACTCAAGCCTGACATCAAACCATGTATTTTTTAATTCAGGCTGGCAGTGATGATGCTGCCGTGTGATGCCACATGTCACAGGGAGCCAGCTGTGCTTCAGGGCCCAGAGAATGGGCTAAGCTTAATCAAACCAAACTCTTTCAGGATACTCAGGATACTCATACAAGTAATAAAGCCTACAGTTTGTCGTAGAAAGAATTTAGGATGCCTCAACCTTTCTATTTCCCCCTGTATACTTTTCAGTCCAGCATCTTATCCCCCCAGCTGTTTATCCTCGTCTGCTTCATCCTGTCACAGCTTTAAAGCAGATCTTCCCTTTCCTGCAGTTGTCTTACAATTATTTGACTACCTTCTTCACACAGCCCAGGCTCACATGTTCTCCTCCGTTTTTACTTACGCTGGAGGCTCCACCCTACGCCTGCCAGCATTTCTCAATGAGGTAGCAGTGACAGCACATAAAGAACACTCCTTTCCCTTCTCCTATGTGTGAAATATGCTGTCATAAGCCTTGCAAGAGACTGATTGTGAATCCCGCTAGTACAGAGAAAATCTGTTTGCTATTCTCTGCTTTCTAAAGGTGTCACCAATAACAAACAACATGGCATCTGCTGCGTGTTTTTTGCTAACAAAGGCAGTGGGTTTTTGGAGCTCAGTGATTTCTCCATGCAGGATTCCGAACTAGCAGGAGTTTTCCAGTTCCATTGATAAGTGATGGATAGTCAAAGTGTCTGGTTTATTTTCTCTTTGAGATATCCAACATTCACATTGTGTTCATGTTACAAAAAGTGGCAAAATAGAAATGCTCTGCCTGTAAAGACTGCTGTAACTTTACAGTTTCAATTATGGTACCACTCTGCTACATCTATTAAGAAACTTATATTGCTGAACAGAAAAAGGGCATTTTCATTCCATTTTGGTTGTCATGTTACTCAGTTTAGGGTTTCTTGACAGACCACCCCCCTGACAAGTCTCTGAAACTGTAGTGCATATGAACTCAAAGATCCTCCAAAGGAATTCCTACTTCTATCATACCTCATAATGAAGCTAAAAGGACGCTCTAGATTACATAGAATTTATGGCAAATCGTCACTCGCTGTCACTAAATCCAGGAGAAAGCCCTGCTACTAGAACAGTCTTGACAAGAAAGGATCATTTCCGACAGCCAAGTTATGTGCCTGAACCTCCCAAACTGCCCTGCTCAGGAGCAATGACAAGGTGATTCATGACTCTTTTCTTAGGTATTCAAAGCTACCACCTCCCAAACCCCCTTAATCCCTTTATGAGAAAAAGGTTGAAAAAAACCAATTTCTAAAACTAATCTTCCACCCAACTAATGGATAATGTCATTTACTGAATTTATTCCTCTCTCCTCAGAAAGACCAAGATGTTACTAATGATTCCACAGCCTCTGGTAATACTGTGTAACTCTAAACTTTCCTTTTGGACAAGAAATAACCTACATAAGTAAAGGGATTTGAAATTATTTTTACAACACATTTGTCAAAATTATATGAAAACTTTATTTTGAGAGAACATTGTTTTCCATTTGCAATAAACCAGCCATGTCAGACAACAAGAATTCAAATGTCTTTGATGAGCTTTTTTGTTCTGCCAAGCAACTGAGAGACCCAGGGAAGGAGGAGGAAAGAGGAGATTGGAAATTGTGGGTCAGCATAATTAAATAATCTAAATACTGAAAAAAGACAAGGCCAGTCTGAGCAAGTTCTCAGCTCTGGAACAGGCAGCATGGTGAAATGGGAGACCAAGGTAAAGGGCCAATTTCTGGCTGCAGGTTACCATTAATAATTTTATTTTTTATCAGCCAAAATGTCAGTTCACAGTTTTTCTGTTGGTTGTTCCATCTGTATTCAAAGTAAACAACATATGAGTATATGGGACAAATAAACACCAAAATAAGCAATCAGAATAGACTGAAAATCCTTTTCCAGACAGACACAATTACATATGGCTCTCTCTTTTCCCAAATCTACCACCACATGGCATAAAATGAAAAAGATTACAGAACAAGAAGGCCATTTCCATATTGAACAACCAGGTAGGATAGGTACAAAGATTCTGTTAAATAATTCACATTTATTTATTGAAGAGAACTGGGAGTTCTGCAGCTGATGTAATGCGTGAACACACCTAACACTGATAACATGCCCTAAAGTAGCTAAATTTGGTGACATACATGAAAATTGCTTTTCAGTCAAAGAGCAAATATATTTTTGACTAATAATTGTTGACAGAAATCAGAGCCTCTGCTAAAATATTTACACCCAATTTGATTACAACAACAATCAGAGAGCATTGTTTAATTTACTGTGTTCGTTCACTTTTGGCAACAACACCAACACAAATATGAAATGATTATCTCTCTCCAGATCTTTCATATGTATTTAGTACATGTTAAATTATATATTTATGTGTCTGCATAATTGCATATATATTTTTGTATATAAGCTGGTGTATATTTTGTTAAACCTTTTCATTTAGCAAAACCAGAATCATCTCCAATGTTTCTGATGTAAAGCAGCAAGCACCTGGGGGAAGTTAGCAGTTCTGCACCCTCATTAAATTAGCACTAACCAGTTCTGCACACAGTCCACGTTTTTTGCTACTGCCCTGAGAAACAACACGTTCTAACTATACATGAATATTTAATTCCACAAAATTATTATATAGATCTACTTCAAGAAAACATTGTGCAGAGTAATAGAGGTTATTGTAAACTACCCTTTTGCATCTAACTCTCTTCCTCCTCTCTATCTGAAAAGCTCACATTAATCCCTCTGGAGAAAGTGGAGTAGGTGTTGCTGAGACAGGTAGCTCGTGACACCAACATACGTGGTTGGTGGCAGCCATCCCTCTAAAAATGGCCTACACAGACCAGAGCCAGCTTTGTGAAGGAGCTGAACAAACCAAGAATTCAGGCTAAATTTGCTGCATTGCACTGAATCTCTCTTTGTAAATAACCCAAATACCAGAAATAGACTTTGACTGAGTGCAACTTCGTTGCTCTGAATTTGATGCCAGTGGCAGGATTCACCTTCCTGCTCAGCAGACAGAGGAGGGACACTGCTGTGCTACTGCCCATGTTGCCCTGTTTGAGTTGGCCCTCATGACACACCCAGGGAAATGGAGTCCAGACCTCAATGTTCCCTGATATCAGATGTGTGCCATAGTTAATACTGCTCTGGCTCGCTTCTGCAATACATTGTTAAGTAGTTCGTCCAATAACCTCTGGGTCAATGTGTACTTTGGAGGGGAAAAAGGCCTTGGTGGGTGGGAGAATTAAATAAATCGTCCAGAAAGAGAAGCTCCAACAGTGAAGGAGCTTTACTTTGGCACTCTCGTAGCAGCCAGAGCACTGCTGCAGAAATATTCCAAAGTGCTGAGGGGTTTTCCTTCTTCATCATATAGTGGCTGCCAAAACACCTACCTGGCTCCAAATGATTTGGTCACTAGAGGAAGGTCTGGCATTCCTCCACCTCCACAGCAGAGTAATCTTTTAAAGAGGATTTCTCACCTTGGGGGGCATTTTCTGCTCTGTTTACAGCAACAGCCTGTTGTGAGATCCTTAGCTTGGGGCCTTCTTTTCTCATTAAGATTCTCAGTTTCATGGAGAAAGGTTTGAGCAGCAAAAGCTTCAGGCTCTGTGCACGTCAGAATGGTTTCATGGCACGTTAAATTCAAACACAGCCATAAACTGAAAGTTCTCTTAAAGCAACTGGAGTTTCTATTAACTGCAGCAATTACCAAAAAGTGTCTGTAAACGTTTCAGTGTCTGGCTCAGTTCTTTTTTCTGGCTGGAAGGTTAGTATAGGATGATAGAAGCCACACCTTGTGGCTTCAGTAGCTTGCAGCAAATTTTTTATTTTTTTTTTTGCAGTTACAAATAAAATAGAAGGAAAGTGTATGTAGTGTTAAGAAATAATAGCAGCACTTTACTGTGCCTCATATCTGCATCGTCCAAAACAGTTTTGAAAGACTAATTAATTAAACATTTCAGCAGCCTGGAAGATGAGTAAGAATTATTCTCATTTATGGATGGTTAAACATAGGCTAAGGGAAGTCAGATGTCTCAGCCTAGAAGACAAAGCTAACTAACTGCAAACCTAGGGCTTGATTTTTTCAGTACCAGAATCTTGCCACTAAAATAATCTTATGCCTCTTGGAAACAAGAACGTTGTGATGACATGATTTTTGGACACTAAGTTGTGTGATTCCCCTCAGTAATGCAGGAATCTGTCATAAGTAGCACCGTTTATGGACATGCTGTTGGGTACTAAGGTGTGTAACTGTAGCAGGTTCTCCTCTACCTATTTTCCTAAGTCACCTGCCACATGACTTCAGAACGAGTATCTTCCCCAATAAGATAAAATTTACTTCTACTGGATTATTTCATGCCCCTTCTTTAAACATATTCCTCCTTGGCCTTCCTCTTACTCTGTCTTCACCTATTCAGTGCCACAACCACTTCCATAGTTCCTTTAACATTATAAAGGCTTAGAGCCTTATCTGCTATTGTGCCTGCCCCATCACAAAGATCCTCCACGTACGTAGCATCTCAGATGAAGTTGCAGGGAGATCTAAGTGGAACAACTGGCAAGGATTAGACAGGAAAAAGATCATGCACGTGACTTCAGTTTTTTTATATAACAAGTGTGTCAAGGTTATCAGTGAGGGCACTGTGCTGTGAAATGAAGAGTGGGTGATGGGACAGTATGAACCTCGATACCATCCATGTGAAAAAATACAATAAACATTGACTGAGGAGCCTGTTGTGATCCATTGTTACCTGACACTGATACTGTGATTTTGTCTTAATTTCATGAGATCAGTGCAAATGTACTACAGCTGATAAGAAAATGCAGACTAAACTCCATGTATCAGACTTATTGGCAGCGGTGAGGGAACATGAAGCTAAAACCTATAGCCATGAGTTCTAATTATGCTATTAAAAGGGAATGTCACAGCAGTTGCTTTCTCCCCTTCCTCCCCTGCCCACCGTCTGTTGTTTTTTTTTGGCCAGTTCTCACCTTTATGGTCACTCCTCTGCACCCCCATCTCTTCATCCTACTCCCAAGATACTCCAAAATGCAGATTTAGAACTTTACCTGTATAATTAGCAATCTTGGCTTCAGGCTTAAAACCTAGTAAACACTTAAGGAATCTATCCATGTATAGTTTATTAAATCTGTAATTTGTGATCTATGGGATGCTTCAGCACACAAGAGCATTCTATACTGTTGTGAACATCCTGGGCCAAGGAAAATGGGCACTCATTAAACCTTCATGGGTCTCTTGATGGGATGGCCAAAAGAAGCTTCCCACAAACTGTGTGCAGAATGCTGGAACATGAATAGTGGTGAACATACACACAAGGAGATAAAGAGGTCAGAAATTGGGCCTTTATCTTAAATGCCATGGAGACTGAGAGATATGCAAGAAACAAAAAGACTCAAAGACTCCTGAGCAGACCTGGAGGTGACATCATTGCTCAGAGGTATCATGGAGCTAAGAAACCTGCTGGGAAAGGGGGAGTCTGGTTAGTTTGGGCAGAAAGAAACCAGATAAATACAATGAAGAATCCATACATATTATGAGAATCCCTGGGCTCCTGTTGTTATGTCACTCAAAAAGCCCCTTATGAATTTGCACATATATCAAAGGTAGACCTACAGAAAAGGGCATAAAGAAGCATGAGGCATAAAATACCTGGATTGAAGGTAGGGGATAAATGGTCAGCTCTGATCCTGAAGAGAGGAGGCAAATGAGTTGCACATTACAAGGAGGACAAGCACACACAGTGAACTTCTACCTGCTAAATATTGTGGGACTTACAACTTGAGTCAGCTCTGCATCAGGAAAAGGAGGCTCTGGGTGGTGGGATCAAAACACAGCAGCCTGGTAAGCTTTCAGATGAGGACACTGTACCAAGGGTTATCTGAGACCTTAAACAAAATGTAGCTATCATAGCCTAGTAGGACAAGACTTAAATGACCATGGTTTGATGGGCTAAAGAAGTTTCATATCTTCTAGACATAGTGCTTTGGAAAGCTCAAGTCAGACTTCACTTTGGCAGATGTTACTTGAGAAGTATATGACTTTGGAGAGCATAACAAAAATAGCTGTGGTATTTGCTGTAAGATAGCAGAGTTCATTTAGAAAAGCTCTTTCTGCAATAAACACTTGCACATCTTTCTGATACTTATTTACTTTGCAAAATATAAGACCTTCTTTTGGATCTCCCATGGGAATTTTTCAAAACATTAGTACAATAGTACATCATTCCACAGCCTGGTAAGCACTCACAAAACACACATGAAAGGTTCATGAGAAAGCGGGGGCAAGGAGTAAAAAGGTTCCTGAATGTGTGTGCTGCAGTTATGGCAAGTAGAATTCCTGATTTAAGGGTCAGGATTGTTTCTGAAGAAGTTGCTATCTGTGTTAACAGGTAGCTGATCTACAACTATGAAAAGGCTACTGTAGTTATCCTGTTGTGTAGCAACTTGTTCTTTTTTTTCCAGATGATGTACTTGAATAAAAAAAGACTGGAAGCTTCTTCCTATGAAAACCCACTGAAACATATATTCTGCTTCAATTCAGACCTCTAGCTTCCATTCTGGTTACTGGCAGGCAACATCTGTGGCTGTGCAGAAATGTAATTTTCTGTCCCAGAGGCACTAAGGAAAAGAAATTCATTCAGGTTCCTTAAAAGATTAAGTACTAAACTTCTTATTTTTGAAAAGTTTTTAATGATAATTAGCTTAGCTTTCTAAAGGAAAGGTCATCTTGAAATGAAAAAGCACTATTTTTAAATCTAAAAAAGGTCAAAATAGATGTATTTCACATTTGGAAAATTTCCACTTCCCCAAAAATTTTTGTCCTGAAAAATTAATCAAAACTAACTTGTGACGTGAACTGGTTCAGTTTTGATGAATCCACTTGCTCTTAAAAATATCATTTTTGTGGAAATATTAATGACTAGCTCCATAGCATTGCTCGTAGAACAGGACATGCTGTAAGTGTGTCACAGAGCTGGAGCCATCAGTCTCAGTGGGCTATACCTTGTTGACAAAGGAAGAAAAGAAAAAAAAGATATTTGGGAAAAAGAAATTCGTTGTTAATTGACCTCTCCCAATAAACTGAGAGGGTACTTTCATTGGAATCAGCTGCAAAACCTCTTTAGAAGCACTAGGTAGGTGAGACATTGGGTTGCCTCTGTATTAATTTGAATGCTTAAAACCCATCTTGAAATATAGTCATGAAGTTGGACTAACATAACAAAGCAAACCCGCAAAGCAAGAATAAAGGAATATTGAAGCAAAAACATTTCTAGCATTAAATGAAGTCAGGAAAAAAATATATGAGCAGTCTTAAGTTGAATTATAACATCAATAAGGGAGCCTTACATTTTGCAGTGAAAGATGGTGCAGCTGAGGAGCAGATCATACTGACAAAGGGAAAGCATTCTATTATTACAAGGATTCAAGAGGAGACAACCGACCTTCAACCTCTAATTTTGCCATTGGATAGCCATGGAACAATTCCTGCTCTATCAGTAGCCCCTCTGCCATGAGAAAGCAGCCTTGGTCCCTCAAAAATGAGAAACTACCCATTGAAAGTTTAGGTGCAAATAATCAAACTTAAGTAGCTAATAACACAGTTTTAAAGCTGAACAGCTAAGTTCCTTCTCTTCAGTATTTTTCTGCAAGTTAATTGCATTGCCCTTGTGACACTGACAGTCAATTTTTAGTTTGAAAGAAAGCTTTCAGCTTGTATGGTGAGGAACTCTTGTAGAAGATGGAGAGTGGGAGACAGGGTAATAGGCTGTGGTGGAATCCTGTTCTGAGTGGCACCCTGACTGCAAGGTGGAAGGAAGGTGAGTAGGTACAGAGGACAAACATATGAGTGTGAAATCATAAGCTTATTGATAAAAGGCTGAAAGAACTCCAGGCCAGAGTGTTGCTTTCTGATGGCACAAAGATCTCAGACATATGTCAAGAAAGGCAGCTTTCCTTTTCGAAGCGTTTTGCAACATTCAATTAACCGTGTTCTCTAGTGATGCACAAAGACAATCTGTCACTGCAAACAGTGCAGATTATTTTTCTTAAATTGCCTCTTAACATGATCACAGTAAAACACTCAAGGCTAAAAGCTTGCTCCCTTTATGATAAAATGTGAATAAAAACTGACAAAGAGATAAGAACTCTTTTTTAAGACTTCCCTAAAAGGCTGAGGAATCTAAACAAAGGGGTCCTAATTATTAGCTCAGGACAACCTATCATCACTGCTACATGGACAAATTGCACTGCATGCCAGAGCACGCTGAAGACACAATAATTTATCAGTCAGAACGCAGAAAATTGTACAGTGCAGGGTGACTACTCAGATCACATTTCTTCACATCAGGTCCTCCATTTCCATCTTAAAGAGACACTGCAGTGCAATTCAGTGTAAGGCTGAAACAGGTTTGGGGAGGAAACATGAAGAAAGACAACACATGAAAAAGTACCTAATTCTGAGCACCAAACTTAAAAGCCTATATTAGGTAAAGTCTCCCTTTACATCCCCTAGAAAAGAGAAAGGCCCTGCTAGACTGTAACTCAAACAAGAGCTGAGGTGGCCTGTGAATCGTGCTCTGCTAACACATGTACACAACTCATGACTTTCCATCAACTATTCCAAGAGCCTAGAGAATAACCTCTGAACTTAGGCACCCGAAAAAGGTAGGTGATGTGAATGAATACCCTCATGTGCGTGAGATCTGGGACAACAGGAGAAAAATCTGGTGGCCTTACTTACAGGGAAAAGATAAAATGTTCAGAGTTCTTCCTTTTTCCAGCCTTAGCAACTTAGGAGGGAAGGCAGCACAACAGGAAAGTCAAATGAATAGATCTCAAGGGAGTACACTTCAGTAATCCCAGAGGATTGTCAGTAAAGACCTCAAGAGAATGGTCTAAGGAAAAAAGGCATTAAAAAGAGAGATGAAAGCTCTTTAATGAAATAATTCTCACGGCCTTATGTGCCAGCTCTTTCACTGTGGAGAAAAGACAAGTGACACAGTAACCTTGACTAGACCGGGAGCTGTTCACTGACCTGAAGCACGAAAAGGAAGTAAAGGAGCAGTGAAAACTAAGCCAGATTACCACACAAAAGTAAAAAGACTCAACAAGATTAGATTAAATTACAGTGTGTTACCTGCTAAGAGTGTCCAGGGTATGAAGTAGGATGTAACCAGCAAGAGACATCAAGAAATCATTCAGTAAAGACGTTAGCAATAAAGGTAGGCTCAAGAGTGAAAGTCATTTCTGTATAAGGTCGAAAAGGTCAAGTTGTTACTGCTTTTTTTGTGTGTTCATCATCACAAAAGACAAGCTTTCATCAGATGGATATCATATCTAATTCCAGTCACAGAAGAGCAAGAGCTAAGTCTTTGAATACGAAAAAACTCCCCCATTAACAAGTATTAGTTAAATTCAATCGTTTTCAAGTTGCCCAGACCTAATGAGCACCATTCCAGACTAAACCTGAGGGTTTGGCTGATGAAATCTAGAGCTTATAGCAGTTATTTTGATAACTCATCCAGACTGGGTAAGGTATTAGACATCACATTTACCTTTCTCCAGTTTTTTTATTTCTTAAAAGACATGAAAAGAGAATTAAGTGAATTAGAAACAGTCAGTTTAACTTCAATTTCTGGAACAAATGATGAGATGTTTGTAACTATATGGAAGGCAATTACTAACATCCAGCAAGAATTGATTGTGAAAAAAAATCATCTCTCACCCATCTAATTTCTTTTGAGGACCTGGTAACAGGTCTCATGGAGAGGGAATAAAGACAGTAGATGGTGCACAACTCAACATCAGTAATGTATGTAATGTGCTCCTATGTGCCATAAACATAGAAAATTAGACTTAGATGAAAAAAGGTGCAAACTGGTAGAAACACTATTTTAGAGATTACTTACAATATACAAACAATAATTGTAACTGATAATGAAATACTGATATGTATAAGAAAAGTCAGCACGAAAAACTTTCTTTTCGTTCTATTGAACAACTAAAAGGCTTCAGGTCTGGGTGCTCATTTCTAGATACCATGTAAGGACTGATTAAAGGAAGTCCAAAGGGAGCAACAGAAACTGTGAGAGGACTCAGAAACACCATCCATGAGCCCTACCAAAGGCACTGGCACTGATGAGAGATTCTAAGCATCTTCCATGTCAGAAGTCTCCAAACGATAACTTTTAATAACGATGCAGGAAAGTGTAACTGTCCCTATTTATTTTATATTTTAATATCAGTTCCGGCTTATCTACAGTGGAAAATTAATCTTTTGTGTTATGTGTGCTTCAATCAATCAGCCCCAAACGATTAGACACTGTCCTGGCAGGATACAATTTTACACTAAATATATGTACAAGTGTATATATATAAAAATACATATAAATATATGCAAATATATACACACAAAACAGCATAGGTTAGTAGGTCCTCAGAACAAGCCTACATATTTATATTTCTTAAAACTGTATTTATGCTGAACTATAGAAGGTCCACCTAGATCAGATAAAATAATGACCTCACATGCTGCAGCCTGGCATGAGTGCTGGCACATCCCAATAATAGGAACATCTCAGATTACTTGAGTGGATGAGGCAGGTTCTGCCTCATCCACTGACCTCTGTATGGTTAAAGGTCACTGTTTAGCCCTAACATCACATCAGTGTTCAGTCTGGGAACTCAGACTGAGACAACCTCCGTGTCCTACAACTTGCTACTCCTTACCCTGATCTGTTCACCAGCTTGTTCATTACCTACCTATTTTCCATATCCCCATCACCTTTTGAGTTAGCTACATCCAGTAGGGTTTGTATTCTTAATTTCACCATTAACAGTTATTTAAAAAAAAATAGTACACACTAACTTTTGATTCTTTGTTAGTTACAGCTGGGACGTGCTGACGTGTTTTGAGATGTGCTCTTGCTGTGTTGAAAGCCAGACAGTGCCTGCCCTTTCAAACAGCCTCTTGTCCACTGGAGGATTTCTGCCCTGGACAATTCCACTGAAGCCCTGAGCTGCCCTATGAAGGGCTAGGGTCATGAGTGTATTTAAGGTGCCAAGGCCTGCCCTCTGAGCCATATTCTGGCAATTTACACTTAAGATGATGGCTGGACTTCTCACAATGCCCCCTCCTCTCCCCTGTAACAGTCAGGCTTGACAAAGTCATAGAATGTCCTGAGTTGGGAGGGACCCACAAGGATCATCAAGTCCAACTCCTGTCCCTGCACAGCACAGCCTCAAGAATCACACCATGTGTCCAAGAGCATTGTCCAAATCCTTCTTGAACTCCCTCGGGCTTGGTGCTGTGATCACTTCCCTGGGGACCCTGTTCCAGTGCCCAACCACCCCCTGGGTTAAGACACTTTTCCTAATATCCAACCTAAACCTCCCCTGACACAGCTTCATACCATTCCTTTGGGTCCTACCACTGGTCACCAGAGAGAAGAGATCAGTGCCTGCCCTGCCACTGTGCCTTGTGAGGAAGCTGCAGATCACGATGAGTTCTCCCCTCAGTCTCCTCCAGCCTGACAGACCAAGTGACCTCAGTTGCTCCTCACAAAGCTTCCCCTCTAAACCCTGGATCACCTTCGTTGCTCTCCTTTGGCTGCTTTCTATTACGTAAATGTCTTTAACATTGTGTTGCCCAAAACTTCACACAGGACTCAAGGTGAGGCTGTCCCAGCACAGAGAGAAGTGGGACAATCACCTCCCTCACCGCTGGCGATCCTTTGCCTGATGCCCCCAGGACACAGCTGGCCCTCCTGGCAGCCAGGGCACACTGCTGGCTCATATTCCACATGCCATTGACCAGGACCCCCAGATCTCTTTCTCGGGGGCTGCTCTCCAGGCTCTCATTCCACAGATGGAAAAATTTCCCTTTCATGCCCTCAGCTCACGCTAGAGCTAAAACACTCCCTGCTTGCAGGAATGACAGCTCAGCTATTTTGCTGCTATGTTTGCTCCAGCCCAGCTCCTTGCCCCCTCTCTGCCTTCACCCCCATTCCCACCACAGCAGCTGCAGAGCTGTGCCACCCCTAATTATTCACAGCAGTGCCAAGCTGGAGGCGCCGCTGTCACGGAGGATGGCAGCAGAGTGCAGAGCATGACAACAGCAGCAGCAGGTGGGCAGAGCAGAAAAGGCCAGATTACTGTCTATGTGATTACTGTCATTTATCTCAAGTCAGGCAGAAGGCAGAGCATTCTCTGCCTTTGCTTGTTCCTTCCCTCTGTCGCTACAGAGCGATTCCTGAAAACACTGTACAGGGATGTTATGCACTTGTTAAGCTTTGTTTTAAGCACTGAAAACCACCACAGGAAGAGCAAGTAATTGCCCCTTACAGCAGTCACAGGTTTCTCTCAAACACAAGCTCTATGGGAAAATAAACAAGGAAGCTTCCAATGCTAGCACCAACTCGAAAAGCTGTTGGATTTTTACAAATTCAACATGCATCTATTTGTGTCTTTCAGAGTATTGGGCAGAGCAACATTTGAAATGTAAACAAGAACTTTATCCTGCCAGCTCTGCCTTCTTCAGGCAGCAGGACTGTGATGCTGTCAGGGCAGCTGCCTGCTGGGAGAGCTGCAGGAAAGCTGCTTGACTGCAGTGCAGAATGGCCAGTGCACAGGTGAGAAAGGAAGCACTCCCTTCTAATGCTGGGACCAGTCTAAAATATGCTCTTACATCTGGTTCCTGTCTTTGTTAAATACCAGGGAGAGAAGAGAGAAGAATTAACAGAGTAATTTTGTGTCACAGCTAAGTGCTTTCAATTCTGGCTGTCAAATTTCCAAATGAAATCCATATATTTAAAAGCATACAGATTTATGTATCGATTCTTTATACAAAAATTTCATTTCTGAATCTTAAAACAGACTTCCTAAATTTAGCCATAAAGCCTAACACCATAACAAATACAGTCTTCATTGCAACACATACTTTCCTCCTCTAAAATTGGATGCAAACTTTTCTCCTTGGCCTCATCATTAGGTTAAGAACAGATTATAAGACTCAACCACAGTCTGTATCCATATGAAAAATAAATCCATTTTGAGGCCTGAAAATATTACATAGGCCCTGATTTTAATTCCATTGGTCGTGAACGAGAAACAAAATTGAGAAAAGATTTGATTTTGGGGGGAAAGTTTTTCCTTTCCACATTAAGGAAGCAGAAAACTCTGTAGCACAAATGAGGTTTAACAAAATCCTCCTGAATAAATCCATGGGCCTCCTGAGGGTTTTTCCATCACCTGCTTAGACAGGGGAGAGAAAATATAACAAAAGGCTCATGGGTCGAGATAAGGACAGGGAGAGATCATTCAATTACCGTCACGGGCAAAACAGACTCGACTTGGGGAAATTAGTTTAATTTACTAGCAATCAAATTAGAATAGGATAATGAGAAATAAAGCCAGATCTTAAAAACACCTTCCCCCCCGGCCCCCTCCCTTCTTCCGGGCTTAGCATCACTCCTGATTTTCTCTACCTCCTCTCCACCAGCAATACAGGGGGATGGGGAAAGGGGGTTGAAGTCAGTGGTTCCTACTGCTCCTTTCTCCTCAGAGGCGAAATTTCTCGCTCTCTTCCTCTGCTCCAGCATGGAGTCCTTCCCATGGGAAACAGTGCTCCATGAACTTCCCTCCAATGTGACTGCAGGTCTTTACGAACTGCTCCAACGTGGGTCCCATCCTTCAGGAACAGGCTGCTCCACTGTGGGTCCTCAGCAGGGTCACAAGTCCTGCCAGC
The DNA here is from genome assembly GCF_001715985.3 of Manacus vitellinus. NCBI lineage: Eukaryota > Metazoa > Chordata > Aves > Passeriformes > Pipridae > Manacus > Manacus vitellinus. The sequence continues at coordinate 5,482,211 of NW_021940682.1, forward strand.
AAACCTGCTCCAACATGGGCTCCTCTCTTCACAGGATCACAGGTCCTGCCAGAAGCCTACTCTGGCATGGGGGCTTTCTGCTGGGTCACAGCCTCCTGTGGGCATCTACCTGCTTTGGTGTTGGGGTCCCTGACAGGTTGCAGGTGATCTCTGCTCCCTTGTGGACCTCCATGGGCTGCAGGGGCACAGCTGCCTCACCATGGTCTTCACCATGGGCTGCAGGGAGATTTCTGCCCTAGCACCTGGACCACTTCCTCCTCCTCCTCCCTCTTCCCCAACCTTGGTGTCTGCAGAATTGTTCCTCTCACATATGCTCACTCCTTTCTCCAGCTACAATTGCTGTTACCCAGCAACTTCTTTCCCCCCTTCTTAAATCTTTTATCCCAGAGGTGCTAGCATTGTTGCTGATGGGCTCAAATTTGGCCAGCAGTGGGTTAGTCTTGGAACTGGACCAGTATTGGCTCTGTCAGGTTCAGGGAAGCTTCTGGCAGCTTCTGTACCCCCCCGTGCTACCACAACCTTACCATGCAAACCCAACACAGGCATCAGCGTGAATGGAAGATAATATGTATGAAAAATATAAGGGCATTTTAAATGTACTGTAATGCTCATTTTGTCTATAAGCTACCGAAGATTTTCAGGGCTCCCAGTTTCACATGAAGACAGTTTGCTCATCATTGAAAGCAAAACTTATTTACTTCTGCTGCTTGTAGCATGTTCAACTTTAAAAAGAGGCAGTTAGAAAGATCTGTACTGCAATATTAAGAAGGAGGATCCTGGTAGACCAAACATTCAGAAATCACTATTGACAGGGGTTATGCATTGGCTATTTTTAGCCAACAGTGTAACTAGAGAGGCTTCACCTCACACCATACACACCCACTGCTAAACAACTACCTTCATGTGCCACTTTGCCCTGAGAGCACACAAAATCCCTGAAAATATCAACATAAGGGTTTTCAATCTGTTCTGGGTTTAGAAAATAGTGCAATAGTGCCTTAATTCCTCCTTCCATTGCAGTCTTCCTCACCAGCCTGCTCTCTCAGTCATTACAATTTCAAGGTAAACAAGTAGTGAATATGAAAGACTAGTTCAAGCAGCTCTGAGCACCAGGTTGCCAGAGCTACACTTCCTTTTTTTTTTTTTTTTTGCAGCTCCAGGAACTCTTCGATGATTTCCAGCAACACAGCCTGAACATCACCAGCACACTTTCATAAGACAAGCCCAATGCACAAGCAGAAGTGGTCTTTACTGGGGCCTCCAACCTGACCCTCTCTCGTAACAACAGCCCTCTGAACATGGCAATCTAGCAGAGAGACATAGCAGTGCTTGTGAAGTGTGTGTGAAGGCAGGGAGAGCGAGGGAAGTCTGTACTGCTGACACTGCATGTTCCTGCACTCTGCTTTGCCAGGCAGTCCTTCAGCTGGAAGAGCAAGGAGGCAGCTTCTCCCTCCAGCCCCAGATGTCACAGCTGCAGAGGGGCAGTTCTAATGGCAATAATTCCATCTAAAGATGTAGCCTGCATAGGGATAAGCAAACACGAGCAAAAAAAACCAAAACCCCAGAAGTATCCACCACACCCTGCACAGAGTGACCAGAAAGTTAAACGAGACTGTTTGCTTCATCTCGTGGAGTTGGCCGACATTTACACAATGAACAATTTCTGAAACTGTGTACTTGAAGAACCATTTCCCAGTGCCCCAGCTGGTGGTTACTCTCTGCCCTGCTTCATTCTTGAAAGCCACCCCAACCTTTCCCAAGCTGGGCTGGCTTGCTTCTCTTGCTGTGTGCACCCTGATGGCACCGTATGGCAGACACAGCAAGAGCTGGTGCCGCCAGAGAGAGGAGGGACTGACTGTCTGGAGACACAGCTCCTCACCAGGGTGGCCTATGGCAGGGTCCAGGCCATGCATTAACCCTGGCCAGAGCCAGCATCCAGCCACATGGCAGGTCCCTTCCAACCCAAACTCTTCTGTGAAAGCTGCCTGACTAAACACGCTGCATGCAGGGGACCAAAGGCACAACTCATCTCATTGCAGGGTTAGACAAGAATCACCCAGGACAACCAGTTGCAAAGGTGTCTCAACAAGCACATGGAGCCACAGCTTTCCAGCCCTGCAGGCAGCTCACCAGGAGGGAAAGAGGGAGATTTCACCTGCTGCAAAGCCCCCAGGAGTACCCTGCCTATCCAGGCAGTGCCGCTTCCGCTCGCCCCTTACTGCCAGCTCCTGCCATTAGCCCGATTAGCAACAATTAAGAGACCGGCTGAGTTTAAAGCAGGGGGAAAAAAAACCTCAACCCAACAAACCCAACACCTCTCTGGTAACATATCTTCCTACTCCTCGACATATTAACTCCAGATACCACACGCTGCTGCTTTCAGTCTGCATAAGATAAAAGGTGCGACAAGCCGACCTGAGGTTGCCATGGAGACCAAAATCTTTCCCAGTGCCATGGTAACTGACTCCAGGATGTGCTATGAAAAGCTGACTGCACACCCTAGTTGAGCGGTTTCATATTTTTAAACCAATTAACTGAGAGTTCAGTTAAATTAGTTGCTGTTTAAAGAAAGGTACTGTCAAAACGTAAGATGTATTAGTTGGTGTCTTGTTTCTTAGCCAAATAGAAGAAAACAAAACCTTAGGGATATTACTGAGCTCCATTTGATTGTTTCTGAAAATCAAAAGCCTTATCTTTTCACATAAGAAATCCCATTTTTATATATTTATCCTCAATTAGGAGGAAAGGGTTAAGCAGCTTTAAACTAACTTCCCTTCCATGATGTACTCCTTGTATGTCCAAGTCTCTGACATCACTGGAAGTTTTGAATGCACAAGAGACAGGCTTCTAGAGAAGGACAAATAAGGTTTCAGTAAAACATTTGAGATAAACATCATAAAGCTGTGATGGCAGCTGGACAGGGTTACAGCAAACAGCAGCCCCATGCAGACCCAGGTCAGTGAGAATGGAAGTTCTTGGTCAACCCTGAGACTAAAGTCACAGTGTGACTTCTCTGTGCCTCTATTTCCCTACTACAGTGAGCCATGATTCTCCCCTCCCTTCACAGTATCCTGTGATATCAGTGGACTGAAAGCTTCCAGGTATCATCAGTAAGCATTTCAATTCTTTCTTTCTTTTTCTTCTTTTTTCCCTGTTTTGAGCACATACACCACAAACATGCTGCTTACTGTGAAACTTGGTACCCAGAGCATTCTGCACATGAGGCTACTGCTGATAAACCACGAGTTTCCAAGGTACTGCTCCATCCTCTGATGACAAATATGCAGCGTGGAGGTGCTGTTGCATCAGGTTAGTAAGCAAGGAATATAACGGGGCTTAGTCTTTCCCACATGACTAGGAAATATAAAAGTGGACAGGCACAGGAAAAGTAATAAAATCTAAAATAATACACTCTCCACTTTAATGCTGAAAAGGCTGAGTAACACCTGGGGAATACCTGCCCGTGCTACATGATTTGTTTGTGGCACCGTCTCCATAAGCTGCAGTGAAGAGAGCTCATGTCAACAGCCATGTTCCCATGGTGCTTCCTAGAGTGCTTCCCAGAAAAGTCTGCTAATTCAGAAGTTTGGTTCGAGCCCAATTCATGTATTTTGGGGGGTCGGAAATCTGGCCCTTGGAAGTGAGAAGACTTATAAAGAAATAAAGAACACGTTTTTCATCTCTGGGATGTAGGTGGCAGAGCTCTCCTACTGAAATTGTGTAAAAGACTGTCCTCGTTTGACCCAGTTGTAAATGGATACCTGGTCATTTGTGCTGTGCACTGAGAACTGGGTAGGTGCAGTAGCAGTCTCACAGCACTCCAGGCAGGGATAAGTGAAGCCAGTCTTGCTTCACTTTGAGGTTTGCCTTTTACTTGTTTGCCTGTGTTTCAAACTCATTTTTGCCTTAGCAAAAGCTTCAGCAAGAAATGTCCCTGGGACACAGCAGTAAGTGCTGCACAGCCACTCCAAGCTCCCAGCAAGTGTCCTGAGAGAGGCCAGGCAGAAGGATAATGATTCTGAAAGTTTTGATATGAAAACTGCCATTGTTAATAAACAGCCTGTAACAACTAAGAACATTTTCTCTGAGTTCAAAGGGAGCAAACTCAGCTTTCTATATAAGGCAGCTACTGCATCAGGAGATGTACTGGTTAGGACTAAAAAAAAAAAAACCAAAAAAACAACTGTACAGTCTTTGTTCAGAAGACAATTCCTCTCCTAGTTCTAGTTATTCTGAAATAATAATAATAAAAAAATCCCATTGCACTAAATACAAAGAAATGTTATTTTGACAGAATTCCTGTAAGGCACATGGCACATTCCTGCAGTATCACAAAAAGCCAGGCAAAGAGAAAAAGGGACAACTTACACAGAATACAAGGCAGACTCTACAGTAAACATGTTGCAATCACCATGGAAATACACTCCTAAAGTTTTTGACAGGTATTTACTCTGCAATTCAAAGAGTCTGAGCAAAAGACATGCGGAGTACTGGCCAGAATCCATATATCTCCTTCTCCAAAGAGGGGATACTTGCTAAGAGATAAATATTGTGGATATTGAATAAAAAAAATCAATGAGTAAAGAGTGCTAAGAAAGCAGATAGAACATATTTTGATGGCAACTACTAGAGAACATTGGCTGATCAGCAGCAGGAATCCATCTTTAAGTTTTTCAAGAGATGCTAAAAATACTCACGAGTATAAGATGCCAAACCAGCCAGCTAGCTGAGGAGAAGCAAGAACAAAAGAGGAAAAATCCCAACATGTTACAGAGGTGACTTATAAAGGAGAATCAGCAGAAAAAGCTGACATCTCCAGCACATATTTTGTTCTGCCTTATATTTGCTGCACAATTTATTTAGAAGAGCTTTTCTAAACATTTCAGTGAAAGTAAAATCACGGAATAGGCATTTAGTGTTTGAACAGATTCTTCAAAGAGGTTCCACGTTGCAGAGACAAGTGGTCTAAACATAGGATTTAACCACAGTGCCTAAATATGCTTAAATGTAGTCTTATCTCAACGATTTGTACACTGCTACTCCAGGGACAACGTTGAGTGGTTATCCTCTGTTATGCATAACTACATCCTCAGTTCTATAAGAAAAGCAAATTCTCATTCTGGGCGGCTTTCCTTTTATCTGCCTGGGATGCCAGCAAAGTTTGTCTTAAACCAGATGATTAATAAGAGATTTAAGCACATGTCAGACTGAAGTAGAGATTGAAATATTGGCTGGGAGGACGGATTTGTGCTTCACTAATGAACCTACAAAAACCAAGTCTTATTTTGTGCCATTGATTATATTTCTTGAGATTCAGAATTAAATAACGGACGAAGACAGATGAAATATGCCTGTCCCTGAAAATAGCTACCCATTCTTCTTTATCATACTGTAAAGTCAAACATACTCTTCTGAAAATATCCTGCATCCTGAATTGCTGTGGCTATGTGGGGAATTGCCAACAAGTTCTTTGTCTACTATGAACATTCTAGAAGTGGAAGCTTCCCAGATGTAAGAGAAATGACAAACAAGATTAATAACAATAAAAAAATTCACAGCTCCATTTCCTCCTCTCCTGACTAAATGCAATGCAAATTTTAAGAAAGCTGGATGAAAATAATGCTCACTTTGAAGACAAAACTTTAATTTTTCAAGAGTTATCATTTTGGCATAGGTATATACAGTCAGAACCAAAAGAAATTACACGTGCTTTTGTTCTCATCTGAAGCAAATCTCAAAACTTTCCCAATTAGTCTTTGGTCAGTCAGGAACCCCACATTTATGCTACTTGAAAGTTTCTACACTTCCATACTAATCCTCAAAACACCATGAGAAATACTACTGCCAAAACACTCCAGCCTCCTCGGAAAGAGGTGATTTCCCAAGTTATGACTGGGAAGTGTGCTCCCTGGAGATTTTGAGCACAGTGCCAATTGCAGAAGCCTATAACTATAGTCTCTCTAATGCTCCTACCATTTGGTTTTTCAATACAATACATCCAGGTATGGTCTGCCACCTTTTATACCCAAAATCTTACTGGACAGATGGGAGCTCAGTCAGGTGTGGCTAAGGAGCTAAGGACAGAATTTCACTTGTAGTGTTTCATCAAATTAACTGACTTCACTGCTCTTTTCTTTTCAGTAACCCTGACATTTTATCTGTTTACACTAAATGCATTTAAAGAGCTGTATCAACAGCAAAAGGGCAACTGGCAGACCCTGTATTATTCATTAGCAATCCCTAACATCACTTTGAGCAAGCAGATGAGCAGCATCAGCTAAAAGAAAAGAAATGACAGAGGTTGTGGGTTAGAGGTTTTCTCCCTGCCTATATATTGTGGTAGAAAAATCAAAGGAATGCTTTGCAAACTGAGATCCTGGAAGAAGGAAGAGAACTTTCTTAAAGGCCTCACTGGTGAAAAAACTGTGCCTTCAGGTACATTACACCATGGGAAAATTGTCATCCTGAGCTGCTCTCTCCAGAGCCATCAGAAATTAGTCATGGGCAAACCACAAATATCTTGAAGGTTCAGACAGCCATTTGCAATATCTGATACTTGTCATAATCCCTTGAGTCTGCAGAAGAGTCTTTATTGCAGTTTCTTGATGCTTCTGCACAAAGCACAGAGGTATGAAAAATATGAAAAATTAAGGCAAAAAAGCAGCTGAACACTTCTAAATTACAGAAAGAGCTTCATCTGAGGTTTGTGGGAGGACTAACTGCAGTTAGCTGTTATTTTCTCTAACCTGGCTTATATATCCTACACACCTTTCATGGCAGGACTCTTCTAATCCTTTAAGCTACACACACTGCCTTAGTCATATTCTGACCTGATATCTCAAAACTCTGAAGTACCATTTTTTAATACAGCAAAATAAAGAAAAATTGCATAATTTTTTGTGTGCCAGCAGAGATTTCACTGATTTGGGGAAAAGATGGGGAAAATTGTCACAATTATTAGTGTAGTGAAATAATGTCTTTTAGCAGTGAATCAAAAGAAAGAATTACTGCTGTATGCAATGCACTACAATATCTGATTATGAGAAAAATGAGAACTAGCCAGAAAAATACTTCTACAGCTCAGTACACCAAGACACAAAAGCAAATATAACAGTAACCATACTTATTACACCACTCACATACTAAATTTCACTCACTGGACTATAATCAAAACATCACACAAGCAAAATAGGATTCAAAGAAACATAAAACATGGCCATATTTTCCCATGGCTTATCAAAACTGTAGCAGTGCTCATGGATCTTCAGAATCAACTAAAACATTATGCAAAATAGGAGGGGATAACTATCAGTTCAGAAAAATGCTTAAGTGATGGGAAAAAGTCTCTAACCCTGATAGATCAGTCTCCTGGATAGAAATATTGATCTCTGTGTTCCTTGGGGAATTCTGTATTATGAAGAGAAATTTCAAATGAGGGCTGGTGCAATGAACAGGGGAATAAAAGGAACAGGGAACTGAAGCAAAGAAAAAAGCCCTACCATACCAGGCCCAATCACCTTCTCCTAAGAAAGTTTCTGACATAAAAACTTTCTAGATCAATTTTTTTGTTCTAGTTCTGCTGAAAACAAGCAATTATTCCACTATTGTGTTTCTAAAGACAATCCCTCCATGAATTCACAGTGAAAGGGGAACTTACTGCATGTAAGGCCTTAAAGAGTTTATATAAGCAATATTTAATTCCTTGCCCTAATTAGCCCAGTATTAAATATACTTGCTCATCTAGTTTGGTCTCTGCACTCTTCATTTATTTCTTCTGAAACATCTGCCAAGTTTATCTGAACATAATCAGCGTTTGAAAAGTGGTGTATTACTTTAAAAAAACCCAAAACATAATTCCCCCCAAAACACTTTACAGGATTCTTTATCTAAAAATGACAAGATTTTACATGGAAAAGTCAGAAGTGTGAAAGAAATATATGAAACACAGACAATGTAATCTGCATAGTACTACTGGTTAGTCAGGCTGTGTAGAGTGAAGTGTTGCAGGTACGTCCCAAATCTTTGCAGTTTGTCACTATTACGAACAAAGTAAAGAATTCTTTCTTGAGAGCCTAAAATTTACCTTTTGAAGCAACAGACCAGATAATGGCTCAAGTTTGAAAGGAGATAAATTAAAAAAATCCCACAAGGTAGAGTACTTTAAAACTTGAGAGTACTTTTGAATGCATTATTTGCCTTTACTGTACTAAATGGTACCATTTCTGATAGGTAGAAAACCAAACAAAAAAAACGCTCTTGTAGCATCCTGTTCCTACTGGACATTTTTCTGTCACAAATCTGCTTCATTCACAACATACATTTTGTGAATCACAAGATAAATAAAAAGATTACACTCACTACAACCTTTTACAGACGGATAAAAAGCAGGTTGCAATACTGCTGAAATGCTTTAAATAAAATGGTATGTTTTTTTCCCCGCAGAGATTTAACATCAGAAGCTCAAAGTTGTTGTAAAAACGACAACAAAATGTAGCTCTATTTCACTGGCAAAACAAAGATAAACACTTTGATACTAAATGTCTTTACTGGGAGAAGAATGACCAGCCTTTGCTTCGAAGCACCAAAATTTTATGAAAAACAGCAGGGGAAAAAACCCAAAGAGCCCGTAACACCAAGCCAGAATGAGTTCATGTGTAACAAAAGTTTAGGAGCTTTTAGTTCCTTGAATGGTTAATGGTCCAGCGGCTGGACTTCGAGTGTTTTTCATGTTACCAAAGCAACTCACAATTTATTGAAGTGCTCAAAAAATTCAAGTTCCATAAGAGGGGTGGAAAAACATGCAAACCAACTCTGTGAAAAAACAGCAGAGACGAAGTTTTACTGCAAGACAGATTGGAAGAAAATACTGAAGCCAGGTTATTTTGACTAAGGATTGCTAAAGTATTGTTTCCTTAGAGGACACGGCTGCTCTACGTAGAACGACTAAGAATAGTTTTGTCCTCTCTACATTTGTAGAATTTAAGCTCCATAAGATTATCTAAGAATAACTAAGGGCAAATCTGAGTTCAAGCAGTTTTTATTCCAGCTGTCTGTACCCAAAAGGCATAACCAATTATAAGTTCACATCCATTCCTACTTTTGTTGTACAGGAAATCCAAAAAGAAAAAAAAAAAATCCAACAACAAACCAACACACAACAAAAATCTTTATTGTATTTGAAGCATGTGAAAACAGATGCCCCAGACAGTTAAGAAATGGCCAACTCCTGCATTGTTCAGGAAAACTTAATTATAAACAACTGAAGACCTATTTAAGCCACATGTTTTTCTTTAAAAAAATAGGGTAAAAGAACAGATATATTCTTCTTGTTACCTTCTTGCTTCAGGCCTCTGTATCTATGGTAATACAATTACCATCTCAGGACTAGAATTGATCAGAATTTTTGTAATTACATTCAGCCCTCACGAATCAAGTGCCTTGTTCTGTGTTTGGTGGTTTGTTTGGGGTTTTTTTCCCCCATTTGAACTTTATAGAGTCGCTGCCTCGATAATCTCCACCCCACCATAACAATGTTTCTAAAAGAATTGCTAAACGGTTTTCTTTTTCTTTCTCTAGTCCTCTTTACTACGAATCCAATCAGCTAGAAAATCCTGTATAAAGCAGGGTGAGCTATGGATTACTTTTCTGTGTCTTTCCCTCTGTCTCCTTTGATCAGTGAGGTTTTATTGGGAAGCACAGACTCGGCATTAGAGGAACAGGGCACAATGAAACAGCAAGGGAGGTTTGAAGCCTCGCTTATCACTAGGCCTTCTGCAGTTACTACATTAATTTTGCTGCCTTGCAAACTCATGGGAAGGCCAAGAAAAAGTGATTTTTGTGTTATCTTCCAGTTTTCATTCGCTATTTAGTGGCTTTTATTTTGAATGATTAAGCACTCGTGTCGTCCATGTAATTCCCTTTTATAAAGGAATATCCCTGACCGGCTCTCCCAGACCAGGAGCCCGCAGTGCCCAGCCTTATTAACAAGTAGAATAAAGACAAAAAAAGTAAAAATCAGATGATCTCATTCAGTTATAAGGACATAGAGACAACCAGAAATTTTTGCTAAGAATGGAAGACAGAATTTAATCCATAATATACAAAATAGGAAGAAGAACTAATTTATATCAGGTAGCAACCTCAGAACCAAGAAAGCCAAACAAAGGAATACGATTGCCTTTGCTGCCTAGACTGAGTGGGAGCCAAGGCAAGAACAGCTTGGGAAGGTCCAGGTTTTAGACTCCCTGTGAACTGCTGAGGTGCAGATCAAGTGAAAGCAAACACATACATGTATCACACTTGCTGAGCATTCCTGAGCAAAGAGCATACCTTATTTTGTTATGCTTGCAGATTGGTTCACCTGGCAGCTTACATACCTCACAAAGAACTTTACCACATTGAGCAGATACTATAAAACCACGCAAAAGAAAGAGGAATTCTTGGCTATTGTAAGGGCCCACACTGTTTGGAACACACTGCCTATAAACCGAGAGGACAGGGAACTAAATCTGCCCATTGGAAATCACTGGAACTTCCCCAACACCCAGGGCACGCGGGACTTGCCAGGTTTCTAGAACAGAGAAAACAGATTTTCGGTTCCCTTAGCCAAATTTTCAAAGCTATTGAGAATACTGAAAGGGCTAATAGAGCCAAGTGAGGTTTTCAGACACAACTAACACCCGCCTCCCGGGCCCTAACCTCCTTATGCACTTCAGAAACCCTCATTAGGCACAAATCTGCATCTTCAGATACCTGTTTGTTTTCAAACTCAGGTCTCTGTTTTCTCTTCAATTCAATCTTTTATCTTCTTTTTGCCTATTCTTCCTCACACCTAGGTTTTCACAACAAGATGCAGTAGGCTTTTGACCTTGGAAAAGGGATCCTAGAACCCTCTTTTATACTGTGTTTTTTAAAGGAGGGACTAAGCACAGAATAATACCTCTCAAAAGAATAGACTGAACAGCATTTTTTTTTCTGTTTAACCAGCACAGTCCTAGATTATAGGGAGTTTGGTTTCATTACATAACAACCCATCATTGTTCCCTAATACATTATCTCATCAGGAGGCCCCATTTCAGAGAGGCTACATAGACACATATTTCTTAATAGCAGAGCTAAGTGGCAGCATGATCTAGTGGATTAATTATATAACTGGCAACTAGGCTTTCCCAGTTGTAATACAATTTTGAATTTACATCTTTAAATCAAATTTTTAGACAACTAACAGTGTTGACTTTAAGAGATCTGTATGTAGGTTATCTGTTGAAAAAAATAAAATTTGCCTTTTTAGGAGCTCTTTTAATCATGCTTATCCTCACTACAATCAGAAGCTTTTGGGACACCAAATTAATATCAAAAGGCTACAATAAATACCTCACAAATTTCAGATATGGAAGCGAAGCCAAAAAATATGAATTGAAATCAGACATTTGATAAAATTATTCTCATTAGTAAAGAAAAAAAGAAGGAAAACTATGTGGAATCTTAGAATTCTTACTAATTTTTGCCTTCAAAATGAGTCTGTCTGAAAACATCCAAATAAAGGACTTCAATCAAAGTGGCATCCAGTTGCTAACGGGAGCATAAGCTGTGATATTTTGAGAATTTTGGGTAGTACTTCTTCTCCCCTACCTGGAAAAGCTTTACATTTTTTGTTATGAAATAACATATGAGACTATGTATTTAACACACACTTTTATATCTTCTCCATATGGTACCAATCCTTCTATAAATGTAGACCATGTGGCTATCAGGATTTATGAACAATGTGTGCAAGTCAGACCACTCAAGTGGATTCTAAAAAAAAGAATGGTAGATAAGTAGATTCCATGAGAGTTCTTTCCCTGACTTCCTCTTTTGCTAAAATTTTTATTTAAGCTCAGCTAAGAATCAATGCAGAGGGTTTTTACTCTTCTGGAATCAGAGCATCTTATCAAATTACCCTAAGAGGGTTTGCTATAAAACTACTTTTATGCTCCGGACACTGTTTCGTGCTGAGATTTATGAAGGTTTACAATAAAATTTCACTTTTAAAACAACATTATAATCTACCTTTGTACAATGGAAATGGAAGCAAACAGAGGATAATCCCACTTTGATTTTCACAACATCAGTAGCAGAGTCAACCTCAGTAACAAGAGTCAATCCAAAGCTTTCATCCTGCTTCTGTCATCATCTCATATATTGGTGGGTTCTGTTTACTCCCTCTCTGGGAGGGTTGAATATAAATGTAGAATGTGCTTTTTTTTTTTCATCTCTCTCCTTATTGCCCACGGCTTCCATTTCATTCTCTCCAGATTACCAACTGAATAATAATTGTACTGATTGATACACATTGTCCTTCACAATATTAATTGTCCTGTTTGGGCAAATTCATAAAATAGATTGACAGGTGACATCCATGATCAAGGTGCTGCTGCCAGTTGACAACAAAGCCTCTACTTTCCTTAACCCACAACCAATGCCTGCATATTCATGAGGAAGATCTTTTTGGCTCTTTGCCTATTCATAAATTAAGCCTGAACCAGATTTTGAATCTGACAGGAAAAGATCATTTCCATTCCACCTGATCCTAATCTCATTTGCATTGACTTTCCACTAGTGCTGAGCCTGCTAGTTTTATTAGGGGTGCTTCTAATCCACATCGCTGTAGACAAAAAATAAAAAAATTATGTTCCAGGTTTAAAGTTTGAAAATCTTTTTTCCATCTTGCAACATTTGCAATTCACTCTAATTCTATCTATATTAGTGAAAATCTGGAGTAACTCCAGCTGGAGACTATAACTTTGGCAAGTAGATAGTGGGAGAAATTTAGCAACAGTTTCTTTTCTCATATAACAGACTGCAGCTCCAGTAAATAAAACAGTATTAATGGTCAAAATTGTAAATTCTAAAAATCTTTCATCTCTTTTAGAACGGAAAAGAAATTACACATCATGACAAAACTATGGAAAGGAGACACTTTTGTAGTTAAAGACTAAATTGAAATCATTCAAGTGATAATGAAACTTCTAGAAGCTGCTTTTGCCAAATCAGATTACTTGACAATTACTAAATAAGAGTAGCACAGCACATTCAAGAAGTATAAAATTTTTTAGCAATAATTTTTATTATCACAAATCATTGATAGGTGTGTTAGGGCTTACTGCTAATTGTTACACAATGGAGGGGGAAAAAATGCTAAATATATCGGCTTAAATTGAAAACCATCCCTCCCACAGAATCATTTTAGATAGCTAAGATTATGCATAGTATGAGTTACAGGGTTAGTAATATAATTTGAATAAAACTTAACAATTATCTCTGAGCTACAGATTGTCACAAAGTAATGCTTGATGGACAGAGAGAAGTGATGGAAGCAATAATATTTAATAGCAAGGAATCCTCGGCTTGCCTAATATTTGAAAATAATCTATTAGGTCATCTTTTCTGTAGCAGATATATTGGTTCCTGTTATTATCACTATTCAAATTTCTCCTTTTGGATGTAGAATAGTTTTGTCCAGGGAACTTGTGGGTGTTGGAATGAATTGAGGCTGCTTCCTGCTGAAACATCAGGCAGTGCACGCGCACTAGACCTGACACTCCAAAGGATCCAGCTAATGGGGTCTCAGGGGAAGAGGGGTCATCCCTCCATTTCTTGAGTTGGAGTCTGTGCCTTTATTTTTTGTTTTTTTCCAGGCATAGCCTGAACCTGTTCATTCTCTTTTTCACCTCTCCTGCATGTCCTTCATCCCTGTTTTTTTTTTTTGGTTTGGTCTTTTTTCCTTTTGTGTGTTTGTGTGTTTGTAGGTGCATCCTGGGGAATTTTTTTTCCTTGTGAAAACAAAGGGACCATGTTCTTGCCTTAACCCATGTGCAGTGCAGGCTAGTGATGCCCCATTTCCATAAACTTTTCTCTCTGAACAGTCTAATCACACCATGCAAGATATTCTGGTCTTCTAGATGGTGTTCCTCTAACATTTTTTACTCTGCCATATTATGCTTATTAAAATTTGTCCAGCAATATAAACCAGCACTCTTGCACCTCCAAACCCCAGCTTTCCAACAGTTCTTCCAAAGTACCACAGTCCTGAACCCACTATTGCTACTTCACTGTTGACAGAAGAATCCTGGGCTTTTGAAAAGGCGCAAAACATTTCTTTATTTAACTGTTAACAAACTAATTTTTACCCCTAAATATAAAGCATCATAGCTTGGTATCAGCCATTTATTGAAAAACACAGTGATGCCAGTCTGACTGCTTTTGCAGCTCTACAGTGCTGCTCAGAATTATTGCAGACAATTTACTTAACAAATGGAATGTGAGTTGTGCTCCACACAGATTACTAAACCATTAAGGAAAGTGTAAATATTGCATACTTCAAATCTATGGACTGCTGTGGCTTTTGTGCTGATCTGCATGATAATTCTATTTAAAATTACACTGACATCTAATATCAATTAACTAGTGCTGTTTCCTTTCCCAGATCACTTGGTTTAATATTATAACCATATATTCAACAGTAGATTAATCTATTATTTCTGCTTCCACCGGAAATTATCACATTTGAAATTAATTTTAACTCTATATCCAAAATAAGTTTTTTTAATGTTTTCATGAATAAAATTTCTCTACTAAGAGAGTTATCAGTTTTATTTAATGAACTTATGAAGAGATAGAGTTTAGGGGTAGAAATGAGCTAATCAAAATTAAATCTAGATTCCACAAAAGAGCTTTCAAATCATATTTCTTATACTTTTCCTGTGATTGAAAATTTTCCTAGTGATTGTTTTTGCTTAAGCCTGGCTTTGACATGGGCATTGTTGAGATTTGAGTAAGCTTTGGCTGGAGACTGGATGACAGATCGAAGGAGAACATCAGCTGGGAAGTCACATGAATGCAATAATTTTGAAATTGTCCAGATAATTAAAAGTCAAGCAAAACAAGGACTGGCCTTAGTGTAAAAGCCATGGGAAACATTTAACATTTATCAGTTTCATTTCACTGACATGTAGAATCAGATGGCACATTTGAGGTGAGATGATAGATTAGTTGACCACTCACTTGAAGAAATGAGCAATTATGCAAAATTAATTTCCTTTCATTAACCTCTGCAGATCACATGTTGATCAATCATCAAAAATTGGCATCCATTGCCTCAAAGACTTAAAAAACTACCATTTTTAAAGGCACTTTTCATGCAACAAGCATGTGCCAAAACATGTATGTATGACAATTCAGGAAAATCCTATTTTTGGGAAGAAGACAGACATCCACCAGTAACCATTGTACAGATTCTCCTGTTGGAATTAACACACTCAGCAATATCTTTGTGAAAATGCTGGCTCTGATTAGTCTCCTCCACAAAGGCAATGCTTTCTAGAACTTTTGTTGAGGGAGAAGAGACAATTGAAATTCAGATGAGCCATAGCCAGTGATGTCTGGATTCGTGTTCCCTATTGTTGTGTGGGAAAATACTAAACTTGGATGAATTTTGTCACACATCTTGATGCCTCCAGCAATGAAAAAATGATGTACTCATTACTGTTTACAAGACAATGTCCTTATTCAGGCAGCCTTTCAGTTTGGATGTCTCTGCATTGTCAAGTGCAGAGCTAACGATGCTGTTGGAAATAACACCCAAGTGACCACGTGGCAGGAAAAGAAGTGGCTCATGAAGACACATTAAGAACAGACAGCTCCAGGAATGCAGGTGGGTCAGACAGGTTTTCTTGTTAGTAATAGGCTTTACCTTGTGGTCAGCCCTGAAGTGGTCAGACAGTTGGATTAGACGTGGAAGATATTTGGCTCAAAGAAACCATGCACCACTTCAAGCCTTAGGAGAGCTTAACAGACAATGCAAATATTACAGACATCAAACTAAAGGCTAAATAAAAGACCAATTGCTTTTCTTGTTTAAAAATAATTGGAATTATTTTACTGTATATTTAATTCAGTTCTACTTCATTTACAGGCTTCTATCTCCAAAAAGCTCCTGTCCAAATCACTTCATGAGGCTCCTTTGCCTTCAGCAAATCTGAAGGGTGCTCTCAGCATACTAAGACCTCACTCAACTTAGAAGCCCATGGAAGTCTTTAGAACTTCTCCCTAAATATACACTTCAGAAAAAGCATTTTATTTGCATCACATAGTAACTCATTCTGAAAAAGAATTTCTGGATTCCTAGAGATTGATATGTTTTCTTCACCAAAAGAGTGGGTAACTTTAATTTTCATTTTATGGCCGTCTGCTAAAATTGACCAAAAGGCAGGGAGCTGATGCTGTTTGTGCACCCATCTATCCTAATTAGACCCCAGATCACCAATGTCTGTCCCTCTGAATACCACCAGGCATTTCAGTCTCTGGTAATTTAGCTTTTACACCAATGACCCTTGAGTAAAAATATCCTTGTTTCATTCCTGAACTCTTGAGCTGCCAAAGCACTGTGATTCCATTACGAAACACTCCAGTGTGGATTTGTATCTTGCATTTACTTCATTCCCAGCTCAGAATCTATGAAATTTTACAGCTAGTTGGACATTTCTGCTTTCCTTGGGGAAATTCTGCAGCGATTGGGGCTGAACATCAATGTGTAACATTCATCCTTTTACAGTCTACTGTTACAACCTCAATTACATGTTATGTGTAGCTCTGTGGCTACCAACAGTTTTCCACTGCCATGAATAGAGTCAGAAAGGTATCAGCATTCAAAAATAAAAAACAAAACACATTGCAGAAAGAAACTTCAGGACCACATACATGCCTTTGCTGTTTCAATGGAATTTGCCCTTCATAGAGAGACAATTTCAGAAGATAAATTTAAATGATTATAAAATTCTACTCCCTGACCCACACCTCTACTCTAAGCTTCTTACATATTCTGCCTTTTACTGTGGGAATAGCTATGTCACAGTGAGAAGATTGTCTGTCCTAGAAATACATTAACTAACCAATAGACAGGGGATATAAAAGAATATAAAGGGTGACGAGCTATCCCTTTTCATATACAAGTAGATTGTGTAGTAAGTACATTTTGGGACAAGTAACTAATTTTGGGACAAGAGATCCTGGGAAAAGGATCCAATGTGAAGGGTAAAAGGATTTCTATTTATATATGAAGTTTCCATTTGTATTGTTCACTAAGTATGAAACCTCCTTTTTAAATCCATGTCTCCTGGTGTCTTGAAGAAGAACAGACTATTCCTGCCTGTCTGACTCATGTATCTCTGGGCAGTCAGACCTTCTGACTCACAGGATAGGCAAAAATCTCAGATTAACAATAGTGCATGGCTGCTAAAAATAGGAGCTGTAGACCCTGGAACTGAATGTAGGCAGAAATAAACACCTTTCCTCTGGATACGTGCAATCAGTGAAACACCAACTCAAGTTTGTATTACGCTTCTTCACTTGTATGGTATTAACTTTTTTGGAAAACCAGGCCTGAAACTACATCTAAAATTGTTTCCAAACATCAGCAGAAGAGACCTCAAGAAACAGTGACCATGTATCTTTCTGACTTGCGTATCTGGAAGCAACTGGATCATGTGTAAGAGGGAACACCCCAACATGGCAATAATGGAGTCGCACCTTACCACGCTGCCTGAACCTCAGTGCTTTTTACAGCTCCCAGAACACACATTCCAGTGCTCAAACATGTTGGAAGCAGTTTTGTTTACTTTTTTTTCCTTGATTTTGTTTTGTGCTAGCAAGTCACCCATTCTTGAATTAACCAGGACACATTTCCTAAAGGTGCACTGAAAAATGTATGATCTGTCTATAAAATTTTGCTTATCTTGCTCCTAACTTTTTGAAGTGGTATGATTGTTGTGATATAAAGTATAAAAGCAAACTAAACACTATAATCTGAGATGAAGTCCTAAGAAATTTCCAGGAAAACTCATCATGAAAGGCACAGAGACTATTCATATTGCCTTTTATTCTGAATCTGGCATTGATGCCAAGACTAACAGTTAACTTGTCCATCAGCATGATGAATTTTTATTAGTGTTTCAATTACATTCATTTAAATCAACTAAATAAGTGGTCTACCTGTATGGCAGAATTTCAGAGGATTGAAACTGCAGATACCTTCTGAACTGATGTGATGAAAGAATTCTGATCAAACAGAGAACTGGGAAATGTGATCAGCAGGAACTCCTAAAGCTTAAAAACTTTTGATCTCCTGCATCAGCACATTTTCTTGCACAGCAACTTCAATATCGTTGACACTGGCTTCATACTCCTGTCTTGTAAAATGGCCCACATGTGTTACTCAGAAACTACAATTATCAATGCCAAACAGTACCTGAGTCTTCAACTTAATTTTTCTTTCAAGTTAGTAATTCTCTAACCTCCCCAACCACTGAGTATAAGAACTTCCAAAGAATTCCATCAAACAGCCAGTCTTAGAAAATAAAATTTTAGGCTTGAAAAAGATTTTATAAATTGTCAGAATTCAACAGAAAGTGGTGCTTTAATCAGATTCTATATTTTAAGATGCAACCTCTAAAACAAACAAGCAAAACCCACCAACAGCTCAAACAACAACAACAACAACAACAACAAAAACCCAAACAAAAACATTCTTGAAACATTTTTACACTGTTTCTTACCCTATCTAAGCACTTGCGTTCCCAACTGCCTCAATTGGGCAACCTTCTTTTTAAAATAGTTATTCCACATTTTTTCAAGGAGTACTTTCTGGCTGTAATTAGAAATAATGCTTTATCTGGCAACCCGTTTATTTTGGTCCCTGGAGTAACATTTTAAAAGAGGTTAGGCTAGAGAGAGAGAGAAAGAAGATGATAATGCACAGCCAGCAAGCTGGAAAAGAAATATTGAAGAAAATGTAGAAAAAAATCCATAGAATTCTGAAAAACTAAATAAGATTGGCAAGGATTAAGGGGATTCAATGCCAGAAAACAGTTCTGCAACTCAAGTAGTCCAGTCTTTGACTTCTTAACTCCTGTCAAGTCTAGGCAACAGTGCTTTGTAAAAGAGTGCCGAAAACTCCATGTGGCTGCCAAAAATTATCAAGGATTGACTAACAAACTGAAATTGCTTTTATTTAATGCACCATTGAACTGGCTCTTGAGAGGTGTAAGTAGAGAGCTATGTGGACACAGAACCTTTGGCAATGGCAGAATCTACTGTGTTTAAGTCATTAGTAACAAAAATGAGGTGCTCGTTCTTGATGTGTTGGTCCACCCTAGGCAAAAATGTCACATTTACAAAGAACATTCATAGTGGATTAGAACGTCAGTTTTCCATCATCTTTAGATGAAATTTAGGTTGAAATTATAACCCTTGTGAATTAACCCAGAATTTTTTCCAGACACTCAAGGAACTAAATGCAGGAATTAAAGCTTGCTTATTCTGGCACAGTCCTTGTTAACACTTAAGAGCACACTCTCAGGTTTTGAAACTCCCAGGGGGCATGGTATCCCAATGACCTTGAAGTATTTCTTTTTTTTTCCCCCTCTTCCTCTGCTTTCCCTCCAATTTTTGTCTTCTGCAAAGACTCTGAAATTACAACCAAGAAAACAAGAGGAAGCACTTATAGAAATTACTAAGTACTGTCAAATTTATCAATTTGACATTGGTCGAAAGAAACGATAGGATGAAGTGAAAGAAATGGGTGCAGAGATCCACAGAAAATCCTTGTTTGGTCATTCACAGAAGACAAACTGAATGCTGGAAGCAGCAGTGATGCTGGAAACATCATTCTGCCAACATGGCTTAGACTGGTTTTGGAAGTAGAAACTTGAGCTACTTCCTATTATCATCTATGTCTGGATCATGTATCAAGGAGATCTAACCTAAATATCAAAAAGATCTAACCTGTTACAAAGGATTTGTCTAAAGAGGTGTTACTATAAACAAACAAGTTGAATTCTTGGTCTCATTTCAGTTCCCACCACACCATTATTGATGTAACAGTCACCGTTGTTGCCAAATTACCTTCTTCCTGGTAATCTTAGCAAGTGACAGACTTATTAGGCCAGTAATGATAATTTCTTTGTGGTTTATGCCGAGGCAGTTTGCATTATTGCACACTTCATCCTCTCAAAAACATACGTTCAGTGTGAAATACTCATGCAGAGCAATAGTACTAAGCATACTTCAGCATAGATTTTTCAAGTATATTTTAATCTTTCAGGCAACTTTAAAAAGTCACTTCAGAATGAAGTCTTCACTGTATTTATCACTGTATTAGAGAACAAATCCAAGTAATGACAGGATCAGACTGTTGAGCAGATTTTCCAGAGAACCTCTATGCAACAGAATCAAACCAGACATAATTATGCCAAGTACACTCTTAGCAATAAAGATTCAAATATGTATCTATGAAATTATGAATATCTTCTTGGAAAGAATCAAATGCAGCTAGAGAGGTTCCTGTTTGGTTAGCTATAAGTAGGCTCTACATAAAATGCAATCAGCTCCTAGTCGTACACCAGAACTCCCACATTCAATGGTTAAGACTTTCCTGTGTCCCAAGACACTTAAAACATCTCCTGCTATCTTCACTGGGACCACAGTTTTATAGCACTGAAGTGATAATCACTTTTTTGCCATCTCACTTCATCAGCTCTTTTCTGCTTCAGAGAAAAAAAAAACCCACATGACTCTTGCCTTTAAGGCAGCACCGACCCAATCAGCAGCAACGTGTCACACTTCAACGAGCACCTCCACTGGGGACAAGCCCAGTGTAGCTTCTACACCTGCTCCAACTCCTTGTCAGCACATCTATTAGAAACTTTGACCCACAATTATCTTGGGCAAAGTCCCAGCTGCAATTAATTATTGGATTTTCCTGTGTACATGTGCAAATACCAACGCACAAAGAGAGCAAGCCCAGCCAGACTGCACAGTGATGCTTTGCTTGTTCTATTTCTCAGATACAGATGTAATAGAAACAGTGACAAAAACTTAATAAAACTCTACACATATTAAGAAGAACACCAACAAAAAAGCATCCTGCAATAAAACAGAGAGCTTGTTCTTAAATTTTGATTCGACTAGAACTAAATGTTTTTTTCTTTCTCTGCCTAGGATAAGTCCAAATAGGAATTGCTAGGGTCTGAGTTTATTTAAATAATTTGCTCAGATGCTAAACAAAAATACCTTAGGATAGGTATGCAAAGAAAGGAAAAAAAAAATCCCAAACAATAATCCATTTTATCCACATCAGCTTTTCTTAGAGAGTGTTTTTTCCTCTAGAGAGGAAAATTTCATCCGTAGCTGTATAAAAAAAATCTCTCCTGGTTTCTCAGTGATATTTTGTGTATCAATACATATCAAGAAAACCATGATTCATTATATCAACTACAGAAATGTTCAACCCATGCATCGAAGATGAAGAGACCACAGCAATCCTTTTGTGTGGAAAGACAGGATAGGATTAGGAGAAGAAAAGAAGTTCAAATCAAGAGACTTTTTAAACAGAGAAAAGAAAGCAGTGGGGGGTGGGGAAGGCAAAACATGATTTTAAATCTCATTTCAAAACATAATATACAAGTCTAAATAATAATGGTGGAGCCAAACACCTCAAGTGCTGAAAAAAATGCACATCTGTTATTTGTGCATAAAAATAGATACAGTGTTTTGATCATAATAGCCAAAAGAGGGATAGTGAGATCTATATTCAGGAATGTCTCTATGAACTCAAATTGACAAAACAACTTCTGCATTGTTGGGGAAGGAGGGGTTGTCATTTTTGATTTTTGAAGTCGCTTATCAGTACATCCTCTTAAACTCCAAATCTCTGACTACACCAGAAGCTGCAGTCGTGCACCTTGTGTAAAACACGAGTTGTACATGGCTAACCATGAGATCAGAGTATCTGAGTGGATTCTCAACATTGATTTTTTTGCTGTGGTAAAATGAGACAACTAGATACGATGTTTGGTTCTAAAAACAAACAATTCTTTACAAGGAACCGTGACAGCTGCTCAGTTATCTTGGAAACTTTACGGAATTAGAAGCCTTGTCACCTGGACACACAACAAAGCATGGCAGATGTTTAACTAGCAGTATTAATCACCTCACTAACACCAAAGTGATCTAGAGGAATGATGCTCAATATTAGAGGGAAGTGCTATCTAATAGGAAGATGCATAGTGGAGCCAGACTCTACTCAAACTACACAACAAAAGGACAAGAGGCAATGAACACAAGTTAAAGCAAGAAAAGTCACTTAGAGAGGCTGTGAAATCTCTGTCCTTGGATATAATTAAGTCCCAAATTAAAGAGGTCTCTGAGCAAGTTGATCTAATGTTGAAGTCAACACTGCTTTGAACACACGGTTGGGCAGGACGACCTACAGAAGAACTCTCCAATTTAAATTATTCTATGCTTTTTTATTATACTGAATAATTTCTTAGTTTTTCTTTTTATTTCTATAGGTTTGGGTTGTTTTTTTTGGTTGGTTAGTTGGTTTGACTTTTGTTGGTTTTGTTGAGTTTTTTTTGCTGGATTTTTTGGTTTGTTTTTGTTTGGGTCTTGTTGTTTTGTGGTTTTTTGGTTGGTTTAGGTTTTTTTTTCAGAAGGGTATATTTCTTCTGTTGGGCATACATTAAAAGCCAGTAATAGAGATGATCCATTACTGTAAAACCCAAGTGTAAATTATGTATATACATGGTCATTTCCTAACGTATGGGTAGTGATTCTCACTCAGGCATTGTCCCTTTAAATAAACTGACCAGCTCATGCTTCACTCATGAACTTCTACAGATGTTTTCATTTGTGTCTGAGTTTCAGAATTAGCATCCTTCCTCTATTAGTAAAAGGGAGATTTGTTTGTGGTAAACTTTCAAAACTTCCTGTGTTTTGCCATGCTCTGTCTTACGCAAATACCTCTTTAACAAAATGTCTGTAGGGTAGAACATTTTATAATTATTCTTTGTCCACAGGACAGAGCTAGTATTTATGGCCATTTTCTAAATTACAGGAGAAAAATAGAATATTTTTGTATGTCTGTCTGCAGAAACATTTTGAGCAGCTATAAAAAAAATTACTACAGCTTTAAAGACCAATGGCCATTTAGCTTAAATTTTGACAGCAACGGTCATTATATTTTGATCCATTAAAATAAGTGCTAGAAGAGATTAACCTAAATTGAAATCTGAATTTCAGATCTGCTCTGCCTGCTTTGCTCTAGTAGCACTACTATGGGATCAGAGTCAGAAGGCCAGGAGGAACCCTCAGAAGCCATTTATTACAATTATTTTCATCTTCTGAAAAGCACAACTCCCTTTTGGGTTATATATCTTCTTGCAACAATTATATGAATAGGGGCCAGAAACTTCAAGGTCAAATGCTATTAGATATAGCCACTGCTAACACTAAGAGTAGCATGACCCAGAGTTTGAAAATCATCAGTTTATTTCATTCCTTTAAGCATAATTTACTCCTTCTCCATGTTCCAAGGGAGAATCAAATATACTTACATCATTTTTAACAGATGTTTGCTTAGTCTTTTGGAAAACTTCCAATGAATGAGACTCCACAGCCTTCCTTGGCAACCTATTTCAAAGCTTAACCATCCTTATTGTTAAAATTTCTTTCCCAATATCCAGTCTGGTCTTCCTGTCTCTAGACTAAACATTCCTAAGTTCCTTTGATCGTTCTTCCTCTGTGCTCTCTGTAGCTGGTACACACCTCTCTTCAATATGTACTACTCAGAACTAGCCCCAGTAGTTCATCTAAGGTCTTACCAAGATGGAAGGGTTCTGCCTTCCTTCTGCAGCCTGTTCTCCTGCTTGTGCATCCAAAGATTGCATCTATTCTCTCTAAAATAGCATAATAGGCTATATAGCTCTGTGCTGATTTTCTAATATCATCTCCCTTGCTTTTCTTGTCAAAGATGCATCTTGCCTTTGCCTAACTATTCCTGGATGCCAGGAGGTCCATTGGGGGCCCCAGCCATCAGGGATATAGTTTATTCCTGCTGTGAGCTTCTGACACTGGGAATCAGAGCAGTTCCCAACCTACACCACAGTGTAGCTATGTCCTCCAGGAGCACTGAGCAAGCACAGCCTCAGATGACCTAATCCTGAACAGGCAGCAAAAACCAAACAGGTTTCTAGGTGCATTAACCCCTATCCTAGTTTCAGCCAGGATAGAGCTAATTTTCTTCTTAGTAGCTATGTTTTGGATTTAGGATGAGAATAATGTTGGCAACACGCTGATGTTTCAGCTGTTGCTGAGTAGTGCTCACCCTAAATCAAGGACTTTTCAGCATCCCCTGCTCTGTCAGTGAGGAGAGGCCCAAGAGGCTGGGAGTGAGCACAGCCAGGGCAGCTAACCTGAACTGGCCAAAGGGATATTCTGCACCACACAACATCATGCTCTGTATATAAACTGGGGGGAGTTGGCCAGGAGCCACCAATCACTGCTGCGGAATGGGCTGGGCATTGGTCAGTGGGTGGTGAGCAATCTCATTGTGCAACACTTGTCTCTCCCTCTCTCCTATTATAATTATAATAATATTTTACTTTGTTTCAATTATTAAACTGTTCTCATCTCAGCCCACGGCTTTTGCCTTTTTTCAGCTCTTCTTCCCCATCCCACTGGCTGGGGAGGGGGGAGGTGAGCAAGCGGCTGCGTGGTACTTAGTTGCTGGCTGGGATTAAACCACGACAATCTCTAATACATTTCTCTAGCTGCAAGGCAAATTAAATGGTAAATCACACAGCTCTGGGTTGGTCGTATTCTTATGTCTACAGTAGGCACACGCAGACAAGCTACAGAGTTGCCAAAATAATGATTGTGTAACTTCCCAGGACTAACACTGCAAACCTTTTAAATTATTATCTGCATTTAGATCTCCTACATTTGCCTTTGTGAAATTAAACACAAAAACATTCTTTTGCTAGGAAATACAGATATTGACCATATTAAGGCAATTTAACCTTAACTTCATGTCTTGTTTTGGATAACTGGTAAGCTAGTGAAAGATGCAAGTTCATAACAAATAGTGGAACAAATAGTATTTTTCCAGCTTGTTGTTGTGAACAACGTAGCCACCTGCTCAGCTAAGGCAGGCAATCCTTCTCCTGACTTCTATCCAAAGTGGCTGTTGCTTTGCTTACCACACCTTTAGTGTAGAGTAATGAAGCAGTGTAAATATGTAATTACAGACCTATAGAATCAGACATTCTGATACTTTAAATACCTGCTGGAGCCTTTTTATATTCCTAATGTCTCTTATCACATTAAGAGGTTTAGCTGCAGCTCCCATCACAAATGGAAACATTTCAGTAGCCCTGAGCAAGACTTCAGGATAACTGCTGTCAGACTCTAGAATAATTTTCATACAGAACACGCATTCTGAAATGACCACATCATTACCTTTTAGTTTCTGAAAGGAAATAAGGAACTGCATGGTAAGTAAACATTCTCATGGGTGGTCAGTGTACTGTGCATGAGGATGAAGAGCACCTGCATATTCCAAGTGATGGTGGGAATCCAAATCATGCATTTCATAGGCAAACATGACCATAACTCTACAATTCCTTCTTGAGTTGTTTAGTACTGTTCTTGCCAGTGAATTTCATAGACACTAAAGGCAGATGCCTCCCCCCCCCAAAAAATATATTCTTTGTCAGCTAATTCACAGGTGCCTACAGAGATATAAGAATTCCAAGATATCCAACAGACATAGCAATAAAGCTATGAATAATAAGTGCTACATGGAGGACCCAAAAATCTAAACAGTTATTGTTATGGAAGAAAGTTTTGGGCTTCCTTCTGATGCAGTAATCAGCAGAGGAGAGCCTGATGGCTTTATTCCTTCCAAGGCTTCAATAAAGAAATCAAAGCACTAAATCTCACACTTACTCTATGACCTTTGCTGGAGAGAATGAGCAATGATCAACAGCAATAGTTTTGCTTCACTTGAACAGGAGTAGTCTGGGAAGTTGCTCTTTCGCTTCCAGAGTCCTCAAGAACCAGCTCTTTCCTCCACATTACCCGCTGTCTGTACGAAGCTGCTGGGAGAGCCAGCAAGATAACAAACACTGCCGTGCTGGCAGTCTGTGAGCCAACCCACAGCTCCAAGTCTCCTTTTCATCACATGTAAACAGCACCATCCCTCAGCTTTCTCAGTGCTTCTATGAAAACAGCATGTGGAGGCTCAGTACCTACCTACAGCTGAACAACCTACACAAGACTGAGTAACATTGGTAAGAAGCAGCTTTTTTCTCTCTCCTCTCAGAGACATTTGTCCTTAGATTTTCTGAGGTTTGTTTAGTCTCATCTGCGTTCCTTAAGACATCACCCAAATAGCCACTGTATCAAGAAAGCTCAGTTGTGTGCCTGTCTATGAAGAAACAAGACTGGAGAGGAGAATATCACCTAAGTGTCCGTAAATAATGCCATGCTTACCTTGGAGATTTATGCAGTTGGAAGTGCAAATCACAGAGGCACTTCCCTGCAATACTCACCTTCCTTTACAACAGTCTGCTAGATACAGAGGGGAAGGTCCCTGTTCAGAAAAAACAGTTTTCTTGGGATTACTTCTGACAATGTAGAACGATCCTTTTCCCTTGTCCAAGCCTTCCTACAACACCTACTTCTCACCAACACACTTAAACACCAATTAATGATATCACAACTTTCAGAGCAGCGAAGCCTATCTTGTAAGATAACACTTACAAGAGAAATAACTGACCATACTTTCATTAGTTTCAGAACAAAATTTGGTATTGTTTTTCCTGTCGAGTTTTCCCTTGACAAATTTCTACCCACCCACAAGCACAAACAAATGAGCAAATAACAACAAAACCCTGTGACTAAAACAGGTGGCTCCTTTCTCCCAGCTGGAGAAGAATTGACCAAGACCATTAGTTTTTAAATATTTTTGAGATATATGTATACAGATATGACAGTTACATAGACTATACAAACACTCCAACGGATAGTCTCCAAGTTACACAGATGAGAGTATAAAAACATTAAGTAGTATGTGAGTCCCACTGCAGTAGACCCAGAGGAAAGACAGGCCCTTTCATCCCAGTGAAATCAGTTTATAGTAACTAGGTCAGATTAGTGGCTAGAAAGGGATTACTTTTAGAAACCTTATGAAAAACAAAGTTGTAAGCAGTCAGTGGTTGAGATTTATGCCTCCCTCATGGTAGGGATAAGCAGAGCCTCCGTAGTGCCCTTTATCAGAGTGTGTAAGCTAGAAGTGGACTCAAGGAGATCTGCTGTTCTTAAAATACTTAGGGAATGTGCAATTCCACAGGATCAGGCTACAGTCACTTTCAGACTCAACCATGCTGCAGATGAACCACCAGCTACTGAAGCTTCCAAATAATGACTCAACTCATTAAAAGAAACTCAGTCACTGTCAAAACATCTGAGTAAGAGCTCAAATAGCTGAAGACATTCCTCTCTTCCTTGTGGCTTTCCAAGTTCTTGACGCTGGTTCATGGCAAATGAGGGCTTGCTTCCTTAAACACAGCTTAAACTAGGAGGTAGAGAGGACTGTAGAGGTAGAAGTCAGTATATACAATTTTGGCTTTTCCTGGTGAGAACCAATCTGATTTTGGAACAACTCTGCGGGAAAGTGTTTTATTTATGACTGATCCATGGTTATTATCTAAAGCCTTCTGCTTTTCCAAATGGCTCTTGTGAGAGGATTTTAATAATAGCGACCCCAAGAGGGATAGGTTACACTGCTATTAATACATTAGAACATGAACATCATTCACGTAGTAATGGATACTGTGGACTTCTTTCTCTATTAAGTGCCAGCTGGGTAGCAACTTTAAGAGACCAGAAGAGAAACACATCACTATTTCACAACACAAACTTCTGAAGCCCTCCTGACTAATTTTCTCGGCTGTTTTTATCTCTTACAGATAAAACTATTTACAGATTAAAGTAATTTTACATAAATATTTGATGCTAGATTTCATTATGAATCTGGGTTTAGTAACAGAGACTAAGACAGAACATTCCACAGACAGCATTTTCCAATACAAAATCATTTAAGCATCTGCTGGCTGCAAGAATAAATGTCTCAACCAACTTGTCAGAGCCTGTCAGGCCTATAATTATGTTCTACAGCATTAAAAGAGACTAGTTTTGATTGTGTGGGTATGAACTGCAAAAATAACAATACCAAATTACGAAGGCTACAAGCAGAACAGCCTCACTGGGAATGTGCACACTGTTTATTGACCAAGGGCTCCTTATCTGCTCCCCCTCTGATGTGTGCACAGTCCCCAGCAACTGTCACATCTCCAGCATCATCCTGCTGCAAAAGATTTTCATTGCAAAGCTGACATACAGGGACTTCATTATCTCAGCATACCACTGACAGCCTACAGCCTTTCCCACCTGGCACTGCTGTACCAGCAGGTCTTAGGAGCTGAAAAAAGTCGTATGAGGTCAGCTGCTAAATGGAAGTCCTTCAAAGAACATAGTTAGCATTGGACACGTAGGATGTGACAATATTTTCTGTATATGGCAGCACAGCCACACTCAGTTGATTATAAGGTGCCTTTTGAAATCCTCACTGCAGTCCCAGCCTTACTTCCCAACCCAAACTCTTTGCTAACGTGGCTTTGTGCTGTTGTGGAGTGTTCATGTCCATCTCCACCCCAGGCAGCTGGCTGCGTTTAAATAGCGCCCAAGTATCTTCCTCAGATCCTATTTCTTAGAAAGGACAGGGTTACAGGCTTCAGTATTTACTGACTTCAAAGAACTAGGGCGAATATGCTTTTAAATAATGCTATTTTTAAACTGAAATAAGGCACTTTCAGCTCGCTAGTCCAAAACACCTTTTGATTCTCAAACGTTTTGATTCTACCTATGCACAACCTGCATTGCTCACTTGCAGGAGGCAAAGAGAAGTTACTGAAAGAATAAGTAGTTTTATTGCTTGTAATTAGCATGACAGTGATGTTACAGATATTACCTATACATGATACAGTATATGCTAATTATGTGGATAACGAAGCTACTTCGGAAAGAAACAACTTTATATTGTAACTAATTAAAACTAATTCAACTTTAAATACCTAATCTTCTAACCATTAAAAAACCCCATCGATTTCCTAAGTTAAAATATTAAATTTGTTCCCTACCTCCAGAAAGAACCATCACTTTTAGTCAAAAAATTAATTTCAAGCTATGCTATTAGAATGTCTATTAGCTTGTGTACTATTTAACCCCTTTAGAAAAATTAACTTGCACTTGGGGAAAAAAACACCACCAAACCCAAAACACATTAATGCCTTATGTTGTCACATTCCCATCAGGTGACATAGGACAATTCTATGGTATAGTTGTTAAAAATGTGTGACAGTATGCTAGGCAGCAGACAGTGTTGAATTTTGCCAAAGCCCCCACAATACTGTAAGATAAGCAAAGAAAACCCTCCCTCTTTTATCTCAATCTTCAGACTGTCATTGACCTGGAACCTGGTTCCTCTTGCACAGAATTCAGTGGAAAAAACCCACAAACTGACTTCACTCAAAGTGGAACTAGACTACTAACATTCAAGACCTGAGCATCATAATTTCCTTTCAAGAGACTATTATCATTCAAGACCAGGTCTGTATGGTCTTGGTTTTTTATGATTTTGCCTGTAGTTCAGCAAGTTCTCTGCTTTGTTATAAAACAGAGGTCTTATAAAGAGATAAAAAAAGTTGGAGGTAAGAAAATGTTTAAGTCAGAACTAGAATCTCTATCCTGTAAGAGAAAAATCTATACAAGTAGCTGCACAAAATGCAGTGCAAGAAAAAGGTTTTATTTTCTTGAGAATTCTTCTGTTCTTCTTTGCTGTGTTGGCTGGATTTTACACTTGGCACATAACTGAAATACTGTTCATGGTTACATTACTCACAATTTCATTTTTGTTGTTTCATCACCCAGAAAAAAAAAAAACTTTTACAGCTTCATATCTTCCTGTAGCCAAATAATACCCCTTAACTATTTCTAAAAACCCCAAATAACTAAAAAAGCCAAACCAGTGTGTTTTAAGAAACTGCAGTATAAACTACTAAATGAGTCTATGATCAGCTTAAGGAAAACAATGCTTAAATGAGGAAGAAAGCTTTTGTCCTTGGAGCAGCAGCTGAAGAGGATCATTTCCTCAAGTGGTCCAATTGTTGGAGCACTTCATACAGTCTGAACTGAGTCACCAGACAAAGGCCATTTGCATGGAAGCAGCCCTGCTTTCCCAAACACAAGCTTGACTCAGCTCAGAAATGGGCAGAAGCAACCTGTAGGAATCTGTCAATCCTTTTGGTGTCTCATTTAATGGAAAGATGAGCTCATACTTGACTTGGTTGCAATTGTCCAACCACCTCTTTTCTACAAAAGTCTTCTTTTACCCAGAGAAGGCAACGACCACCACGTGCCTGTCATTTGCAGTGCAGTGCAGGGTCCTCCAGCCATATAAGGGCAAACCTAAGGACTCTTCTTTTACTCCTAGTCACCCCTGCTCCATCCACAATTTCTGTCCATAGCATCTAATCCACCCTTCCCAAGCCTCTTCCCACCTGTGTCAAGCACAGTGAATTGCCAAACATATCCCTTCCCACAGCATTGCAGAGCTCTGCCACTTCTGCCAGTGCTGGGGACACCAGGAATGCTGGCTGACACTATGAGATGCCATTTCCCCCAGTGGAATCTGCCCTCCCTTCCAAGCTGCAGCAGAAATGGCAACAGCACAGCACACCCAGGCAGGCAGAGAGGTGTTGAAGTGCTCAGATAACATATTCTGCTCAATGTCTCCTTCGAGTAAAATTTAATGAGTTGGATGGAAGTGTTTTCAACCAGCAATCAGGCCTGCTGGCATAGGTGATCATAGCTATTTTATTCCAGGAGAAACTATTCTTCCATTTTTGTCACAAGGGATTATGTGAAATGCCTCAAGATTCCCAGCATTTCGGTAGAGAAGAGAGAGGATTCATCTTTATTACAGGTCTGCATCTGAACTAGTCACAGAGATTTTTCTTCTATTATTTTTTTTAAGTTGGTGGCAAATAAGAAACGGTTCTAGGCTAAGATTCAACCAACTCTGAGACATCTACCTTGAAGTAGATGAATCTCATTTTAGACACAGACTGCTGAATCCTACACAAAATGAGTTGACCAAGGAAGTACAAATGGATATGTTGGATTAGAGAGGCATCCGTGCTCAACTCTGCTCTCTGTTCAGATAAGGTTGCTAAAAGATTGAGATTCCAGGAGTCATTTAAAAAAACCTGAAGTGGATCAGTGGAACAGTCAAATTTTCCCATCACCTTATTGGATGACTGTTCTGTGTAAGACTAATTTTCTAGAATACCAGGAATAAAACATTTTAAAGGTATTACCTTGGGATTTGTTTGTTTTATTATATTTATATCTCTTGTTATATTACAGTTAGGCCAACTGAGTTGTGAACTGGCATCAAAAGACAGTTTGGGTTTTCAAGAAAAGTCGCATTTTAATTAAGGCTCATAAAATGGCATGAAGACCACAGGAGAGGATCCCAATTTTACAACCATGCTGCAGTCAAACTGACAGCATATAAAGAGATGCAGTAGAAACTGAGAATGCAATGTGTATTTCTCATTTTACTGCATGTGTGGCTGTGTCTCAATGGTATTTTGCTACTACAATTATGAAGGTAGACAATGTACTAATCAAAAAAAAAAAGCATCACCTGGGCAGAACTATTATTCCTCAAAAAAAAAAAAGAAGTGGTGGTCATTCAGCCATTAAAGCAGAGATTGGTGACCTTAGCTGAAATACTTGATGACAGGCAGACAGTCAAGAAAATATATTCAGGAAAATATATGACTCCAGCATGGAAGTAACATTGAGTCACATAAAGTGACAGCCACAGAGATTAAGAGAAAATGTGACGCAATTGCTGCTGGGGAGGTGGGGGGAGGGGGGGCCAAAAGGAGAGATAAAGCAGCAGCAGTTTGGTTTGAGAGCTGTGAGAGATGACGTAGATAGAGCTGATTGAACAGCTGCAATTATGAAATGTTCTTTTCTGATTAGAGAGATCACGGGGTGTAAGTCACTCACATGGGCACACCACTGATACTGTACCGGGGATGCTGTCACAGCATTACTATCAGCACTTGGTATGTGCTACTATCTGCTTACTCCTAGTTGAGCAATTCAGGTTCCCTTCTGTTTTGGTATGATTGGTATAAATTATATATAAATTATATATAAATTATTATTGACATCCTTAAGTCCTGATTGGTATGAAATACGGGTTTTTGTAATGCTGCAGAACAGACTGAGCACACTAAGGCTGGAATAGTGTAAACAAAGCCTAGAACTAGTCAAAAATGGGAAGTTCAGTACGTCACTTGATATTTCAGCACTGGTTTTTTTTAATCAAAGTAGTGTGCCAAAACTCAGTCAAAAAGCCAAAACATCATGCATATTTTGTAGAACATGAAGTACCAGAAAATTTAAAATGCCAGTATTTTTTGTTTAGTCATTAATGTCAAGTTGAAACTCAAAGCTATACTTGGACTAAAAGGCATTTTGTTTTCATGGAATATATGAGTCTCATAATACATTGCAATGATAAAAAAAAAAAAAAAAAAAGGTATCACAACAGAGAAAGCCCAAAGAGATGGCCTAAGCCAGGAAGAGAACAGGGACATGCACCATCTGAATAGGAACACTCAGAAGGAATCACAGCAATTCAGGTGAACAAAGGTTAACATCAAATTGATCTGAAATTTTTTGGTTTGGTAGCTTGTACCTATAAAGTGAAATGCCATATTGGATTCCAAAAAGAAATTGTTGCTTCCTCCTCCCCTTCTTGAGGAGTCACCCAACAGCTCACCTCACGGTGGAGAGGTGCAGCCTTACCCCAAACCACAGCTGCTGCCAGCTCCAGGCACAGCATCTTCCCCAAGAAGTGGCTGCTGTCTGGAGCACCTCCTTTACCCAGGGTGTGACTCTCAAACTGCTGTTGCCAAAGTTGTCATCTATCTCCAGGCACCAGCAAAATGGGTTTGGAATTTGCTTCATCTGATGCATATTGTGAGTCACACAGCAGCCTATGTTTCCTCATGTAGACTTTCAGAAGCAGGCTGATGTTTGTTAATTAGCACTAAGCCTTGTTTTTTTGTCAACTTTGTTTTCACTAGATGCTATTTTATCCTGCACCTTAAGATTTTTAATATTTTTTTTCCCCCCTGGAAAATTTGCTGTGCTTCTTTCCTGAGAAAAACCTGCATTTTACCTCCTGTGTGCAAACACTACTTGTTAGGATTGTGCAGGTCCATAACCAGGTTCATTCATCTCTAATGCGAGCCCTCTCTCTCTGATAAAGTAGAATTAGCTTTAGTGCTTTTTGCTGGTTGTGATCCCATTAAGTAATCTCAGATCATATCAGCCCACAGACTGAACATGTGTTGATTTCATAATAGAAATGAAGCACCTTGGCACTTCAGCTTTCCTCATGCAGCACTCCATCCCCAGCATGTAACAGTCAAAATTACGGTGATAACAAGGAAAGAATAAGGTTCTTTTTAAGACCTACAACAGTAGATAGTCAGTGATTTCCCTCCCCCTTGCAGGTAAAGGAACAAAGTCACTCAGTTGTGTTTGCTCTTGTAACAGTTGATTGACCTCGCTTAGTATTAATGTCAACAATTAATTGCAGGTGGGGCGAAGGGGAGGGGGGAGACACTAATTAAATCCTGCATGTTTCCCATAGTGATCACATTGGAAATCACCTTCAAGTTGGGTATATCCAGCCCCAAGTACAGTTAGGGTATGGGAATGCTTGGGAGCAACACAGTCCCACTGACCACACTGGTAACATCTGGGAGATACTTGGACCTGTCCAAGGTCATTTGCTGTTCGGTAAAGCAACTTCCCTTAGGAAAGGGGAATTAAGTTTTGGGTTCTTCCACACTCTGCAATACCTGCAGAATGAGGTCAGGAAACACACAGATGTCAAAGAACAGGATTTATGCACAAGTTGCAACCACTTTCAGAGCAGGTGGGCACAGGGAGCAGCAGCACCCCTCCCTGTCATAGGTGCAGAGGAATGGGAACAGGGATTAATATTAATATTCAGAAGATATTGGCTTATTTGCAATGCTGGTCTTGAACTCTGTTTCTTGAAAGGAAAAGTATTTAAAATTATTTAACTTGGCAAGGCTGGAAAGACTTTGTTGCTTTGTTTTAAATCTCTCCAACACTTCCCCTTCCTTATTATTTATTCTGTGTATGCTTGGAAACACTTATGTCAGCCTGGCTCCTAATTTTGCAGGGAAGAAGCAGAACATGAGACAAGTAGTACAGAATTTGAGATCTGCTCTCCTTTTCCTTACTGGAGACAGCAGCAACTCTTATGTAGTGGTCCAGATCAGTGGAATTTAGTGGTCAAGCTGCAGGTATGGGTGTCAGAGCACTCATTTTATCCTTCCTTGGGGTTGTCACCAAAGAGTTGCTGAGAATTTTTTTCCATAAACCAGAGAAAGATATGTCAATATATTATTATTTCTATGTAGCACTCTAAAGGGAATAAAGTATAGCAGAAGATATTTCTTTAACTTAAGTAGATCAGGCTAATCCTACTACACACTGTAGTGTTTCAGACATAAAATGCCACTAAAGCATGGAGTGAAACCTGTTGCCCCAACACCATACCTCTTCAGATCAACTCCCCTGGTCCTCTTGGAGTCTTGGCTTTCAACATTATGTATAATCATACTGCAGTTACACCTAAAATCAGTAGGAGCCAAGTAGCAGCAAACTGAATAAAACATAATATCTCTTTTTAAATGTTCAGTAGTTTTCAGTGGTCGGGGGGAGAAAGTTGACAGAACATTCAAAGCGAAGCCACACCAGTGCAGAGCAGAGAGGGACAATCAGCTCCTCTGACAGGCTGTTTTTTTGGAAGCTGTAACTTTGCCCACAGAGGGGGCCTGAGCTACACTTGTGTCCAGTCAAGCTCACCCTCAACATCTTGTAACAACAGAAAGAAAACGTGGTTATCTGGGGTACCAGAGAGCTCAGCCTTGCACTTGAGACCAGGGCTCCTCAACAGGTTTTAATCAGGTTCTGTTTTTTCCTCTACTGGCAGAGAAACTCAGGAACATAAGGTTGGGCTCAAGTGCAACCTCTGCCTCTCTGGGCAGTTGGCTAAAAGTCAACTTTGCTCTGTGTGGCCAAGGCTGAACTCCAGCACAGCTACCAGAAGCAAATCAGATATATATCCTTGGTTAAATACATCATGGAGTAACTATGATCAAGTGTAGCAAATCACATCAAGTACCTGTGTTGCAAATCACATTGTCACAGCCACAGCTTTGCAGTGTGGCAGACATGACCAAAAAAGAGTACCACAGGTATTTATCAAGACACAGAGCTTATTTAAATACACACACACACACACCCCAAATAGTATTTGTCTCTTCTTGCCCAAGTGCTAACTTCCCTGCAATATTATTAATATATATTGTATGTTTGTGAATCCTTGCTAGAACTTCATGCAGCAATTACAGAAATATATCTGAAGTGTTCCCATGGCCTGTTTTTGAATGCGAAAGACAGAAACAAAATGGGTGAAAATATGATTTTTCACATTTGGGAATATTTACTGAATAGTTTATATATTCTGAATGAACCTTATGTAAGAAACATGTTCAAACAACCAAAAATAGGTCTAAAAAACTTAAGTGAGCAAATTCAAAATATTTCTTGTAGTTTTATTCTTTAACCCATTAAAGACTTTATGCATCTTGCTACTTCTTGTAGCTTTTATTTTTCTCCTCCTAACAGTCCAGAAAACACCAACCTCTAAGGATTTAAGCAGAATTTTAAGGTGGTGTCACCCAAAACCAATGGAACTATTTCCATTTACTTTTTTAAAAAAAAAAAACAAACAAACAAACAAACAAAACCCACCTACCACAAATCAGAAAATCCTACCAAAATATACCACAATTAAGCTAAATAAGCTCCCCAAGGAGGCGTTTTGCACTTGGAAGAAAATATATATATATATATATATATATATATATAATCTTCTACTTATTCTCTTATTATTGTATTTCTTGAGCAAATTAAGAAAGAGTAACAGACCTAAGAAAGTAAAAAATCATTGCAATTCCCAAACAGCTTTAAGAATCAGCCTCACCTAGAGCTCACCAAAGCAGACTACTCTCAAAGTGACAAATACATTAGCAGACCACACTCCTCATCTTCTCAGTTTCTATTTCTAGCCCCACTAGCAATGCTGGGAAGAGGAGGATTTATAGATATTCTCAGAAGATCTTGCATACTTTCAGATAAGTACTGTTCATACAGAATGGATCTGCAGGCTACCCAAAGTGAAAAAATCATAATATAGGGCATTTATGTTCCCCTAGAGAACCGTAATTGTATTGGTTACAAATTGGTGTGATGTAATGCCTAGACAGAAGAGTTACCAGTAGTTTTTGAAAGAGAAGAAAGAAAATTTTCTAATTTTTTTGTGGTAGTAGTAACACTTGCAGCAGAGCAAACATCAGCTTTTGCTTCAATAGTTTTTAAATAAAAAAATAATAATAAGACATACTTCCAGAAATCACAGCCTTGTTCCTTGAAATATATCACCTAAACTAAAGTAGAGGGGTTTAACTGTAGGTACATGAGGTTCAAGAGAGACTGAGCTGCACATCAGTAGCTAGGAAGTCAACAATCTCATTAACATCATCTCCAAAAATACCTGAGGTATCGCAAAGCCAGTGGTCATGGGTTAACCCTGTAAGGAACTAACTCATCTACTATCCAGCTACCAAAAGAAACAGGAAGAGGAAACAAAGGCTACAGTAAGATTTTAACACAAAACACTTGATCTTGGCAGAAATCAATTTCCAGGCCAGTGCCCACAGACATTTCATGAGAATCCTTGGAACACGTGCCCTTCCTGTGGGTAAAGAGGTTTTAAGAATGTTAAGAAAGTTCAGTGCCTAGGAATACCTTAATTTATTAAAAACATCATCTTACGTTATACTTCAATTTTCTTCATAAATGTCTTCAATTTAGAATCATATTACAAATACCAGGAATAGAAGGGTGGTCAATTTGGGAAATGGAGCAACAACAGCTGTTCTGGGCTGAGTCTGGGCAGAGGGGAACTGCAAGGGAACCTTCCCAGCAAGGGTGTGCACTCAGAAGAGAGGTCCTGACACACCAAACCACCCCGAGGAACAATGCAAAGCATTTTGTGGCTAGAAGTGAACACATCACGCAGCTGTAACTTGGCAGAAAACAAAGCAGGGAAATTTTCTTCCCTGAATTAGAATGTGATTGGCATATGTATGTGTACAGAGCTCCTATCCCTGGGAACAGCTTGGAGGTATTGCTGACAGCCAGAAATTCATCTCTGTGTACTGCAGATCTCCAGTAACTCAGGGGGTCCAAAGGGAAGAGTATTGATTTAAACCTAAGAAAGCTGTCACTAACACAACTGTAGCCAATGCACTGAGAGGTGAACAGTGTCATATTTTATTCTGTTACCCTACTGAAAAATTTGGAATCAAGTTCTTATCCATTTTCTTATTCAGCTGAAGAGGATTGACTGCCTGCCTTCATTTCTCACAGTACAGTATCCCAACCTGGCTCTGCTTTGCCTGACTTCATGACATACCTTAAGTATTCATGACAATTTCTAAATGTTTTGGACATTCCTTTGACATGTGCTGATGTTAATCTGGGGACAACGTGTACAACAAAGGACATTTCTGCTTGTATTTAAAATATTTACAAAAAGCAATTATTTCAGTCCACTAAGGATGTCAACTTGGACAATTTATTTTGTTCAGCCACAGCCATGTAACAGGGGAATTCCCTCAAACAGAGAATGGAGCAGAACAGGAATTAGGAATGCTTTACTATACATGGCCAGAAATATCTTAAAATCAAAAAAGAAAAATGTAAATATTTGGATTACACTAACTTTACATTATTATTTATTTTTTGTACTTTTTTCAAATGCAATTTTGGACTTGACCCAAATTGTCCCTTAAGTAGTCTTGTAAGCAGGTTCCTATGAAGCTTCCATTGTCACCCTTTGTTAAGTGTTTTCTTGCACAGTGTGAGTGCAATTTCTGTCAGGGAAACAGGTTTGTACATTCACATTGCTGGGACTCCTGAGGAAGAACAGTAACTACATTGCCCGGATTAAATCCCTAGTTCTAAAAGCACTACCATCAGAATAGGTCCTGAAGCTGGAAGGCAGCAAAATATCTTGTCCTTGTTGCCTGGGCTGCAGATTGCCTGACCCAATTTCTTCATTCCCATTAATGCTCTTCAAATCCTCCTTGACACCTGGATGAGCCCTTTCACTTGCCACTCATGCAAACTATAATCTTATGCTACCCCTGTAAGTTCTCTCAGGCTTCTACCTTTTTCACTGTCCAAAGCAATATAAAAACATATGCAAAATCCACATGGATAACACATGCACACACAGCTTGCCAAAATTAGATGGGCTTGCAGGTTAAATCCTTCAAGTATAGATATAATGCTGTTTGTCTGAGTCATGACACCCAAGTCCGTAGGACATTTCCTATTGAACATGAACAAAATCATGACAAGCCAAACTTATGGTCTCAGTCATAACATCCAACAGCTCAACTGGAATGGTTGTGCTCAGGTTTAGATTAAGCCTAACATAAAACAAAACTCTCAGGACTTTTGAAAATGCCACGGCTCAGCAAGTCTTTTGCACACCTGAAGTCAGAAGGCCAAATTCATACCTTCCCTTGTAAGTAATCATAAAAACAAAAATTGTATGTTGTACCAGAAGGGTCTCCTGAAATTTGAGGACAATTTATTCTTAGGAGGAAAAAAATATTAAAAAAAAAAAAAAAGGGAGGAAAAAACCCACAATAAGGGCTCCTACAGAGCTGTGAGGTCAGATTTCTCTCATACCCAGAAGGTGTACTGAAGTAGCACATTACATCAGTGCTCCTCCTTAGCCAAACCCCAGCTCCTCGGGGTTTGCTCTGCACACCACCTTCCTGCCCTGGCAGGGGAGAGGCAGCAAAGCCTGGAATCTGAGTGTGCCGTCTGGGCAGTCTTTATGCTCTTGAAAGAGGTGATATCATAAGAACAAAATCCTGCTACGGACGTGTAACCTAATGACAGTGCCTGTTTCCGTCAAAGCCTTTATATTTGTCAGGTTTAGCTCGTGTGAAAGATTAGTGTATCTCTTTTATAACACAGCTGATAAAGCAAACAACCTTTAAACGCGGCTCG
Source organism: Manacus vitellinus (assembly GCF_001715985.3). Taxonomy (NCBI): domain Eukaryota; kingdom Metazoa; phylum Chordata; class Aves; order Passeriformes; family Pipridae; genus Manacus; species Manacus vitellinus. The sequence continues at coordinate 5,521,430 of NW_021940682.1, forward strand.
TAAATGCTCCCTGTCAATAGTGCAGCTCTCAGCGCTGACAGCACGGGGGGTAATTTCCCCTTCTCGCCTTCCTCCTCCATTGTGTGTAAGTGACATTAAGAATTTAGACATGTCAACCCAGGGGAAACAAGCAAGTTCAGAAAATTTGGAAATACAATCAAATTTCAGCTTTGCTACGTTACATTATCAACATTTTTTCTCCCAGCAAGTAACGTCTCTTTCCATTCCCACTCCTTTACTAGTTGTGAGATCACTGTCATTCACAAGTCAGTCCTGGGAAGCATTGGCACAGATTTTTGGGCACCTTACTCAAAATACTGAAAACCTGGGCTCTTTCCTCAAAGTTCAGAGTGGCCAAGTTGCATGGACCTGGTTTATACATGTCAAAAACCTTCCAAGAACAAAAGAATCTGACATTCCCATTCCCAGCTTTGCTGCAGCAAAAATACTGGGCTCCCTACCTACTGAGGGGTGCAGTTTTGTGGCTTTCTAGCTTTCTTAAATACCTGTCCTCAGAATGATTTATTAACCTTCTTTAAGCTATGTGGTAGAACAATGATTAAAAATTGTTTCTTCTCTTTGTGCCTCCTGCTCTTTCCACTTTCTTTAGTTCCCATGCACATAGACCACCATGCCAGTCATGAAGGATAAAGATAATTGAATATTATATTTCCATACTGAAGCATCCATACTTTGAGGAAACATTTCTACTAACTCAAAAGCAAGAGGCTATTTCACTAAACACTCTTTCACCAGGGAAATAAGGATTACTTGGTGAAAAGTGTCCACAGGTGTACAAGTTACTGGAATAAAGGATCTATCACCACCTGGCATAGAAAGTGTTGACAACGACAAAGCAAATAAATGCATAAGTCTTCAATTTGTCAAAAGCATACCTTAAAGCACATCTTTACTTCTACATGGAGGAGATCCTAACATATCAAGCACCTGAGGCTGACATCAGTACTCCCAGCCTCTAAACATTAGAGCCATTTCTTCACCTCTTTGCCAAGAAACTATTGGAGTTTTCTGGATGCTTCCCATACAGAAAAGTGTCAGTTTTATCACCAATGAATGAATCAAGTGAGACAAATGGAGTAGCTCAACACAATCTACTCTTCCCAACAAAAAAATGTTTTTGACTATTCATTTGTATTTGTGATGCCTTGGCTGTCACCAGGACACACACATTTGTAGATGTGCCCACACAGAGGCACAGCCACACATGCACAGCTGCAGGTTGTTAAGCTGCTTTTAGCACCTGGGACACACAAGTCCTATTAGCAGGTTATTCATGCCAAGCTTGCTTTCCCCTAACCCAGCCAATACTCCGTTATCTCACCAGGATTATCTCCGCATTAAATTACAGAATTTGCCCTCTGCAACATCTCCTGCTTTTGACACTTTGTGTTTCTTGAGCCTGCACTGGATAGAGTTTCACTTTGTGACTATTCATGTTTATGTATTTTACAAAAAAGATTACTTCCATTACTACCTCAATTTTCTCTTATAAAACATAAATTAATGACAACATTCCTGCTAGCAACTAGTAATTTTGGGAGCTCAATTGGGCTGTACTGCTGGGGTACCCAAAGCTGTTTCCAAGATCTCTGCTTTATAGCACTGGACAGGGTGCACTGAAGGAAGTGCCTGCCACAGGAGCCAGAGCTCGTGCTTCACAGAACTGGGAATAATTCTCTGCCTGTGTTCATTACTATAAAAGGAAGGGAACCACAGAGGTTTTTAGCAGAACTAAGTCAATTTTTAACTAGCCAACGTACTGTTTCTTATTACTACAAAATTCTGAGTCAACGAACAAGAAATTTTTCACAGGGAAGAGAGCTGGTTCCAAATGGGCAGTTTTTTAGGACCTGGATGTAATTTCCAGGTCCCTGTATTTCTTTGGGAAGCCATTTAATAACATTGTAATAGATGAAAGAGTAAGATCTCCAGGATGCAATTTAACTTTATTCAGCCATGGAAGTTAAAGGGGTTCTCTCTTTGCCACCAACACCAACAAGTTCAAGCAACCTGTATTAAAGTCAATGTAGAATTTCAGAGATTAATATCCCATCCCAAATGGCTCACCACTATTTCAGCAGCTGTGAGGACCCCTACAGAGAATGTACACATTATAGAGACATAACAGATCTCCATACTGCTCCAAAAACTATATATAAATATGTCTGCTCAGGCCCTTGCTAAGGAGAAAACCTTATCAGCTATAATTGGTATTAAAAGCGACAATGTTTTGGTCTCAGATGGATTCTGGTTACACATTATCAAATATTCAAAACAAAAGTCTGTAGGCTCTTGCACAAAAGTACTGCAAGGAAGAAAAGATGTCAGTCTTTTCTGTTAAGTTTGTGTACAAACATACATTTGGGTGAGGTATTACTTAATATACTAAAAAGATGCGTCTGAACACTTGTCGATATTAAAATAGGATTAAAAGAGAAAAACTGAGAAATTCTGGCTCAATTACATTCAGTGTCATTAATTTCAGAGGCTGGGGGTCATGTTACATCTGGGATCGATGAAGACAAAACAACTCCAAAACACTCGGGAAAAAAAAGAGGAGAGGAAAAAAAAGAAAAAGAAAATCTACCATTTAGGGTAGGACCTCACAGACAAAATTTAAATACATCTAAGTAGAAAGACACTAAACAAACTGCAGGAGCTGGCATATCATAGACACAATTCATGGGATGTGTTACCAAGGAGATAATGGTAATAGGGAAGAAACAAGAGAGTAGGAGTGGAAATAAATAACTATTCTTTATGCCTGTCGAGTCACTTGTGTTCATGTATATGGAAGGATAAATAATCTATTTTAAAAAAGAAGTGAAAAGCATAGCTCTAATTTAAATATAGTTACTGCAGAGCTAGAGCTTTAGCTCAGCATAAGGGTTTGTCAAAGAAATCAGCTCAGGCAGGAGGGTTTTGTTTTGTTGAGGTTTTTATTCACCCCAAATACCTTTTATTCATGAGAAGATAAGAACTAATGGATTAACAAAAAGCAATTTTCGGCAAAAATAATGGATGCCTCAAGCTCCGAGTACTTCCTCCCCTCCCCACAGAGTGACAGCTATAGTATTAGCGTGCTCAGAGTGAGGATTTTCCAAACAATCAGCAGCTTTAGGTATACTCCCAGCATAAGAAAGCCCTCATGCTGCAGCAACGAAACCCTAATATTTCTCAGTGCTCACAACTAATTATTAAATTACTGTATTTATTGAAAGACAGACGAAACAAAATGCCCTGTTGAAAGCTGACTGTTTGGAGATATTTCAGCTTCAAATGAATACACTGATTTTTTTGGTACCAAAATTAACAGGTACTATTTAAAGAGAATTTCTCATCCAATAGGTGGTGCTAGCAAGTTCTCCAGTTATCTAAATAGCTGATATAAATATTTCTCAAAAAAAAAAAAAAAGACAGAAAAAAAAAAATCAAAATAAAACCCGCTGATCAGAACCGAACTCAATATGCCATCAATAGCAGGTTTCTAAACTACACTTATATTTACTGTTTTAGAATTGTTGCTTTCCTTTGATTTAAAAATTTCTCCAGTGTTCCCATCAAAAAGGCATATAACAACACCAGCCTGTGTGTGGCTGCATGCCAGTGACCGACTATTCTACTTTCAAGTTTCTGCTGCTGTTTCATAAGCCCATCATTCCTTAAAGTGAAAAGGAATTTAATACTCTTACAAAATTTCGTCTCTAGCGTGCTGAAATGATACTGTATTCTCTCTTTGAAAGCACTGGATTTTTTTCCTAATCTTTCAATTGTAGCATATTGTTGAAACAAGAGCTGGCTTCTCGAGGAATGCATGAAACACAAAAGCTGGTGTCCAAATCACTTAATTTTAGATGTCTTCTCATTACATTCATCTTTCCTCCAAGAAATGAAAGGTACACATTTATTCAGGTACCAGGCCAAGCCTGTGGTACATCTTCATGTAAACTGTGTACCACAAGTGGAAAAACTAACTCTGGCTTGCATGAAAAAAGAGGAGTAAAACAATTAGAGATAATAGAAGATAGAGGTAGAACTAGTTTGTGGAAAAACACTCTGCGAAATGGTTGGATTAAAACAAACAACCAACCCCAAACCGCAACACCTTGAGGGTCGAAAGAATAATAATAGGAAAAAATTGACCATGTCATAATACTAGTGTCCAGAACAGAATATTTCAGCTTGTTGTTAAATTTCAAAAAAGCATTTAATCTAAAAAAAAAAAAAAATAAGCCTACGATACATATAATGCAACATTTTAGAATTAAAAAAATCAATTTAGAGCAAGTCCAAAAAAGTGGGTCTTTTCACCTATCCAAAAAAGTGTATTTTGTCTTTTCCACCTAGTAATTGTTAACCATACATAAAGCAACATTCTTCATATTTTTGCTTGTTTTCATCATTTTTTTTTTAACATCAGTTTGACACCAAGTACAGCTTAACAGACGTCAGTGAAGATATTTCTCTGTGTGAGTAAAATATAGCCTTCAATCTCTAAATTTATATGCTAAATAGTCACTTTCCAGATTTTAATTATAAAACATGGAAAATTCCTGATTTTTTTTAGGTACTAAGTAAATGAATAACACAGAAGCAAGCACAATGCATCACACAAAGTACTTTGATAATTTATTTTACAAATGTCATTTATAGTGTTAGTTATTTATGCTAATATTTCTTACAGTAATAGTAAGTGTCCTTGGGCATATTTTTATTACTTAAGACTTCTTTGCTTTTAAAAAACTTCACTGCAGCACTCTGCTATTAAATTTTTGGCTTAAAGTGGCAAGGAAACCATAACTTTTCTGGGGGCCCATTAGCAAAAATTGTATTGCTAAGGTTTCTTGCATTTTTTAAGAGCACTCTGGCTTCCTACACTGTTCTAGCTTCAACTGTTTCTGAGTATCCTTGAATCACTGGCATCACAACACATCTCGAGAAACAGGGAAGAGAGTAAGAAAACAAAAATTACAAACCCAGTATTTCACTCATGGCTGAAACCCTCCCCACATGAATTCAGAGAGAAAGAGTATGTGTAACAACACTTATAGACATGTGAAGCTTATTGCACCCAGCCAAAGGAGTGATTTAGAAGAGAGGAATGCATTTCCTGGAGATAGAGTGGTTGACATCCCAAATCTTACGAAAGAAGCACAATTCATGACCATAAATAACTCGAATGCTGCAGTTTTCAAGCTACTGTTCATGAAGCTTAATGCCAATATCCTGCTCACTTAGCTCCTCATCCTTGGACTCCTCCCATTCCCCTCCCCAGGGACCAGCTCTGCTGCAAACCAGTCGTGGCTCTCCTACAGGTTTAGCCTTCACCCCGACCTGAGTCACCACAGAGCTGCACGAGAGCTGTGGCAGAAATATATAACCAAAGGCAAGAAAAGCACAAGCCTACCTCTTTGGTGAAGTTCACAAATGACAATTGAACCAGAGTTTTGCTTTTATCTGTCCATTATCTTCAAAGAAAACAAAAGCCCTGCAATATTCAAGCTCTCCGTAGCCACAATATCATGAACTCTTTTTTCTGTTCAGCATTTCTTCAAGTTTGCAGCACACTGTGATCTTAAATACACTGCTCTAGAAAAACACTGTCTTGATCTCTGCTACACTCTCCAGCAGTTGTGTACCTACATGTTAACTTCTGGGTCCTTTGGGAAAATGGTAACAATTCTCCAGCACCTTGGGAAGCAAAGGAACTGCTTCCCTCATAGCCATGAATAGTTCACACAGGTATCACTGTTCATACAAGAATTTGATGTAGCCTATAAATACAGGAAGTATGACCCCACAACATTATGCAATCAAGTTGTGTGCTGGTGAAAATGCTGCAAAGTTACCAAACTGAAACAGCTTCCTTAAATGTTCCAAATAATTTTCTTTGGAATTGGAAAGATAGGGGCAGATTTTTATTTTTTTTTAATAAAAAAAATAATTTTCCACCCCTACTTGTCTCAAGTAGTAGGACAATGGATCTGACACCTGCCAAGGTAAGTTCAGCACATACTGCTCCCAGTTTGTTCCATACTTCATTCTTTGCACAGCTGTAATGGCTCTACCTCACTTGTGCTGTGGTTCTTCATAGTCTGAAACTGTCCCAGCAGCACTTTTCAAAGCAAAGCCCTGAAAACAGGATGGTATTTGTACTGCTGAAGAAAAAAGGTCCAGCAGTTACAGTGCTAGCCAGGAATCAGGGACAACATACACATCTGTCTACTACACCAGAGCCTTCCTGTGCACCTCTGCTCATTTGCTTTCTCTGCTGTCTGCAAAATGAACAGCAGAATCATCCAAAGCTGAGAATATCCTTCACACCAAACATCAACAGCAGAAGTTGCTACCAAAGTGGAGAGGGCATTTTGCTCTTTCACTTTTCTTCTGACTTATTGGTAACAATAGTATTCCCTAGCCCATTCTTCTTGAGATTATCAGGGTAGACAGTATTATTCTTCTTCAGGGTTGTGTGGTAAAGATGAAAAATATCAAAATGTTTAGAATTCTGGATACCACTCTTAACATGGACCCTATGAATAACCTTCCACTTGGAAGAGCAAGGCAAAAAGAATGTTTTCAGTTAGCTATGGGTTGATTCAATTTAGGAATTAAGAATTCTGAATTCCTTAGACTTCTCTGTAAAACAACTTTAATACTATTTTGCATAAAGCCCAATTAGCAAACTTACAGTAACTGGTAATGAATTAAACCTGAAGTTTCATATCACAATTAAAATGTACCTACTAGAGACACTCACATGGCATTATCTTAAATCTCTAGCACAGAGATAGTCATGCAAGTGACTTGGTGAGACACATTAGGTAGCCATGATCTCATATGTCCCAGTCACAAAGTTTACAGGCTGAAAAGACTTTATACCAACAGAGATCCACATAATGATGGTCCTGCAGCCAGCCCACCGTGTATCACCCCCTTGCCCTCCGTATGCACAAGCTGTACTTGTCTCACAGCCTCTTTATAACTCTGGAAGCTTCTGTCTGCCAGGTACAACTCCATCCTGGTGTTGCTTCACAGGGCAGACACATTTGGTATAAAATTATTCAAAGGTGCCAAATTTCAATAAACCATATTTTTCAGATGGGCCCACTTTGTTAGACAGAAACCCTTTTAGCTTGACTGGCAAGTTAACAATTTGGCATCCCATCATTTTAACAAGCTACATAGCTTTTGAACAGAGTTTAATTAAAATTGGCTATACTACATACACTGCCCTGCAGTTTATTGTATAATTTTAAGGTCAGATGTAGCTATTACTACTACCTTTTGACAGTCACAGTTCTTCCAGCTAAGCTAAATATCACTCAACAAAGGCTGTGAGAGCCACTAGATAGCAGCAAATCAAGCCTTGTGTTCATTAGTATGTACAGTATCCTCTCCCCCACCCATTCACTGCATACAAGCAGCTGTGCTGTCAGCATTCACTGTGCAGCCCATGCAAAGGAACACTTGCAAATGGAACACAACACAGGAAAAAATATAGGCTTTCCATAAACTATATATACACCAGAAACGCATAGATGAGAGAACAACCAAAGGCTCCTAACAGGCAAAGCATCAGCAATCCCGACAGGAGAAATAAAAGTAGCAGAAAACAAACTAGCTCAGAGGTTACCAGTCAGATTCTGTACTCACATGAGCATTCATGCAGAAGAAGGGAGGGCAGGGAGTTGCTGCTAAGCTCATCCTAGTGAAGAAATGGAACCCAACCCTTAAGTCCCACAATGCCCCGGGGAGGACCGCCTCTTTCACACCTCTGATGGGAATGAGGAGCACCTGGGCAGCCCTCTGAGTCTCAGCACAACAGTCTGGGTTCCCCTGCCCCAGCCTTGGGGGAGCCTCTCAGAGGTGATTTGCTTAAGGAGAACAACCTGTGCTGGCCAAATTAGCACAAACTCCTGTGTTCTTTTCAAATTAGCAACCAGTAAGGTTTAGCAGGGAACACGCCCCTCTGAAGGTCACCCCAGTGATCTTCCATGATTTCTAGAAGGAGAGAAATGAAGACAGAAGTTTCTTCTCTCTGGGTTTCAGTTCTTTTGCTACTTTCCATACTGTGCCATGGAGAGCAGCAAGTGGACTTGCATTTGTGTATTTTACCGGACATCAAAGCTAGTGATGTGCTTGTAGTAACCTTGTGAAACAAATATAACCTCAAAACCTTTAGTAACAGGCATTTCTTAACACATAGGAACACAAGAAAAAGTATACATAGAGGAGAGAGCACAGAGTTGGGCAAAAATTTACCACAGCTTTGGTAGCAAAGACAGAACAAAAGGAAAAGGGGAATTTCCCAGGCTCCCATAAGAGGTCATGAAAAGACTAGATCAAACAGAGCCAGCACGGTGACATTACACAGTTCCTGTTGCCTTCTCTGGGACAGCTGAGGTCAGGTCTGTCCCTGCAATCTCTCAATCAGTGTTTTGTTCCTCTTTGTGACAACCAGAGGGGACATAAAACACTCAGGCTGTAACTTGCCATGGTGGGCAGGCTCCATAAAGCTTCAGTAATGTCAATGTGGTTTTTAAGTAGCCAGCTATATGGCAGGCAAACCCAAAGGTGCACTACTCCACTCGGCTGGAGGGAGGAAGAAAGCTGCCAGAAAAGATCAATGAGGAATTAATTGTTTCCTGTTGGGGATGTTTACATTTAAAGCACTCTGACCATAATGGAAGTGACTTAAATTAAGACTGACATACACTTTGGGAAGCAGCAGTTCCTCACACCAGAGCCTCACCCTGAGCCTCTGTGTTGAAGACCACATGAGCTGCAAATTTTCAGATCATGTGAAAATTTGCAGCTCCAGGGTGTTCAGAGCTGGGCTTTCAATTTGAAGCAGCTCTTTAGAATACATCTTGGGAAAAGATGGCACACCATTATGTGATATGATTGACATATAAAGGATAAGGAAGACTTTCTAGCAGCTTCATCTTCCACAAAAGGAATCTTGTGTGTGCTCATGAAGGTGTGTCTTCTGTATGCAGGTGTGTGTATAAACGCAGGGTGACTGTGGGTATATGCAAGCAGGCAAGTAAAAGATGAAAAAAACCATTATTACTAGAGAAAACAATTTACAGATGTTTGTCAATAACATAGATCATTGTCAAAGAACACACCATACTACTACAAATGAAAAGCAAGTAGCAGTGTAAAAAGCACCAGACATGGAGGAATGATGAGAGCAATTAAACAAGAGCAGCAATGGATCTCTTCCATATCCTATTGCATCTCCAAGATCTTTAACCCTTCTAGATAAACCACCTGATCAATGAAAAAGTTCACTGTCACTGGAGGAACCACAGACTCATCAGTACATGCTGCAATATAATTAGAGCTAAATTTCGGGTTACATATCAAAAGCCATCAGGCCACAAACTGCAAATGCTCACTACTGGCACCCCTGGAAAAAGCAACTGCTAGGATTGCAATATGTTACATTCATACCTTCATGTAATCTACCCTCAACCTTCAGGGCACTGAAACAACACATGAGATGAAATAAATCAGTAAGCTGAGGATACAAATACATCCCCTCATGAACTCAAATCCTGAATTCAAAATGACTGATCATGGAAGGAGACACACACGCTGGGTAAGGCTTTTTTGATATTCTGACAGCAAACGTCCATCTGAGTCAGTCAACTAAAAATACAGCTTAAAAAATGGAAGAGGTGTGACTTACTGACAAGTCTTCTCACCCACTCTTTTATAGACTCAGAACATGATAGATAGAAAATGGAAAAACATTTGGGTAAATTGTAATTAGGACTCTGCACACAAATTAGTAATAGAACAGCCAGGGAGCTCCTGCAAGGCAACAGCTCAGGTCTCAGCTGGGAAACACAGCGAGGGGGGAGAGGATGGGCCAGAAGAGGCCCCACAGCAGGAGGGGACAGAAGGAGACTCCCTGGATCCTGTTTCACCTCCAGTGCCAAATGTCCTGCTGCAACGCTGATCTGAACAGAAAAGAGATCTGTTAAGAGTGCCAGGAATACAGAAGTGAAGCCTGAAGGACTAGATCTACTCAGATTCTCACATAATTATTTTAATTATTTTTCCTTTCTTTCCCTCTTTTTTTTTTTTTTTTTTGGATAACTTTCAAGACAGGTTTTTCAAAGCCACCTGTTCTGGGACTCCAAATGTTTTAGACAACTTGAAAAATCTCCATCTTGCTGTCTGCTTTGTTTGCTTTAGCAGGCATTTCAATTGTCCCACTCAAGAAGAGGGCTAATAATTTCGTTTGCTCAAAGTGACTAAAAAGCTGGCATCCACTCTCAGGTGTTCCTACTCAACTTGAACATTTAGAAAGCTGTAAAACCAAAGAGGACACTGTTTCTAAACTATCCTGAAGGATGATGTTCTCATTCCAAATACCTAAATTAAATCTGATCTTTACATAACATATACAAGCACCAAAAGAATTTCTTATCTGTGGATTGAAGAGGTTCTCAATTGGTCCCAATTTTCTTAAGTATTTAGGGAGGCAGAGAAAGTTCTTGTTTTCCAAATAACCTATTTGGAAAAGAATACAGTCCTGGTTCCCAAATTCTAGTTTTGCAAATGAATTTAGTTCACTGAGGGTGGAATTAGGTCACTATGATGGTGAAAACTGTTCAACGACAGCTCATGCAAGAGAACTGGAAAATTAGAATTATATGCACAGAATCTCTGCCCACATTGCACTAAAGCAGTAAAAAAACAAATGTACAGAACATACTTTGTGCTAGCAGGAATCAGGACAGCAAACCAGACACGACAAATTTAAAGCAGCAGTGAAATGCATACAAGAGCAAAGAAATACAAGGAAATTTGACAAATATATAATCAGGAATACTGTGGTATGCAACAAAATTTAAAATGGTTTATATGCTTTAGAAAAGGAACCACCCTATTTGCACCCACTGATGTTTTAATGTGAAGGCTGTGCACATCTGCACCTGAGCTGGCTGGTGTTGGGATCAGCTGGAAGCTGTGGCATATTCTCCTTAAATCTGTCTCCTTGTGTCCAGATAAGGCTGCTTGGTAATCCCATCTGTCCATGCACCAGGAAAGTTTGGCTTTTTTAAAGAGGACCACAGGACATATTTTATGAGTAGCACCAGTGGTGCTGTGGCATGACAACAACAGTTGGAAAACATGGAGTTACTTGAGACATCAACAGTGAGCGTTCCACAACTGTTAATGCACACAGCAGGCAAATGCATGGCAAGCCATGCTCAGTGTTTCCCCCCTTGAATATCAAGTGGGTTCACCCCTAAAACAAATCTTGAATGCATTTCTGGTGTTTGGTCAGCACTTTTAATTTTGGGCCAGAACTAATAAGCAACTCTTCAAATGCAGAGGAAAATGTATTCTCAGGGAATTACAGAATGACAGAATTAATTAGACTTAATTAATTCTTAAAAAGACTTCTGAGATCATCAAGTCTAACCTTTGACTGATCACTGCCTTGTCAATTAGACCATGGCACAAAGGACAACGTCCAGTCCTTTCTTGAACACCTCCAGGGATGGTGACCCCACCACCTCCCTGGGCAGTCCAGTCCAATGATTAGCAACCCTTTCAATGAAGACATTCTTCCTGATGTCCAGCCTGAAGCTCCCCTGGCACAGCTTGAGGACATGTCCTCTTGTCCTATTGCCAGCTGACCTCCACCTTGCTACAACCTCCTTTCATGCAGTTGTAGGGAGTGAATGAGCGCTTTCCATCGGCTTTCCCTTTTTAGTGGAAAAGCTTTAGGTCTGTCCCAGTAAACAGAGTTGAAGAACTGAATAAATGGGAGAACTTATAGAATCATAGAATCAACCAGGCTGGAAAAGAGCTCCGAGATCATCAAGTCCAACCCTTAATATACAATAATACAAACCCTTAATATACAATAAAAATAATATTGGCAAATATCTGAGGAAAGAAAAAAGCCCCAAGAGTAGCTACTCATTGAACTACCCACAAAAATCAATAAAATAACAGCAACTGTATTCTTCTGAAATTGCACCTACCTGCCAAGGCACAGTGGTCAAAGGAATTTGAATTATATTTATAGTCTTCTATAGTCTGTGTTGCAAGATTTCATACCAGTAAATGTGATTCCTCTTGCATTTATTTTTTCATACCTATCCACTCAGAATGACAAACAAGAACCACCTCTCAGGCACTGCAGCACATAAAACATGCTGAAGGTTAAGGCTTTAATAACTGAATATTTTCAGCAGTTGTCTGAAGATGTTAAAAATTGTTTGAAATTTTTAAACTATTAATTTTTTACGCCATCCATTGGAAAGAAAACTCTTTAAGTTTGATTTCATATTACTGTGAAATCTTGCAGCCTGTGATATTGCTCCTTAGATGTGTTTCTGCTGTTTCATGTCAAGTCACATGTGACATGCTTTAGGGATTACATCTCCTATGATGGATGCTCAGTGTACAGCCAGAAAACAGGCTGTGAGTCTGTTGTAGACCAAAGCTAATCCCTACAAGAGGAGAAAGGCAGCAGGTACCTCAGCTACTTCTGTTGTGAGGCATTAAACCAGCTCAGAAAATTAACAGCAAAAAGAATATGTTCTCTTCAGTCCAACACCATGAAAAACTTTGTTTTGGATTAATCAGACTCAAAATTAAATACTTTGCTTGCTTTATCTTCCAAGAAAAAGAAAATACTGGTAACATTTTTTTTAAGGAAAATGTAAGTGTTTCAAAAGACAAGTTTTTTGTTCGAGTCTTTTTGCTAGATAATGTTGTAACAAATAATAATAGAAACCAAAGAAATCCTCTTTCATTTGCAAACTTCTTGAAACTCTTGCAAAACCTAATCCTCTCAAGAGATATCCTGTTCCTAAACTATAAAAACAAATCACTTGTGTAATTCTCTCTAACAAATAGATTTTCTGAATTGGAAGCTGTAAGGGCAAGCATGATCAAAATTTTAGTTATATCTCTCAGTTTCCCAAGCTGGATCAAACACATTGTATGTGCTGTCAGAAAGTTTCAGAGGTATGTCTTATCACATAACATCCCAGCAACCTTAATATGTGTTCTCAAACCATGATCTGAGAACCAAATTTAAAATACAGGGATGTGTGAGATGCCCATTGCTATATTAATACATGAGTATTAAAACAACTCTCCGTGATGAAATATTGCTGCTGAGACATCATAATACAAAACAAAACAGAAAGATGTCATGTATAGAAACAGAACTTAGCAACAAAAACTAAGTGGAAAAAACAGCCAAGAGATTTTGCAGAGGGCATGTTACCAAAAGCCTTTTTAACTGCTGTGGTAATAGTTGTAATAAATAGCCAAGCTCTCCTTAAAGCTGCAGAAGGGACAGACATCCCAGGAGCCCTTTGGTTTGCCATTCCTTATGTATCCCACTGTGAAAACGTCCATCTAATATTTGGCTTCATGCCGCTCACCCCAAAACAAAAACCAAATAAAACCCAAACAAAATAATATATTTTCTTATATATTTCTGGGTTACATCTGCCTTTTACTTATGCACCCACAATTGCTAGTATCATAGGGGAAAAGCCTGCTATTCCTTCAGAATTCCTCTGAAAGATGGTCCTCAGAGCCATGAGAACATTTATGGGTGATTAAAGTATGCTTAGAGAATTGTTTTTCTTGGTTTAAGTTCAACTTGGATTCCATCTCAGTTCCCATTCTGAAGAAAGGACATTACAGCCCGACCACTTCAACCGAAGAAAACCCCAAATAAAGCTTGTTAGGAGTGGTTGTCTCTTTGGTTCAGACATTCTGACTTCAGTGTACTCTCAAAAACAAGTCGTGCCAGACACTCCGGGTATAAACATTTCAAAATCAATCAAATCATGGTTTATGATAGGAGTTAGAACAATATTTAGGTAACAGCATTATGGCCAGATTAAAGGTTGACTGTGCATCTAATTTTATATTGAGCAGGTGCCTTAGCTATTCTCACTTTTAGTGCTGAGGTAATAGGATCTCTTTGCTAATTAAATGTTAATATGCAACAAAGGAGAGGCACTAGAAAATAAGTCCATTTTGGGGCTTCATATAAACAGCTCTTTTCAAATACAATTAAACTGTGAGAAACCTAAAGCCTCAGCTAACGAGAGAGGTGATAAGCCAAAAAGCACACTCCAGACCCACTGTAACCTGAATGCTGGTAAATCTGATTAGCTTAATGTCCAGATGCAGACCATAGAGCCAGTTCTGTATTTTTTTTATAAACTGAGTTCTTCCCATTTCAAAGGAAGACCGTAGTGGTACAGTTCCTAGTGCAGCCTGCCCAGGCAAATCAGCATAAGCCTGGAAGCAGGAAGAGGATTTGAGAATGGAGCTCTATCATCAAGTTCCATCCCCTTGGTAGCCACGTATTTTTATTTCTCTGACTCAATTCCTCTATTTATGCTGTAGAACTTAAAATATTTTTAATATTTTTTCCTTATTTCATAGAAATATGTCAGTGATTTAACCTGAGTGTTAAATGTTGTTAGTACAGAACTAAATAAACATTTGGTAAAATGTGGTATTGCTAATTTATATTACTAGTACAGTACCATCCAGAGTTACGACCTGAATTCAGATTCACGAGGCAAGGCACTTCATAACACCACAGAATAAGTTTCTTTACAAAGAATCAGCTCACAAAAATATGAAAAAAAATGGATACGAAAACAAAAGGGAACCATAGAATTGTCTAGGTTAGAAAAGACCTTTAAGATCAAGTCCAACTGTTACCCCAGCACTGCCAAGCCCACCACTAAACCATGTCCCAGAGTGCCACACCTACAGGTCTTTTAAATACCTCCAGGCACAGTGACTCAACCACTCTACTGGGCAGCCTGTTCCAGGGCTTGATAACCCTTTTGGTGAAAAATTTTTTTCCTAATATCCAAACTAAACCTTCCCTGGTGCTACCAAAGGCCATTTCCACTTGTCCTATCTACTTGTCCTATCGCTTATCACTTGGGAGAACAGGCAAGCCCAACCTGGCTGCAACCTCCTTTCAAGGAGTTGTGAAGAGCAATAAGGTCCTCCCTGAGCCTCCTTTTCTCCAGGCTAAACAACCTCAGCTTCCCCAGCCACTCCTCATCAGACTTGTGCTCCAGACCCTTCACCAGCTCTGTCGCCCTTCTCTGGACACGCTTCACACCTCAATGACTTTCTTGTCTTGAGGGACCCAAAACTGAACACAGGATTCGAGGTGTGGCCTCATCAGTGCCAAGTACAGGGGGACAATCCCTGCCCTGATCCTGCTGGCCACATGTTTCTCATAAAAGCCAGAAGACACCTGGGCACAATGATGGCTCATGTTCAGCCAGTGTTGACCAGCACTCTCAGGTCCTTTTCTGCTGGGCAGCTTTCCAGGCATTCTGCCCCCAGCCGGTAGGACTGCAGGGGGTTGTTGTGACCCAAGAGCACCACCTGGCACTTCACCTTGTTGTACCTCATACCACCGGCCTCAGCTGTCCAGATGTCTCTGCAGAGCCTTCCCAGCCCCATCAGATCAACACTCCCACCCAACCTGGTGTTGCCAACTGACTGAAGGTGCACTCGATCCTCTCCTCCAGGTCATCAGTGAAGACACTAAACAGGACTAGCCATGACACTGAGCCCTGGGGAACAAACATCACGTGTGGCTGAACACCAATGGGATTTAACTCCATTCCCAACCATGGGCCAAGCCATCCAGCCAGGCTGTTACCCAGTAAAGAGAATCCTGTGCAAGACATGAGCAGCCAGTTTCTCCAGGAGAATGCTGTGGGAAGATGGGATAAGTGAAGGCTCACCGTGGCTGTGAGGAGACTTTATCGTCACACCCATTTGGGTAAATACAAAAGAAGAGGAGACATATTTTTAAGATGTGCACTTAAGTAATGAGAATAATACATCACATCTGCTTCATCTGAGACTGTTTAGATATTTAAAGATGATAAACTGAGCCATCACACCTTTGAGACATAAGAGATCATTATTGGCTTTAGAATCGTTAATGTACATAAAGATAATGGATTCAGGTGAAGAAGCCATGGCTGTGCTGAACTCAGTAGTTGTGTCACCAATTTCAACCAAAGCTATAATTTCACTCAGTGTTGTAAGACTAGAAGAGACTTTTACAATTATTAGATCAGTGTAGGGATGAGAAGATTCCTTGTGAAACAAAACAACAATGTTTTGGAGGCACAAATCCATTCACATCTCCAATGTGCAATGAAATATTGTCTCAGAATGTGCAAGATGACCTTAAAAACACAAGCAGTAAAATGTTTCTATTAACTTGTTTCAGATTCTGTTTGGAGATTAGCAATTTTCCCAGTATGGGCTCAGCTTTCAGCAACTTTTTCCATGAAAACACATGTTGCTAGCAACATAAACATGCTAAGCTTCTTTAGTTAGAAGTTACACATTTCATTTTTATGATAGTGACTAATACTCCTAGCCTGTAAAAACCAAAATAAAATAAAAAAGTAACTCACTCCAACTGCAATATGTATTCTGGAATTTCATGAAATGTATTACATTTCAGAAATAAATCAAAATAGGAGGCTGAATGTGTCCTTTATTATTCATAGCTTGCTTTCTTAAAGAAATGTTGAAGCCTTATGCAGCCTTTCAGATTTATGCTCTATGAGCTGTGAAAGCTCCAGTACTCCCTGGAAGAATGAAAAAATGTCAGTTAATCAGTCATCTAACAATTTTTAACTCTGAAACCATATTTCTAAGATATTTCCCATTTTTTTAACCTTATTAAAAAGAGGATCCTTTACATGTTAAAGTCTGAGATTATCTGCAAATAATCCACTTTATTTCATTAACTGCATTAATTGTTTGACCTTATCCATATTTAAATCTCGGTTTTCAATTATTTGTGGGTTCATAGAACTGCTCCTGCATTCCTTAAGAAAACTCAGAACCTGTGTAGCATGAAACCATTATACCATGCCATGAAATCAGAATAAGCATACAGCTTTCTCTCAACGTTTTAAAACATTTGTTAGGGATTAAAAGGAGTTGTATCTGCTGTTCTGCTTAAATGTCACGAGATCAAAAGAGTTAGTTTTCTTACTGAGACCCTGCATGTAGAACATCTGCAAGAGAAAGAGACTGGGATGGTCTCATCTTAGTCTGCATTTTTTAATTTTACAAACCCAAAGTTTTAGAGATGCCCCCAAATCCAGGTTCATGGCAGGAATTGCTCTGCAAGGGAAGTGTGGTTTGGAATGCACTCTTGAGGACTGCAGACTATTACCAGGTTTGGCAGGACTAGACAGGAGTGACAACGTCTCTTCAAGGATGGCCCGTGATTCCAACAGCACAGCTGTCACAGAGGTCAGAAGTGACCCACATTAGGCAGAATATGTGAGAAACTCGAGAAGGAACAGAAGAGGCTTTTGCAGTTCACATCTGGTGGAGGCAGCACACATCTCTGGAACCACGGAACTGAGGAAGGCTGGAATCAGAACATGAGACACAGGCACAGAGCTGGGTGAAGGTCACAGGCCTGCAGTAATGAGATGTCACAAACCAGGGATGAGCTGTCTGGGTAGCTCTATCTGACAGCAGCTCTGACTACATAATAACCCAAGGCATTGCAAAAAACATACTTATCCTAAAAATGTCAAAGAGGAAAACTGAAAATGCTGTTAAGTCTCATAGTCCAATGATGGCTGTTGAACAGTGACACAAATTCTACTTATAGAGCATATGGCAATAACTAATTCATGGGCAGATCAAAATAAATCAAAAGATATATTCAAAGCAGTGCTATCAGCAAATATATTAAAATAAAACTATATAATATTCTCTCTCATTTCTCTTTTGAGAGTTTCTCTTCTCTACCTAGACAGTCACTGATAGATACACATAACAAGGCAACTGTATATCTCAGTCAGAAACTTCAGGTGACTTCCAGAATACTTAGTCATTTCAAAACAGAAGTGTCCAGGGCAGTACTAAATTATACCTCCCCACTCAACCACCCACTTACACAACAGGACATCCCAGCTCCCAAATAACTAGTATTTTTCAGTGTCCTAAATCATCAGATTACAGCATCTCCATGTTTAAACAACACGGGGGGAAGGAGGCTCAGTGTGGGACACAAAAAACACAAGCACATATGCAAAAAGTTGGCTTCTAATAGGAGAACCAGAGCTCAAAGGGTATATAATCTCCCTGTCTAAGCTGTCATGAATAGGGTTCTAAAATCTCTGTGATAAGATTATATTTTTTGACAAAAAAGAAAAAATCCTTTAGATACACTCTTCAGATGAAAGTGGAGAATTTTTTCTGTAAGTATTGATAATATTTTAAAAATACTTTGCAATAAGAGCTGAGGCATTCAATGTTCTTTTCAAATGATTTCTCACCATTTTAAAGAAGAAATTGGATTGGCAGGATAGAAAAAAATTAGGATGGTAGGAAGAAAATCTGCAAGTCATCACTGCACAAGTGACTCACAGATTATCCTTCCATCTTTTGACTCTTTTCCATAAAATGTGGCAGAAGAAACATTGCAAAGCAGAAGAGCAGAGGTCTGAGCACAGAGCATGTCAGACAGCTGAAATCAAATGAGGGGTCAGCAATATTTCCAGGCTGACATGCCAAAGTGCAATTTCCTTTTCCAAACTGGAGATTAAGTGGGCCAGAAGAAATCCCACAGTAACTGGAAGATGCAAAGAAGGAAATGGAAAAGGGAGCAGAGGAAAACTCATTTATGGATGATACACCCAAGCAAAAGGGTTCAGGGTGGCAAAGAGGACAGGAGATTTGTCTACAAAGAAACTTTCCTAGACCTTAATGAATGCAGTTGCTACAGAACAAAGAAGAAGGTAGACAGAAGTGAGTTATAGGTGTTATCAGATGGGAGGAGGTGGCACCTGGGGCAGCAGCTGCAAATTATTAACACAATAAGTTTTCAGGTAAAGCAAAGAAAGGTACAGGGTGGAAACAGGAGGGACAGCTGAAGTCACAGACAAGTTGTTTACTTAGAGACAGAAAAGAATCCAGCTGTACTTTGAGCAGAATAGGTAAGAGGAGGAGGTAACATGAAGGCGAGATGGACAATTATTGTCTGCCTTTCTGCATTGGGACTGGCTAAGTGCACATGTAGGCAGCAGGTCTGGTCTTGTTGATTACTTTCAAGACACATTATAAATCAAGTAGTAATCCCTAATACTATCTCTCTGAATTAGTATTCCCTCAGGGCATCTAAATTTCTTCTACATATTGAAGTAATTTTGCTCACTGCTTGCTCTCCAACAAGTTACTGGCTGGAGTGTTTTGTAACTGCCAGCATTTTGACAGAGCATGAGCATTTAATTCTATGCTGTCCTTACCCTAGAGATTCAACTTCTCACCAGCCTGCAGCACATTGGCCAAGGACTCATCAGGACAGCAGGAAAAAAAAGGGTCATAAGGCCCATGTAGAGAGAATGTTCCAGTTCACTGTATTACATGAACACAGTCTGGAAGGGCCACTTTCCACTTTGTTGGAGCATTGTTGGCCAGAGGCACACAAAGCTGTAGCTTCCATAAGAATCTTGCTTGAAGCTTTAGGTCAAGTCTCACCAAACTCACTTAGCACTGAGTTTGTCAGTAACAACGGGGAAAAGAATAGAATTTGTGTGCTTTTTAAGAATTAAATCCATGTTTATGTTCCTAGTGAGGGAAGTGAAGACAGGAAAGGTATAGCCAGTTCTTTGGGAGGGGAATAAAAGCATGCTTGGATTTCAAAGAATGAGACCTCAAGAGTCCACATATGCAGTTTAGCAGACAGAATCTACCTTAGCTCTCCAAGGGAAGCAGCAAGGGATTTATAAGTGGATTCCAACAGAGCAGAACTAGGCAGGCATAAAGAGAAATTACATGCCTGTATCCTAGCAAGAGGAAGCTGATGTTGCACATCAAAAAAGTGCTTTTTAGCAATGTCATTTACAGGTCGTTTGTGCACGGCTGCCCCTTACTTGTGTTGTAAATCATCAGTGATTTGGGGCAATTACATGTGCCTCCACTCCCTGGCCAATGAGAACCCTATTCATTTTAAGGGACGAAACTGAACTAGAAGTGTTCCCAACATGCTTTACAAAGTTAGTATTTCTTCACATTTCTCTTGCATGGGAAGTTTGCTGCATGTTTATAATAGGATTTTCAAACAGCTGACTCAAAAGGCCTCCCTTAGCAGACAACAGCAAACAACCACTGATTTTTCTGAAAGCAGCAAATTCTCCCCAGTACTGTAGGTTCCCCACAACTGAAGCTGCCAACCAGAAAAACATTCCATCTGTGTGCAGGGCTCTGACCCTTCTTCATTTCTTTCATTTGGTTAGCCAAGCTTCAACATTGAAATGACCTAATTTCAGGCACTTTTGTCTGAAAATTTGGGAAAGTATGACTTACTTGAAGTCATGGAGCACATTAATTAGCATACCAATTTCTATGTTTCTCACACTTCTTCCACTGGACTGCATTCCTCCGAACAGAACAAAATACATTTTCCTCTCTATTGCTTTAAGACTCTAGTGCTCAAATGGAAGATATTCACTACTGATAAACAGCATATCAAAACTGCCACAGAAAAAAAAAATCTTCCATTTTGTTTTGTAGGCTCAAGTCAATGTAACAGTACAAGCCACTTATCCTTTAATCTTCTTTTCATAGTAGCAGAACACTCAGAAACATATTATCCTGAATTTCCTTTTGCAGGCTCAGTAGCAGCAGGCTCCCATTAAACCAGGCTGCCTTTTCTTCATGCTCTAACTGTACTTACACCAAGGACAAGATGGGAGCATCTGTGTTTCAATCCTGAACGACCTTCCAGAGCAGGAGTGCTGGCAATTACCTGTTACCACTACAAGCACTCCCACTAGGAAGGCATGTTAACGTTTTCTGTGTAATTCAATTCTGTTTCATAGTGGCAGCTAAGATCTGTTCTTTACCTGCAGAGCTGGAAGCATGGCAGTCTATTGTCCTATGACAATATTTCCCTTTTTGATTCCGTGGCACACCTTGTTTTCAAGTGCGGCTCCAGAACGCAGCACAACGTGCCATCAGTTTGAGGCAGAAAGCAGAATGAGAAAGAGAATGGCTGGTGATAGTTTTATGACAACACTGAAAACCCACTGGTTCAAAACCTGCTTTCTTTGACTGTGTCTACACGAGAAATTTTTCTAACACGACAGAAGAGGATCAGCAGGTCAGCAGAGCTGATGCTCAGGGCCCTACATCTCCCCCACATGAAGTTCTGCTGTTACTAGCAGATTGATCCTTGGTTCAGACCCCCATGCTCCCTTTAGGACTTTAAATCCTCTGGATATGCAGGCAAATCAGAGCTTTTGGTTGCAGTTGTTCTGAGAAGAATTTATTTAATATGAACCAAAACCATGCCAGAGAAATGTACCAAGAGGTGGCAAGTGGGGACAATCAGAGGATGCATTTCAAAACTGCACTACTTCTCTGTACCAAAATGCTAACATGAAGCTTTCATTTTGGTTATAATGGGACACTTAAAAATAAACAAACAGCACTGAACTAAATACTTAAATAATGGGAATAACTTTGGATTGGTATTGGAACAGAGAAAGGCATAGAGCTATGGAGAGAGGGACTAGGCCTGAGCACTGTGAGGACTGGGTGGATTTATTCATATTACATGGAAAACCTGGGGCCCATCACTTTATTTTAAAGTATAGTTCACTTATTTTGTCTGTCACAGTGTAGACAGTGAACTCGGACTTTTTTTTTGGTCGTATTTTTTCATCTGAAAAAGTACTATCTGAGCAGGTGCATACAAAATTTTACAAATATATGTCCTGAATCATTTTATGATCAGCAAAGAGATACTTCTATGACCTGAAAGTCTACCCAACTGTTATAATCCCCTGAATATGATAATGGGAATACTATTTTCCCCGTCTGAGATCCAGCAGTTCTGAATCCTGCTGGTTTTCCAACTTGTTCTTTTCCAGCCCAACAAAGCCATAATATTTGCTAAGGGCATTCAACCCTGATGGGCTAAGGACACTGTGGTATGTAAGAGCTAAATTATTTGGCTTAGTCTTGGAAGTGATTTGTGGTCATGGGAATTACTAGCTGCCAAAATATTTTAAAAGAGATGTCTGTACAAAAAAAAAGAATATCTATCAAAAATATTCTTGTTTGAAAAAGCCTTTTTACCCTCAGAGATATTCCATTATTTCTTATAAGAAGTAACTACAGTGACAAGGTGAACTTGCACTTGTTAAAAAATGAGGTCAAGTTGGCCCTTTATTTGTACATTAATTTATTTTTATATTTATTTGTATGCTAGTCAAGACTCCTGCTATCACATTTTATGAATGGACAAAAGCTTATGTAAATGGTATTTTTATACTTTCCAAAGATTGGCAGTGATTCTGCAGGATGGGGAAAATGTAATTCAGTTAATACAGTGCTTAACACATCCCTTCATAGACTGAAACACTTCAACAGAAAATTAGACCATTTAAAAAATCTTAAAATTAGCTCACATGTAGTAATGTCATTAAAGAGGCTCCTGGAGGTGTTAATGCGAGTTTCTTTTTGAGTGGGGTGATGACATGAATTCTGTGTGAGAAAGCCCAGCAAAAAGCTTGAGCTTTTGCACATCTTTAGCTCTAATATTAGTGTTTTAAGTGGGGTGGGTGGGACACACAGGCCTTAGGTTGTCTGTGAACACTGGCTGAGGAGACTCTGTAAGTCAGAATTCCACTTCTGTTTGAACTCATCAAATAACCTGCAAAAGCCTGGAAAAAAATATTTTCAAAAAGGGCTTAACTTCTTCTCAGGTTGGCAGTTTTGCCATAACAAAGTCTACACTCAATACAACACATCTGAGTCATTCTCTTCATAGGGCACAACCAAATCACTAAGCAAAGGACAATGTGGAAAATATAACAGTTTGAAAACCATTATTACAGAAACACTACATGGAAATTTACACTAAAGACTGTAACATGACCTTCCAAGAAGGACGAAAGAGAGGTGAAATAGCAGAGTACCAAACTGTAAAAGAATATGTAATGCTTTGGTTCTGGATGAGGTTCTCTTATTCTAAGTTATCTGGTCTACATCAAATGCAAAAAGACCTTAAGATCTCTAGAAGTGAAAAAATCTACTTGCTGAAATTATACCTTTCAAGTGAAATACAGAGATTTAAAAATAATTTAAGGCAGACAAATCCATTCAAAAGTGCAGTCAGAAGGTGCCCTGAAAAGAGAAGCATGGAACAAAATATGCAAGACTACAAGGAAGAAAATTTACTAATCCAAATCCATAATTCTGATTCAAACAGATCCAGATCTATAGTACAACCTACTGTATTTTGGAGCAGAGGATGCAAAGACAGATATTACTTACTGCAGACATCAGAAAAATTAGAAGGAACTATACAACTCCTAACACCATTTTAAAACTAAAATTCAGTAAATTTAAAAGAAATTGAATTTCTGAAGTGACCTGTACTTCCTCTTATTCTTTCTATACTAAACTTAAAAAATTATTTCATCATATGGGGAGGCCAAAGGACAAGCTGAGTTGGATAACTTTATCAACTACATTTGGAACAGTGAAAGTGCACTGGTGTCCAAAATGCCCTTCGGTGGGAATGGGAGTCTCATTCCTCACCCTAGAAAGGTCACTGCATGCCTTGAATGTTGGTGGGTTTCTTGGTTTTTGGTTTTTTATGCTCCTCTAATGCTGCAAATGATCATCATTCCTGGGTAAAGGTATTAGACTCGAGGGACCAACAGCTTGATTCAGGGTGGCAAATCCAACCATACCCTCCCTGAGCTGTTGCTCCTAATTCTTACCAAGTAACTGAAAATTAAATGTAAAGAGGTAAGAGAAACAGATCTCTGGCATTGAATTAATTCATTATTTGTTCATCCTAAAAACCATTACACCTCCTCTTCTTTACCTTTCCCAGCACTGCAGGAAGACTTTTTTAATATAAAAGAAAGATGAGATTCAAAGCAGTACTACCAACAGACAGCACATTCCAGATGTGGGGAACACATGTACAGTGTAGTAAGCATCTTAGAAATGTCAAAGATAATTTGTGTTGGTTTCAGATATGTATTGGGCATATTTTTTATTCTTGTCCCTGCTTGGGGTGTTTGTCTGAGTGCAGCAGGTGCATACTAACTATGGATAAAGTATGTCCAAACCATTATGCCAAAGCAGCAGCTTGTTACAGCTTTCATTTCACTGCTTTTGTTATTACCTGTGGTGATAAAAGAAAAGTCAGTGAAATGGCACAAGTCATGGCCTAGGAGGCTCCTGTACATTTTAACTTCTGCAGGGGTTAGGAGGACATATGTGGAAGGACAAAGGCTGTTTACAAGTTGCTGGGATCACAAATTCCCACTGAGATTCCAATTTTCAACACCGTTAGACAGACAAACCCTGTTTTTCAGAAAGGAGCTTAAATTGCCAGGTCAAACAGGTGCCAAAGCAGAAGCTGGGCCAAAAAATATCAGCTTGCCACAAAAATGTCCTCATGTGCTAACTCTCCCAAAGGAGTGCTTGTTAGTTTGTGTGAGCACATACCTTTTGAGAGCAGAGTGAACAGGAACGTTTATTTTTGGACTCTTGAAAGGCTCCATATCCCTTCCTATTTTTCTGTTTCCTGATCAAATATTTGCCTTTCTCCTAAGAGAAATAGTGGGATGTCCTTACTGAACTAAAAAATGTATTTGAAATTTCTTAGAAACTTCCATGGTTTGGAGAAACAAAACCAGCTACAGAGTCTGTGATGTTTACACAAGGCAATGCTCCCTCCACGTCATTTCTACATCGTGTTTAAATATAAGTGAACTTTTATAATATCATAAGGCAGAGATGGAACCTGAATAAGTGGTTTCCCCTTTCTCCCATCTGGAAGCTCCATGCAAGCCTCCAGAAACCTTTTCCAATGAAGATGTAAATTAAGATGGGCAAAATTAAAATTTGTGACAAGGAAACATGTGGCTGTTCTATCATCCCATCAAGTTTTGTTTTTATCAACGGGGAGAGAGGAGTTCCTGCTCAGATATCTGCATAAAGACATGGCCAAGTATAAAGCTGTGTATTCCACTGCTTCAGTGGCCTGAGCACACTGACTCTTGGAAATGATTGTGACCTCATTTTAATAAGTTCTTATTGAACCTTATTGTTACATGTGGGTAGAATTAAACCCTTAAAGCCAGGAAAGCAAACAGAGTACCCAGCCCAAGGAACTATTTTATCACTTACTGAGAGGGGTATGTTTTTGATTCTGAAACAGTCCATAGATGCAGAACTCCAAATATCACAGAAGTGGTGGCAGCCAGGCACTGGCACTTGAGACATAAGATAAAATGGACTAAATTCCAGAGCATTTTATCCTTTGGCACCAGAATAATCAGTTTTTCAACATAACAGAAGAGGATAAGACAGAGTCACAGAGCTGTGTTAGCCATCCAACAAGAATATTGCTTATAATGACATTGTCTTTAATTGGCTCTTAATGTATATGTTACACCATTGCTTTCTGTTGAACAGAACCCAAATCTTTTATGGGTGTGCAATGGCCCTTTCAATTCCACCGATATGAGAGAGACTCTCATTTGACTCCTGCAGTTTGTGCTGTTGGAACAGCAGCTGCTTTTACTGCCAGACGTTCTCAGCCTTCACCAAGAAGTTCTGACTGGCCACAACAGGCAACACTATGAAGATGGAGGGGGAGTGATGTGGTGAAAACCTTTGTTTAATGCCTTCAGGTCCCCTGCCAGCAGCTGCCCTCTGGTTATATGTGTAACCATGGAGAGTTCCAGAGGAAAGCAGAAAGCACAGGTAAGTAATACAAGGGAGGAACTCACAGCAACATTGGAGAAGGGAGATATCACTGTGGATCTTGTATCCTAATTCAGATATTTTTCTGACAGATAGAAAGCAAACTTCTCCTTGGAGCTAAAGAAATGCTTGCTGGGTTTTTTGGCTTAGGTATAGCTGAAAACATTTTTTTTTAAGCTTTATGTGGAACAACTTTTTTCTTTATCCCCCCCCAGGCAAAATTAAAAGCTGGAAGCTTATTTCAAGTTGGGTGACATCTTTCCCATCATTTTATATATATAAATAGATACAATCTGTTTCAAGGAGAATTACATATCTAGACTTTAATTATTTTGAATTTCATAAAACTGAAAATATTTACCAAATTCAGAACAAATATATTTTCCAGTAGTTTTAATGCAGATTGTTTTGGGCTGCTATTGCCTCATCTTTCAATAATTTATTTCATTTATTCTTTCCTCTGGTGAGTTTAGATTTGGAAAACCCCCTCCCACAGCTCACACATGTAGCAGAGACATGTTTGTGAACGTAGTTTAAAGGCTCTTGATTAGTTCCCTCTATAGAACTCTCTGGTCCCTCATTCCCCTGAAAACTGCATGATTTCAAAGATCCATTACAAAAATCCATGGATATGACACCACTTTCAATGGAGCTAAATTAATGCTTTCAAATGAAAGGTTTTTGTACATCATCCTTTCATTGAGTGAACATTTATCCACCAAAGCTGAGGCACGACGATATATCTACTTAATATTGTCCAAAAGATTGACAGAAAGGCAGTGCTTATTGAAAATTTTATTTCTCTGAAACAAAAATTATAACTTCAAAATGAAATTTCCTGGCTTGATTTAGACAGAAGCCTCAGACTTCAGCAAAAAAAAAAAAAAATTGATAAGAAAAAGAATACATTATTTGGATATTGGTTGAAACTTTGATTTTAGTCAGTGTGATTGTTTTTAGAAAACATTTTCTTTATAATTATAATTATATTTTCCACTTTTGGAAAGAGGAAATTCAAATGTCTTGTCATTATCTTTTGTCAGTTAACTTCTCTGTAAGGAACACAAACTTTAATATAAGAGAAAAAGAAAAACCCAGAAGGAACTTTCAAACTTTCTTTCATCATCAGAAGGATGCAAACTGGATAAGAGAAAGTAATTAATTTTTACAGTTTTAAAATTTTCCCCTAGATTTTTTCAATGTCCAAGTCTGAGGAGTATGTAACTAAGCATCCCTCCCACAAGATCCTTAACCTTAATTTTCTACTTCCTTTCATTTTCTCTGTTTCTTAGTCAAAAAGAGTATTTGGTAGCCAAGAAGAAAAAGGAAAAAAACCATAAATAGTCCTGGTTTTTATACTTGTATGCAATTAGAACTTCACTTTGAACCAAAGGAATAAATAATTTCACTTGTAGTCTTTCAAATAAAACAAATTATAGTCTATAAAACAACAACAACAACAACAAAAACACAAAAAAACCAAACCAACCCAACCTACCATCTAAAATATTCTAAAGACAGAAACAGCTGAAAACTTCAAAAAATTAAAATTGGTAGCTAAGATTCCTTCTTTTTGAAGCATTACCACCAACTTTCTCAGCAGATTTGACCAATCAATTTAATCATTCTGCTCCTTACTCTTAAAACAAAAGTAATAATATTGTTTTGCCTGACAAGGATATGATACAGCTTTCAGTATTAAAGACAGTGAAGCACTTGAAGAAGTCTGTTTTGAAGTCAAACTGCTGGACATCATAGATAATCTGAAGAAGTGCAAAGCAGTGCCATCTTCATTAAAAGGAGGACTAAGAAAAAATATTTATATTGCTCTGCTACGTGTTTCCATAACCAGGTTTCCGAAAATAAGCTTCTGACTCATATTTAAATATTTAGAAAGGCTGTGTGGTTTTAAAAAGCACTGATCTCAGTAGCTCCCCACCTGGGATGATAAAAGATGTAGAAGCCTAATTTTCATCACACTTTTAAACTTTACTTAAGGCCTGGTCCTAGATTTTCTTCTAATTACATCACTTGAATTTTCTATCATCTGAGTATCTCAAATATTTGCCTTTGCACAGAAGTACATTCAAGCAAACATTCAAGCATCAGTTAGTCTTTTCCCCCTCTCTGGGCATAACACTCAGCATTGCTCTCTGGCTTCCATGCAGGGGATGAGAAGCATCATCTGCCCTTACCCCTCACCTCACACTCTGCCCTCAGGAATGTTCAGAGATCAAAGGCACAGCCCGAGCATCACTCCTAACTCTCACTGGACAGAGCAAAGCCTCCATGCAGATAACAGCATTGGTGCCAGGAGAAGAAAAGAACTCTCCTTCATCAGGCAGTGCCACCACCTTTCCATAACCACCTATTTCCTATGCAGGATGCCAGCTGGCAGCAGATATCACCTGTCAGGCCCCCTGGCACCAAGGACACAACCCTTCACTTGCAGCTGGAAGCTGAATGCATTGAGGAGCCTGAGCAGAGGAAGGGCTTTGCTACAAGGTAGGAGAAAGTTTTCTTGCTCATTGGCTGTGCCATGGCAAAATGTTCCCTGGAAACACATCAGAGAGATTCCAGGCATTCCTGCACCATCACTGAAGCTGGGTCTGCTCACTGTGCACAGGCCTTGGACTAAAGGTGGGTGGCAGAGGAGAAAACACCACCAGCTTGATTTATTATTTCTTACAAAGAAAATAGCACTACAGCAGTGAGATTAAGAGAATGTTCAGCATAAACAATCCGAGGAGGAATGCAAAATGCGTGGATGATTATCCCAAAATGGAGACTCTGCCTAAGCCATTTTAGGTGCTTCTGGATTTCAAAATAGCTCAGGAGGGTTGAAGTCTAAATCTGAATTTTTCTTGAGATAGGATTGTGGGAACTGAGCCTCTGTGAGTAAGGGATACCCCAGTAAAATCTGAGAAGGGGAAAACTCAGGGCCTTATCCAGAGCTGAATTTTAAAGAAGGTTTCTATATTTTTCTGTTCCTTATTTTTGCACTGAATTTCAATAGCAATTGCCTTTCTGAAAAATCAAAGGAAGATGAGGATAGATGAAACTAAAATAAATACAGAGTTCTTGCTTGTTTGTGAAAAGTACACAGATAGCTGACGGCAGAATCTGTACCTAAATTATTGGAACCTCTAAGTTTTAATTAATGCTGTCACAGGATCTGTGCTCAAGCAAAGCAAAAACTATTGGAGGATTTGAGGACTGTGACCGATATCCAACCACGTATTCACTCAGCAACAGAGGCAGCAAACGCAGCTCTGCATAATGAAGCATCTCAATGTCCCAACATCAATATGATGCACTGTCACACCATCCTGTAAAAAAGCAAAAGCTAATCAATTCACAGAGAGTATTAAGAGAACTGATTTGGAAAGTTCACAGTAAACGCTTTGGGACAGATTCTCTATCACCAAACTGCTCTTCCACTGAGAACAGTATTTAAACAAGGAAACCACCAGCAGGCAGAGAACTGCCCTGGCCAGCATCCAGCCAGCCATGGGTCTGTGCTGCAGCAAGCAGAGGGGAAGAAAATAATTGCAGCCTGCTGTATGTCACACAGCATGTGAGCCCTGGCAAATCACAGCTAACAGGGTCAAGCCAGAGCAGCTGGGGAGCTGCTGCACTCCCCACCAAGGTTGCCACCAAGATCCAGGGACATAGAGAATATATCAGAGTATCATCCAGCTTGGGAGAAGGATGGAAGAAGCAGGAGTGGAGAGAGAAAGCCCACAAGCACACCAGAGAAGGCTGGGTCCGAAGGATGGAGGACAGAGGAGTTTCTGACTGACTTGAGCCCTCGGGCAGAGATCTGCGGACAGGGGCGAGAAACAGCAGAAGGGAGGGCATCCAGCACACAGTTCACACACAGGTTGCTTTTTAAACCACTGGTCTGAATAAATTACCTGAACTGCTTTTCATATCTCACATTATCTGCCAACAGCCAATTCTCCTTTTTTCCTTATCCTGAGCTGCTCCTGGCATCTTTGGAGTAGGACTGCATATTGTCAGGGGCACGACTGCCCCTATAAAGATGTAGGTGATATTTTTTCCCTTTGAATTCCAAAGCCTGGGAAGTAGGATGTAGAACAGAGAGCAACTGGACTGTGATCTTACACTGCCATAATACAGTTGCATCTAGGAAGGGACAAAAGCTGCACAGACCACTCACAGGTTACAGGACACAGAATGAGACAGTCATGGAAAACAAATGGGGAGTCAGTGCTTCCTACTGTCTTTCCATAACAGTGAAGTTGATCTGAATGTTTCACATCAGGCCTAGTTCAGTAAACTTGTTTTTCATTCACAATCCATTCAAAACATTCCTCTCAAACCATTCCCAACAAGTACACACAGCTGGTCCAAAGGGCACTTTCCAGACAGATCTCACTACGTACAACTTCATCATACAAGATTTCGACACAGCCAGTTACTGGCACCAGACTGAGCAGAAAGTCTGTTGCTGCCACTAATCCCAGTCAACAGCTTTTTTAACACCAGGGAAAAATTTTGCAGGGAAGGTCAATATCCAAGGTCTTACGGAATTGCTGACCAGAAGCTGCCCACCTAAATGAAAATGGTAAGAAAATTTGACAACTATTTTCAGACTACCTAGAAACTAGGTTTGAATTCATGGGAGATTTGATTTGCATGGCCTAGATGATCTGTTTGCAGTCTAAGAGGTTCTGAGAATCCAACACTGAAAAAATTAATCATCTGTTTTCTTTGAGCATTTCTTTAGGATTTACTATAGGGAGCTAACTTTACTTGCTGGAAGAAGCCTTTAATATCAAAGCACTTCAGAAACCAAGGAAGTGTCCAGATTTATTTTTGGAGGAGAACCAAGGGACAGAATGAAAAATCAGGAAAGCAGGGTAAAAAGAGAAACAGAGAAATACGTGGACTGTTTCTGTTCTGAACATTCCTTAGATTCACATGTCCTCTGCTAGGCATCATCCAGGTATGTGTCAAACCCAATTCTCCTGCACTGTACACCTACAGAGGCAGGAAGGAGCAGATGATGTATCTTGTGAACAGAAGCTTGGCAGCAAAGAGAATGGAAGAGTATTAAGTTCACAAAGTTAGACTTCATTAGGAGGCAAGACCATCTTTAACCTTACCTGAGTGTGAGGATTGAATCTCCCCAGCAGCCCCCATGAGAATGATATTAAGAATGTGGCCTAAGTGCCACATTTTAAATATGAGCATGGAGTGACATTCTGAAGGTGTAGCTTGAAAACAGAACTTAACTTCATTCTTCTTGCTAAGCACATTTCACTCTTCTTTCCATTTTTCATGTACAAACAGGGGAAATATTTCTGAGACCTGATACTCAAACATGGAGCACTGCAGGAGGGAACAAAACCTCTTAAAATCAACTGGAAAATATACTTATTTTGTTAAGAGAAATTAATAAGCTTTACAGCCAGGAGGGTCTTGAACAATACTTGTAAAAGGAATTTGGGATTTGAAATTTGTCACAATCACAGATGATGGAAAAGATTGTGTTGATTTCTTCATCCTTATCTTTAGATATTGTTCTTGGTATTTTTAGACTCTTCAGTATTCAGCAGCAAAACCTTCTTTCCATTTTATCCTTGGCCTCACTTTTATGTATGTTAGAGCTTTTCACCTGTAACCAACTTGAAAGAGATCTTAGAATTCTTCCTTTTCCTTTTAAACATTTTGTCCACTCTTTATAGATCAAATCCTGTTCCTACTGAAAATATGGAATAAATCTCAATAATGCCAGTAGGATTAGCCACAGGGCCCATGAAGGGGGGGGATCTGAAGAAAATGCTGATAGGTCTTTATTGGAAAGATAAAAAGAGAAATGCACAAGACAGATGAGTAGTAAATCACTGTTAAATCCCCCCAACATCTGTGAATCTTTTGATTCGATCATATTGTTTTCACTATTCTATTTAGTAGTACCTCGAGGTGAACGAGGTGGGAATAGGCCATTTCCAAATGGAGACTATCCAAGTCAAAAAAATAAAGTACTGCAAGGATTGTTAGTGCATTAGTTCTACAATTTGGCTACATTTGAAACATTTTGTGGTTGTAATTAGGGACCACTTTTCAGTAGCAGAATCTTTGTATCAGATCTCTGTCTCTCCTAAAAAGCCCCATGCATTCAGAGTGCATTTTTTAGCCTCATATCCCAGCTGAATTTCCACCTAGGGAATTATTTCTTAACTGTCTGATATGCCAAGAAATGTCTCCTCTAAAATTATTCTGTTACTGTGGGTACTTTAAAATAATTGCTCTATTCCACTACAGAGGGAACTTCACATGGATTTGTTTGTTTGCCAAACAGAAGAACCCAACTTCTGCAAACAGGGGTTAGGACAAGAAATTCCTAACAAGGACAAGAAATCAGGTGAGATGTGGATGTATGTCTATCACACTGCACTGCCTTGGGTTATACAGGCCTGGGAATTGGAGTGAAGAAAGGGGGCGGAGGGGAGGGAAAAAAAAAATCTTTGGATATATTTTGATGTGAATGAGAAGGGTTGCACAATGTTTTGCTGCCTCTCCACTGCATCTTGCTCCATATCACACACCAGTCTGGGATGATGAGCAGCTGCAGTCCTGTGATTACAGAACTTGGAGACCACTGGCTTGGGGCACCGATGAGGAGGAGAAATGTGGAAATGACTGAGAAAGAAAAAAGTACATCATAAATTTCCCAGCTGATCCGTTGGACTGGCACACAAACTGCCTGGAAAGGTTGTGGCAGAGCCATTGGCATGAATACAAAACAGAATGTTTACTTTAATAGGAAAAAAACATCCAACAACCAGAAAAGAAGTGATGCAGCTGTATTGTTCTACCCATTAAATTACATTAACAGCAATTCAAAAGGTGCACTCCAGGCCTTTGCTGGCACCAAGCTCTTTTATTCATTAATCTTCTTAATGTAGCCAATGAACTTTAGAATTAAAGAATATGTTGTGGGTTCTGTGGTTCCTTGACTTATTATTTTCCAGCTCCATTCAGCTCTTTAGCTGATCACTATATAAAAACATACAAAAACACTACATATAAAAACATAGGTAATGACTACACAAAAACATATAAAAACACTACTGAAAACCTCCTTGATGGGAGTGGAAGGTGCCAGTTTGCAACAGAAATTAACTTATACACCAAAATTATGTTCCTGATTTATAAGAATGAGAAATCAGGAGGCTGGAAATACCCTGGGTTTCTTTGACAGACAATGAGCAGGTCTGACTACTGGAAGAAGATGGGAAAAAAGCATACCCCGTATATCAAAATCCTGCTATGAGTGCAAGCACACACGTTAAACACAAAGTTGTTTTTCTTGTGGGAAAAAAAGAAAAAGAGGGAGTAGGAAGATCAAAACAAAAACACCGCCTCGAACCTACTCTAACCTACATATTCACACACTTTCTCACACAGATGCTCTTATTCCCATCTATCCCAGCAAGCCTCCACCTACCCACCTGATATGGTTTGAAGCTGGCTCCCTGCCAAGTCTCCAAACCCTACCACAAGAGTTCCCCCCCCAAACCTCAGGGAGAAGAGGGAGAAAAACAACCAAGAAAACCCGAAACGAGAGAGAGACAGCTAAAGTGATATATATAAATATATTTACACCTATGTTACACTTATATACAATTAAAATATACACAATTTCCCAAGGGAAAGGGAAGGGGGAAGGGAAAAGGAATAAAACCAAACCAAAATATATATATATCCCGATTAGTGGCCCAAGATCTAGTAACTAAAAGAGTTAGCAAGGAAATATCTCACACTTTCCTTGGGACAATCGAGAGTCGCTCCGGAACGATCGCTGCGACCTCTGCCTCCCAAGGTCGACAAGGCCTAACCAGGCCTCGCTCCCCAACACAGCAGACTCAACAGCAGGGAACCTGCACCTCCAAGCCACTGGAAGGAAAGAGAGCGAAGGCCTCTCCTCCTTTCTTCTTACAGCCTGGCTTACGTAAAAATCATAGGGAATACTGGGTAAATCTGGGCCCTTCCTTGGTTACAAACCGGTCACCAAGGAAGGCCTAGCCCAAACCACCACACCACCTAAACACCATCCTCACCACCACTGCTAGCACGTACGCACCAACACTCACATCAACTCACTTTCTCAGCCACATATACGTCAGTAACCCACGGGCTGTCGGTCTGCCACTACACCTCAGCCATGACACAGTGACATTACAGGAGCCAGAGGACAGAGAAATGCTTGTTCAATCTCACAGCAACAAAGTCCAGCAAACTGACCGTAGGTATTCACGTGAGAGGGTTTGCACAGCAGTCAGGAGATCCCACATCATCCGCGTTCATCCTGTGTGACCAGAGCCTGATAAATCCAAGGATAATGACAGCACCCACATCCTTCATCACCTGCACTAAAAGCCAACCTTTCTGGCCAGCAGGGAAAAGGGAAGTATAGGAGAGCCAAGGCACTGAGCTCCCTTAATCAATATCTGTCTTAATACAGCCTGTAAACAGTTTCCAGTAGATCCAACCTTGCTTCAACCAACACAGGAATGACAAGGCTCTTCAAAAACACAAAAATAGGTCAAGCTAAAAATGCTCCCAGCTCTGAACTTTATTGCAGTCAGTGGGAGTCTGGCTGAAGCAAGTTTGGCCTTTGAACTGCAGAGAAAATGTATTTGCATTGCATTAAACTAAGCTCAGCTTTTTTGTTGTTTTTTTTTTCTAATTTACCAGTAGGAGACTTATAAACAAAAGGACACCAATAGAGAAAAATACTATATTGAGAAAATATGATGCTTAGGAGAACAATCAAGCATTACAATTGTTGGCATTATGTCTTTTTGGTAGACTATAGGTTAGGCAGAGGAAAGAGTAATCATCCTGAGGTATTTGTGTTTCATGTAATAATGCCTTAATGATTCAATTAGCATTGATTCTTCAGCTGCAACAATATTTTCTGACTGATCTAGTAATTTAGCTCTCACTGTTGATTGATACAATTCCTATGAGTAATAAAGCAGTTTGAAAGAAATTTATTTAATAATTCACAAATCACTTTAAAGAAGATTTTTATTGCTTCTGCCACAAGTAATCCCTAAGATTTCAGGAAGTGAGATATTCCTTCGAACAGTCTGGCATTTGTAATAGTGAGTCTTACTACTGAGTTTTCCCACATGGTATGGCTGTGATAACTCTATCTTAGAATACTTACTAGCCTTTAGGTGGAGAAGACTGAGATAAGGATGAGTAATCAGAAGATGAACATAAATTGCATATGATGTGCACAGATCGCTTGGAAACAACACAGGCAACTTGTGCAAAGTCAATGCATAAAATCTGGGTTTGAATCTCAGCCAGAAATCTCATTAGCTATAAGGAAATATCTTAATATTAAGTGTCATTGGAAATCAGAGCAGATCTCCACAGAGACAGTTACAACTGTTACTGAAGGTGGTCAGAGGGAGATACTCAAGCTGGATGTCAAAGGGAAATTTCTTCTAGTATGGAAATGGTAGTATATAAATGAATCATAACATCCTCCTAAGTGTTTTGGGGAAAAACCTCTGTTTCAGAACTTCTGCAGCAGAGACTTAACCAGTAACAGCTTCATGGTCTTCATGATGATTCCTTCTGTAGTAACAAAAATATATATACAAGGAAAATTTTATTAGCCTTTCCAAATAGCATCCTCCACATGATTTGTGTTTGTCCATGCTCTACAGAGCCTCATAAATATCCACACTGATAAGTAGATCCTGTCCAAATGAAATGTTCTTTTAATGGGTTTGTATGTGTCTCTTTGTGTATGTATTTTTACACACTCCTCATTTCATGATGGCTCCCTAGGCAAACTCCCTCATTCTGCTTTATTAATTGGCTAGTATTTCCTGGGGAAAGCAGACAGTTCAGGAACACACAGATTTTTCTTTAAGTCATATTGTTTGACATTTATTTTCAACTCAGTGGGGAGCAATCCAACTAAAAAGACAATGTGAGGGGGGGAAAAACCATTTAGCAAACACAGATAACAAATCAGAGAAGCCCACATGAAGTTTTGAGGAGGATTAGTCCTCACTGGGGTATATCAACTTCCCTGTTAATTTAAGTCTTTCAAGGAGAATGAATAGCTTTAGGTTTCAAACACAGAACAGGGGGACTAAAGACATCGGTTCTCTTCCTTGCTCTGATTAAACTCGTTAAGTGACCTTGAAGATAAAAGGTTTTAGTTTGAAGCTCCACTCACGTTACCTGCATATACATATATCAGTCTTTTCCAAATATATACATTCAACAGTTGACTGCTTTGCTGTGAGACAGCTTTCACAGTCTGGGGATGAAATTCAGAGCCTAATCTGCCTATGCTTTAGTGTCCTATCTTGCTCCTGCATAAAACAGAGATAATGACTCTTACCTAGTTGTACTTCACAGGCATGATGTTGCTAGGCTCCATTCATTCATGCAATATTCATAAAGCTTCCTGAGATCCCTAATAAAAGACTCTACATAGCTACAAGTTATTATTTAACGATGGAAAATTGAAACATGGCATGTGGAATGCAAATGAGAGTGAGATATGGTGGTTTTGCTCTGACAGACTGAGGTTGTCTCCTTCAACTGCATGTCAACCAGCATGGAAACATGAATGCAACAAACAGCTGTGCCACAAAAAGCCTGTTATCACAAGGTTCTCAAGAGCAGCAGAAGTTATTTCAAACAAGATTGTACGAATGGCAATTATACTATCAGAAAAGAAACCAAAAGTGAGTATCCATTGTAGGCTTGTTTGTCCCTCTTGTCCTGCCAGCTAAGGAATTCACACACAAAGTTATGCTCCCGCTTCTTTACTTTTAATTGATATTATTAATATATCTAGGTCATTTAATAAAAACATTTCTAGGGCAGGTGAACAGGAGGTGACACGAAGAACTGGTTGCTGCATAGTTGCTCTCACATGTTCTTAGAATTAACGTAAAGCACGGAATACAAACCCCATTTATTCTTTTCTACTCTTTCCTCAACTTGCTTCCGTTCCTGCTACAGAAATCATTATTTAGCAACAGACAGCCTTCTATTCAGTCTTGCCCAGTTTGCTACAATGTCCTGTGAAGTCAAGATGTCCCCATTTTCCTGCCCTTCCTAACTACAGCTACGAGCACTCACCCATCACAAATACAGAAAGAATTCAAAGCATTGGAGTACATGCTCACAGGTTCACTTTCAGAGTCCCTCAGACCTGCTGAAGAGCAGGTTAAACTGCCTGCCCTATACCCTCTCCCCCTCCACACTTGCCAAGGCAGAAATCTCCATAAAGCCTTTTATAGCTGCAGTGGTAACATGCACTTCAGTGCATCGACCACACCATGTAGGCAGATGTTATGATATTGGTGAGGCAAATCCTCTTTCAACCCTCAGTGCTGAAATGTTCCAGGTGGAAAACATACCTGGAAGAGCCACTGTCTCAAACAGACATAACAGGGACCTTGACTCTTTCAGGGACCACGGATTAAATGTTTATAAATCCAAAGCCCCTTCAACACAAAAAATGTTCCTTCTGCTTCAGAACTGAGGCATGGGATGCTCACTTCCCAGGAATGGAGAAAAGCTAAATATTCACTGCTTTTCATTTAGGACGAGCAACTTAATGCTCAGGTCAGTTTAAAAGAAGGAAAAACTCTTCAATACCATTATTTTTAATCACAGGATCTCATCCAATATCCTCTCATGAAAAAGTCTTAAAAAAGTCATAAAAAATGTAAGGAGCGCTGTAAAAAAAATAATTTTTAAATTAGAAACTGAGTATTAGGTTTCCACAAATCTGCTTCCAGGGGATTGTCCATTAGTGAAACGATAATACTGAACTCTCTCAGTGCTTGGTCTCTTCCAAAATAAGTTCAGCATCATATTATCTTTATTTTCCTTCTTGGGTTAATATCACACTATCAAACTTCCAATAAGAATTTCAAGGAGGTTTCCTACCATGCGATCTAGTTAAGTCATTTAAAAAAGAGAGGAGATGCATAAAATAAGTTTTTGCTCTATATAATTTAGAGATACTGAACAGTATATATGAACAGAACAATATATATGAACAGGAGCACACATTTTCCTCCCAAGCACTGTGACTATGAATCTCAAAACATACAATATCACAGAAAGGTAATTCTTTTTGATTTGCCATAAAGTTCTCAAGTATCATCTGTAATTCACTAGTTCTCTCATAAACTCATCCAACTCCAAAGCCAAGCCATATGTTTCCAGAAGAGCAGCAGAACTCTGGTGAACTTTAAAATAACCAGGATACCCCGAAGGGTGCAGCTCTTGTTGAGTGAGTAACAATACAGATCACAGGTGAAATCCAAAAGTCAGGAGTTGACAGCATTACAAGGTATCCTCGTTGTTTTAATGTTCACTAATGTACACTCAGTTCTTACACTTGACCTACAACTTCTCCGTCAAGGACCATTAATTATCTTTCAACACGTTTTACTAAAGCAAACACCATTTTCTGAAAATTTGCTTGGATTCAAAAGGATAAACTAAATTAGCACAACTCAATCATATAAAAAGGGTATTTATTTGACTGTATCTTTTCCTTAGCTGGCAACTCCACCACTCCCATACTGTGCCTTGCCTGCAAATTAGAAGTGACCTTTTTGATAGTGCTGATTGTTTTCAGCAGTTTAGTGTTGGTGATTCATGACTGTGGGATACTGACAGGAGGCACAGAAAATATCAAGACCGATATCTCACAGATCCTGATGGCTATTCCATAGAAACATTCCTCCCTTCCATAGTTTCAGTGGGTTTTCAGATTCAGAGGATCATATCTGAACACCATTCCCTTCTCTGGAGCTACTTGTGATTTTCTAGGACTGGT
The DNA here is from genome assembly GCF_001715985.3 of Manacus vitellinus. Classification (NCBI taxonomy): domain Eukaryota; kingdom Metazoa; phylum Chordata; class Aves; order Passeriformes; family Pipridae; genus Manacus; species Manacus vitellinus. Next base: position 5,560,155 of record NW_021940682.1, read on the forward strand.
TGGTGCCTTTGAGGTTCAAAAAGAAAAATACTACTATCCATGCACTCACCAAGGGCAAGTCAGCAGAGAGCCCTAAGCCCCTGCCAGACAACCAAGAACAGAGAGTTGAATACAGAAGTGTACTGTTTGAATAGGGGGGAAAAAAGAGTAAAACTTCCTTTAATAAATAAAAGAAATTCTCTTGTATTTATGTTAAATAAGAACATGTTTAAAGTGAAATAAAGTTCACAACCTGGCAGTCCTTTTTAAAAAAGTCAGTAACTGAATCCTTTCCATCTCCTTGAGCACAATGTCAAATTGTTCCCTATTGTACATTTATTAACATTTTGTCCAATCTATATTTAAATGTGTCAACAATAGGGTTCCCACCATTTCTCTGTTCCACAATCTATTCCCCTCAGGTCTGAAATTACCCTGTTATAATTTCCTGTCATTGGCTCTATTTAACCCTCTACATCCTTCCTAAAAAATGTTCTCTTCAGTGTTAGATTTACATCATTCTGCTGGGTCCCCACTTGCTCTCTACTATTGGATGAACAAGCTACCAAAAGTGGCAAAACAACCTTGCCAGCAACGTCAAGGTTAAGGCTGTTAAATATTTCATATTAAAATGTATTATTTTCCACTGTTATTACTGACATGTAACTGTCTTGCTAGAAATTTTTCATCCTGCCTCAAGCTGAGTTTGGGGGGAAATTTTTTTTATTAATTCAGTCAAAATAATTGTGCTAGTAGCCCACAGGAAAAAATATTCTTTCCACTGTGTCTTGTCTAAGATCTCCAGTGAAATTTCCTTTGAGCAGCCCAAGTATTGCAGATTAAGAACAGAAACCTGAAATATGAATAATCTTCTCTCCTGTTTCTTTTCTTTTTTTTTTTTTTCTCTTTTGGTTATAAACACTTAATCCAAGCAAAACCTTTCTTAATCTCTTAAGACAAACTCAATATGAAAAACTGTATTTTCACAGACAGTCACCTCTTGCTTTCATCAGCACTGTGATTCTGTGCTCCCACTGCCTGGAGCTTTCACTCACAGCCTGTCCTGCAGGGTACTGATTATCCTCAGCTTCTCCTGAAATCCATGGAAGCCAAGCACGCTCCCCATGACACAACAGGCCCTCAGCCACTGACAGGAGCAGGTACTTCAAATTAGCAACAGACTGAAAACATCACAGGAGCAGCCACTTGCTAATATTCAAACTGCTCTTTCAGCCCAAAAGAGAAATCGAAAGCAGGTCTTGTTCCCCACACAAGCAGGGCCTGCTGTATTTGGAGCACGTTATTAACTGTGTTAAAATATGGTCAAAGTCTCACAACTGCAGGGAAAAAGTGGCAGAGAAGTGTGACATACAGCAGGTGCTTTGCACGGTGCACCGGCCCATCCATCATGGGACACAAAGTCTTCCCTGCTCACGCCCTAATAATTGCTCTGGAAATCAGCTGCTATGCACAGGAGGGAAGAGGAGCACGAGACTAGGGGAAGTGGGACAAAAGTGCACGCTTCAGCATATGTTAGAAAGCAACAGCAACAATCAGAAGTACCTTGGGATGAAGATCTCTCTCTATGGCCCATCAAGTCCAATTTAAGGCTTATTTGAGCTAATTTGTTCCTTCCTACAGCTGAGTATGTCCTTGGGAGCAAAGTGGTGTCATGTGGCTGTCCAAATATTATCTGATCTTCTACTTGAGTAACATTTCTACAGCTCCAAAGCTTGGATGATCTATTCACTGGGATAAACAGGAGGGACTGACTAGTCCCTCAAAACGAGCAGAGATTAAGAGTGTGAATATAAGACTTCTATCCAAGCCTTCTATTTGATAAGGAATACGTGTGGGGTTGGATATAATATGATGATTCCCACCAGTTACATAATGATAAGATAGAAATGAGAGCCACTGTCATTCCAAGTGAAACACTTGAGGTAAACCCCTGTGTTTGCCAAATGTTACAGGCATCCAAACTGATCAAGTACTATGAAATTTGCATTTCAACAAAAAATGCCTTGGGATAGTTCCGCTTTTACCTGATTTTGCTCTAGAGGACAAAATAGATGTTCCTCCACTTGCAGAACAGTTCAGGTCAGCAAGATCTTTCACAAAGTATAGCAGTATGAACCTGCTAGTGGAATTTTTGGAGGGAAGCCAAAAAGACAAAAAACAGGAAAATTATGGGTTGTGATATCTCCAGAGGCTGCAAAACACTAAGTATTCTACATTAAAACCTGTGATACCCCTTTGGAGTGTCTTGATATTCTACAGATGCATTAAAAACTCTGGGGACCACGTAATTTGCAAGTGTTAGAAACTGTTACACATTTTAATATATTAACTTTTAAGAAATTATGCAGAACTAAACAAGAAACAGGAATTACAAAAGTAAAATTAGGAAAGGGAAAGAAAAATAGGAAACAGTGCTGCAGCTACCTAATGCCCAGATATTTACAGTATAACTTGTATTAAAAAAGAGCTCTTATGATCTCATATAATTGTTTACACTCCCAATACCTAATTATGAAAGACAATTAAGAATTCTCAAAAGACATAAAATAGAAAATAGGCTATTAGTCTTATAAGTGAAATGGAGATGCTCTTTAATGCATTTCCATTTTGTAGGTAGGATAAAAGTCAATTAGATGTAAAAGGGCTATAAAAAATGAATGTTCTGGATTCACACCATCTATGAGCAAAACTGCTCTTCATTATCAAGTATTGCCTATACAATGCCAGGAATACCACCAACACAGTCATTTAGGAGAACCTTAAATTTCCACTACAAATGAGCTCACAGCCACCGAGAAATATTCTGACTTATCTGGCAAAGGAGGAGAAACGAGTGACACAAACTTTGATACTTTGGTTTTGCTGCAGGGAATGACTGGGAATGTGGAGATCCCACTCACAGGGGGTGCAAAATCTCTGAACAGCCACGTTGCCACAGTCACACCGAGCACAGCTCACAGACGTTCTGCTGGGGAATCCCAGGGTGCCCAACGAGCTGCAGAGATTTCACCAGAAGCTCAGAAAACACTCGGGCAGTTAACTGGAGTTGAACTCTGTGCTGCTGTGATTAAAGAGCTTTTGCTAGCCAGGATGCTTAGTTTTAAAGCTAGCTCCACTTCTTTTGCACAAGCTGCTGTTGTATACGTCATTGCTCAGATTGATCTGTCAGCTATTTAGATTAAATAAGAGTCTGAGTCTTATAACTCCCAAGAGTCTTCATGTTGTGTGCATTTGGAAAATACCTCCCACTCTACAATCTTCAGTACATGTAAAAACAGGTATTATTTTCTTTAAAGCTGCTGCTGATTTGACATACCAGGCCAGCACATCAGTTTGGAACTAAACAATTTACAACGTCCCACCCTGGCTCCCTCTTTTGTGGTCCAACATTTCACAGAAGCTGAAAGCAAGTGAGCTGAATCCTGACATCAGTTTTGACTCTCCCCAGAAAGAGATGTGAATACATGATTGAAAATGACTTCCTTACCTACTGTGTGACAACCTCACACCAGCACCACGTGCCTTGGTCACTCCGTGGCTGGAGGTGCTGTAGTTCTGTGTGCACAGAGCAGCTCCCAAGCTCGCAGCTCGCTCAGGATGGATTAGTCCATCTGCTCTTCTGTCCCACAAAGATTTAGTCTGCCCTGACTGCTTTCCGTGGCCTGCTTGGAGTGGTGTTTTGCCTTGAAGGTGATCTCAGGAATTTTTAAAACCCCGACTGGAAAGACCCTTTTTAACAGAGAAACCTCTGTACTGACTTGTTACCATTCTTCTTCCAGGGATTCTACTGCTGCCTGTCGAAGTAGTAGGTCTTTGTACTTTGTCATTACTTATTTCTTGATAGTGGAACTCACTACTCTAAAGCACCAATTTCATTTTATATTCCTAGCCATTTTTTATTAAACAAAGGCCTTCAGCATTTTTTAAATACCAAGGGGATTTTTTAAAATTATATTTATTTAATGATTACTTCTGGCCTTATGTTTATTAATGCAGTGTCTTTCCCAGCCTCCCTTCTGAGCAAGTGAATGTGTAGGAGAGAGAGGCATCGTAGGATGCTGCCTTTGTTTTTAATCTGTTTGCATTTTAATACTACATTATTTATTTAGGATTACTGAATTTTAATGTTTAAATGAGTGATTCCTTGTTTAAACAAACAGAATAAAATAAGAAATGGAGAATGCTTTATATATAAGAGCACTATTCTAATTCTGCTGGCATCAAAATGGTAGTCTAAGCAGGATGGTGCTGTTGTTCTTAGGCATTACCTTATATAAATAGCCACAGCTAACACTGGTATGGCCCCAAGACTCTGAGGCAAATGTGAGTTTTTCCCATCAAGAGCTAAATGGCACCTGCACAGAGCAGCTCATTTCAGAGCTACGAGGTGGTCCCTGAAAAAGAAATGCAACTGTTACCCTATCCAGGGACTCTAAGGGCTGTTCCCTTCAAGGAGTGGAACAATAAGTAAATTCCCTGGGAAGCCTAAGACAAAAGGAGGTAGATAAATCTAAAAGATTCAGAGACTTAAGAGGAGGGCTTGGGGAAAGATATTCCTGACGGAAGACCAACGTCACTAGGACCAAGTGGACAAGTGAGCACAACTGTAACTGAAAAACAAGACAACTTTAGCTCCTGAGAGACCTCAAATTTTGTATGGGAGCACCCAGACCTGTACAAGCCACAGGTGGTGCAGCTTCCACCTTGGGGTTGATTTTGCAGTGTTGCAGGGAAGTGATTGGGTTCAAGGTTCAGGTATTTTGCATGAAAATGGTTTTGTGAGAAGGTTTCTTCATCTTCTGTCATACAAAAGGCTGGAGCTACAAACATACAGTATTTTTTGACCAAAGTCTTCTCATAATCTCACAAATATCTTTTCATTAAAGCAAAACTTACAACACATTGGGATGTTTTTCAAAAGTATATGTCAGCCCATCAGAACTTCAGTGCAAACCAAAAATGAAGGCAGGTGAATTACTGTACAAGTCAATTCATTTGCAGTGATATAACCCATTTCATCTGGCCATGATTTAACATGCACTGTCTCAGCCATTGCTCTTACAGCCTTAATGCACACGCCTAGCACATCCATGCCTCTGTCTAGATACAAATGTTTTGGCACACAGCAAAACACTCATAGAAGAAGTGAGCAGGAGAGAGGACAAGCCTTCCAAGGCACCAGCAAGTCCCGCTGAAACGACTCTGCCACAGCAAAACCACGACAAATTGAACATACTGCTGCGACCACCCCTCCACAGCACTTTGTGGGGCGAGCAGACGCGCTCAGTAGACGGTGCTTGGGTCCTGTGCTGTGCCAGCCATGCCCAAAGGGTTAATCCTCGCTCCCCTCCGCAGGGATGCCACACACACATCTGTTTAGCACACCCTGACTAATTGCAGCGTTGGCGGAGCGTGGCGGGATGCCAACCCCGCGCCCATGCGCAATACAGGCATTGATCCGCTTTTCTTGTGTGGGCTTTACATACCCCGATAAGCCCGCAAAGCTGCCAGAAGATCACATCGATATATTTACCCCACAGGCTTCCCTCTCCCTTCCTGTCATTCTGCTGTGTGTCTGTTGTGAAACAACCTCCTGAGCCCTGTTGTGTCGTAGCTTTCCCTGGTGTTAACTGGATTTCCCGTAGTAACGGAGACATGGCACCCCGGCGGTATTCCCACTCTCCCCTCTGAACAGCTTATCATTTAGTAGTGGAGCTATTCAAAATGGCATCTAGTGTTTTCTTCATGAAAATTCAGCGCTGAATTATTGATGAATTAGAGAGTAATTTTAAAGGAGCTGCAATTCAGCAAAACAGCTGGGTAAGTGATAAATAGAGGGTTGGCACATTTGCTCTGTGATAAGCTTTGCCTTTACAGTACTACATCCAATTTCAAGGTCAGGACTTTCATTCTTAGGCAGCATTTAGCTTTAGGAAGAACACTGGCAAGGCATGAACATAAATTCCTTCACCCTCACAATTTCTATAGGAGGCAGGAAGGTGTTATGATCTCCATGACACAGAGAAAACTGCAACTTCTGAGAGAAAAAGAGTCCTGTTGAAAGTCCAAAGCCAGTCACCAGAGAGAAGGTGTTTCAGCCATAGTATCCTTGGAAGATGGCTAAAAATATTTCCATGAAGTATTTGTGGTTTTTTTCCAGAGAGATGTTGATAAATTGAAGTCAAAACTTCAAATCAGCATCTATGTCTGTATCAACAAAGATGGATATAGAAAAAAAGGAGAATGGCTCAACCAAGCTCAGTTTGGCAGTGAGAGAAATCTGCACGAGTAAAAAATAACTCACTACATTCTAATTGGAGAGGGAGGTTAAACACTTTTGTTTTACTCAGCTATAGACCTTAACATGGAAAATGAGTGCCTGTCCTACTGCTCTAGCAGGAGCACCTTTCTCTTCTTTGAAAGAGTTGTCCATCTGCAGAATGAGTCAATATTTTAAATGCTAAAACATCTCATAGGACAGGAGACAGTCTTTCTGCCTGTTCCTACTAATTTCTTCTGAAGTGTAGATCAAATAATATTCATAAAGATTTGCAGACAGATAAATGAAGTTGTCTTGATCTGAAACTTAAGGATATATCATAGAAAGTTTATTAAAAAAGGAAAGCCAAAATAAAAATGGTCTATTTCCTCCAGCAATCATTCTGGCACCAGAAGAGAACTAGAGCAAATTCCACCTCAGTGAAGTGGGGTAGGACTTGCACAACAGCAAGGAAAATATTATGAGACAAGGGTTAGTTCAACTGAGAGAATTTTGTTGTACAGAACAACAAAATAGAGGCAGGAAAAAGACAATTCAATTTCATGCTAATTTGAGCATACAGTACTGGAAATTGCAGGTTTAAATTTATCAGTCTCTATTTTTAGATTATCAAGTAGTAAATATATTGTGAGGATTGTTCCTCTTGATCAGTTCTCCCATAAAGTACAATTGTTTAGGGAATATGTTTTTTTATAATTTTGTTTTATTTCATCCCGTATTTTTATCAGCTTTCAGGGATTCATTTTAAATATATAATATATGATATATATTTAATGAGTTTACTTGTGGATGAATTAGGTTAGAACAGAGAGATGGAACTTACTTCCCCTCCTAAAGAAGTTGGTTGTTTTTTTTAATTGAAATTGAAAATATTTTGCAAAGGAATCTGTGCACTATGGTTATTTATTTTCCTAGGAAAGGGAGCCAAACAAGGAGATGCTAACATAGTTGCTTTTAAACTTTTTGTGTTAATAATGGTGGGTCCAAAACAATCCCAACAAGCCTGCCATTTGGTACTTGTGCCATACACACCCAACTGACAGCCCTGGGATCTGCAAGTAGGATTCTTAGTGTCACCTTTTCACTGAAAACCTTTGAAAGGATCCTGCTTGAATTGTTTTCCACTAATGTCACAACATCCTACCACTGGAGATACATAATGAGCATTTCTGTAACTCACCTTCCTCAGTCTGGACTCATCTATCCAGCTGGTTTTTGGCCTAGTTAATTCTCACTCAAAACCTCACCACAATATTAGTTTATTTTTATTTACTTGTTAATGTAGTTCTCAAATATGACTCTGGTGAAAGTATGGAGAGAATGGTAATGACAAAAGGAAATCTTTAAAACAGAAACATTTCTGCTGGCTTTAGATCTGAAGTTACCATAGCAGCGAATTCAACACACTACCTGTAGACTGGAGAACAACAGATAAATAAAAGCTGGGAGAGATTATGTTAAAATCTAAGGGTCTGTTCAGCAGATTCTCTATTGGTACCCATGAAAACAAGCAGATATGTGTGTTGTTTTGATTCCTGGCACCCCTAACTCGACAGAACCATGCAGAAAGTCTCCTTGGTCCTCATTTCCTGTGGCAACATTCTGCAGGCATCCTTTGTGAATTAATTTCTGGTAGGTTTATATAATAATACAGCTCCACAGAAGCCATACTCTCTGATGATGAATGAGTGTTTCTTTTTAGTTTTCTACAAATGAAAAAGAATGCCTAATCCCAGATGCTATCAAGAATAACCTAATCTGATGTGAGATCAGGTTGCTCTCCGAATTCAATGTAGGCTGTTAATGCTTACCTAATGACAAAGTGAGTTGTATTTACAAGTCTAGGAGGTTCTCTCATACATACTTTATATTTTACATTCAGGCATATACAGAATTTAAATCTGTGTGATAAACTGTATATCCAGTTGTCACCCAAATGTGTCATTTATATTTTACATACCGACCTATTTTAACATTTCAAACCAGCAGGTCCTTGTTTACATGGCACAACTTCTAACCAATCACTGCTTACATCCCTGTAAATTATGTCATCCATCAGATTAGCTAACCCAGATTAGCCAACCTTGGTCATATCAAGGTGTTGGATCCTGCAGCCTGCCTATAGGAAACACAATTAATTTTCACAGTACAGGTAATAGCAAAGAGCCATTTCTGGTGTGTAGGTCAAACACAGCTCAGTTTGGCTTCAGAACAAACTTTGTCCACAGCTTCAAAAGCCTCCACAGTGATGTAGAGGGATTCTTGCTTGAAGTTTGTTGTTTTTAAGAAGGGATTTCCTCATTGTGACTTTGCTGGGTACAAGTGAACAATAGGGAGCATAAATAGACCTTCACAAAGGTTAATAAAGAAAATACTTTAACTGCATGGCTGGGATTCTTCTCTGCTACTAATGCACGTGACAGCTGTCTCTCTATGCAAATGGAAATCAGGAAAGAGATTACCCAGTCCAGTTCTACAACAACATTAATGAGATTTAGTCTCAGTGGGGCTCTCTCGGTGTTTGCCAATTATGCCATTTTACCTGTCCTTTTGGTTTTCATTTCTCCAGTGACTTTTCTATGCAGTTTGCCAAATAACAACAAATAACAGTAATGAAAACTTGCATTTTAATGCAGGTTTTGTTTGAAAAAATAATCACACAGCAACAGAATATAATTCAGGCTCTGGATACTGAGGAGTGCTTAAGAAAATTATTAACTTTAGACCTGTGCAGCAGCCCTACAAACAGACTGAAACAAATGCTTAAGTACTTTCCTGAGTAGGTTTTGCAAAAATTTTAGCCTGCATAATATTTTTCCATATCAGCTAAGATGCAGGAATTATTATATTCCCTGAAGCTTTATCTTTTTACTAGTGAGAGTGTTTACGGAAGTTCAATTCCCATCACTTCAAAGATCATATTTCACTTCAAAGATCCTATTTCTACATCAGCTGGGGCAGTGCCTGTCTCAGAGATATTATGAGGTTAAATGGACAAGGAAGACAAATGTGAGAGAACCGAGGGCAATAAAACAGCAACAGTAAGTAACCACCAACAGAATGAAAACTGGGAGAATGTAAACCCAAGATATACAATGTGCTTTCAGCTGAAACAACAGTGGAGCTGAAGGATGTCAATAGTGCCCTCGTGCATTCCCATGGACTGCAAATAAGGAATATTGTGGAGTTTATACTTAAATTTTGACTCCTCATTTTTGCTGGCTCAGGAAGTCAGAGGACCTGCCTTTAATACTGAACCATGAACTTGAATCTGAAAATGTCAATTCGAATCCAGTTCTGTCCAATTAGTTAGAAGGACAGTTGAAGTGTGCAGCAAGAATTTAACTTTTCTGACAGATTCAGATTCAGCTATTCTTAAGTATGATTTATGTAATTTTTCTTGTGTGGAAATTAGTGACTGAAATATTTAACTAAATTAAATTGTGCGTGAAGATATGAAACTCATAAAAGATGCATTGAAAAAGTCCTAAGTAAACCTAAAAGCTCTCAGAATAATAAAGGAAAGGCGGGGGGGGGAAGGAAAAAAACCAGCTCACGTACAGAGGTCAAGCAAACAGCCAAGTGTGAATCAGTCCAGTCATCCAAAAGCATTGATGACTGCCCTGTCATCAATGAAAAGATATAATTACCAACTAGACCTAAATCTCAGTTTGTGCAAGGATTGCAAATCTGCTTAATTAAGACCAGCCACCCATAAAGCCCAAATGGTTGTCAGTTTAGAAAAATTTCACTGCAATCTGCTGAAGTTTGTGTGCTAAAAAGAAGTGTCACGAGAATTGGCAGGATGGTCTCACTGTGTAAAAAGTGAGTTTATTTGTGAACTTGGATATGCCTGCTTCATTTGAGACCTTCCACCTGTATTTCAAATACTATTTAAATCAATTTCTTATCTGCAAAGTCAGGATAATAATATGTGGCCTTTTTCATAAAGCATCTCATGATTCTTGGCTCAGTGGACCTATAGAAGTGTAAAGTATTTATTATTATGCAAATCGTTATTGAGAATGACTCTGTGGCAGCTAACTGTATTTTTTTCACTTCAAAAACACATCATCTCTTCCAATGGAATTCTCTCCTGATCCCAAAATATACTTTCATTGTATTAAATTACCCTGAAAAAGCCTCGAGGGACGAGTTCCCACATTTTCATTCATTTTTTTCTTCAGTCAATGCAAAGTTAGTAAAGTGTCTGTTTAAATAATGACCAAGTGAAAACTGATTAAGGAATTCTGGATGGAGCCAGGAAAGGAGCATTTTCCATGTGGAGGAGGAAGCGATTCACTGTCCTTACATATTATTTTTGTTATAATGCAGTAAAAAGGATTTGGTAGACTGTTATTATTCTTAGTTAAGAAATACACTCCTCAGTAGCACATAATATGCATTCCAGCTGTAATTTTTCATGTTAGATTTATTTAGATAGGCTTTAAAATAGTTAAAATTATTTATTAAAAAAAATAAGCTTATCAGAGAAGCAAAGCACATCATTTTTCCTAAGATTCCTAAGATACTCAGGACCATCTCTAGACAGATTAATTAAAAAAACAAAACAAAAAATCAAGATTAACAGATTCCTGAGGTCAAAATGCATTTGGAAAAAACACATCCATAACAATGTTTTTATTTTCAGTTCAGCACTCCTGTCTGAAAAATCACATATCTTCACGATAGCCCCCTAAAGCTGATGAATGTCTTTATTTTGACTAAACTACATCTGGCAGCCAGTCCCCATAGCCTTTCAAAGTCCACTTAAATTCAGAGTTTTATTTGCAATATACAACCATTACTCCATTCCCCATCTCCACTTCAATGTAGAGGTACTGCTAAGCAGATGACAAACATTAACAATTTAATGGTATGTAAAATTCTGCCAATTGATAATCCCACTCTATTTCTTATCCAAGCTCAAGTACTCTAGAAGTCATTCAGAAAGGCCTTGAATTCAACTTTTGATCTTCATGTATTTAGATTTAAAGAAAAATAAGCAAACTACACATCATCATGAAGCCTCTTTTTAGACATTCAACACCACAGTCATCAAATAGGAAACAGTCTTTCTATGAAAGAGCAGACCTCTGCAGAAGATTCTCTTTTCTGTGAACAGTTTATTTCAGTTTCTGCATAATAGGTAAAAATTTCTAGGAAAATATTCTCTGTCCTTCTGTTTCACAGGGAAAAGTAGCAAGATCATTTTAGTCATAAAAGTCACATAAGGCTCAAGTGAATATCTCCAACCAAATTCTGCATGTTTGCCTCCACAGAACACACAGAAAAGCCCCATTACAAGTTGCCTGAAATAAAACAGACATTTTCCCTAACAGTGTGCTCTAAAATCCGTGTGGTTTGATTAGCAGAGTAGGCTGTTACTGCAAAATTCTCCCACTTTGCCTAATTTCCTCATTTCCATAGAACCTAAACGGTCTAAATGCCCCTTCAATCGACTGCTTGAACCCGGGTCATCGCTGTCTCCTGCTCTTTATTTCCCTCCACTGATTGCTCAGTCACTTCCACTACCTGGTGATGGACTATCTCTTGGATCACAGGCAAGTGGGAGAGAAAACAGACACTTGTTTATAGGAGGCTGGGAGTGAATGGGGTCTTTGATTGGCCTTGCACTAGGCATTGAGAGACAGACCTATCGCCTCAGGTTGGGATGGCAACCACAATTAGTGTGAGTTTTACTTGCTGGTGATTGGCAAAATATTCTTTTTTTTCCCCCACCATGTCTTCCCATTGCTGGCAATTTTCTCTCTGTCTTTCATCTTTCCATCTTCAGACACCTGATGGCTCTAAATGTTACTCAGGTATCTTTCTATCAGTGACCTTCAGCTCAAACCTCATTCTGGGATACCAGTTAAGATCTTACTAAGATCTTACTAAGTACTAAGCATAGCTTTGCTTTGACATTTTATTAGATAGACATCAAAATGTGTGTAATAAACACATTTCAAGATATTTCACTCCTGTGAAATCATTTTCTTCTAATCTCCTTGTGAGTACTGTCATCCCTTTGTGTAACATTTCACCGTAGTCTTAATTCCTCAGTGTCAGGACCCATTGCTTTATTTGACTGCAGAGTGCCACAGACATCTGCGGCTCTGAAAAACAAAAATAGTCATGAAAATACAGTGTTCTTGTTTTTCCTTAACAGCTTCTCGTCTCTCTCACCTATTAATGCAAAGTCAACTTGAAAGTTTATCACAAGTAGACTGACCTTTGCTTTAGGTTTTGTCTTTAAATAGAACATGTAGTGTTGTAGAACAACTCCAAGCATCGCCCATCTTCTGCTGGTTTGCTGGGTGGCAATGGCTCAGATGTCTCACTCTGCTCCTTCAAGTGCTTAACTACATTATCTAAAGTAAGCCTTGATTGTCAAAGCTTGAGCCCATATTCTTCCCTGTTTTCTCTGAAGGTAATGCAATTTCAGATAAACGATTATTTCATCTGATGAGAAAATAGAATGACAATGCTCTCTCTAATGCACTGAAAGGATCTGAGCACTAATGTCTTAATACACTGTAATGAACATTAACAAAATATCTTTTCATCTTGTGAAAGGGGAAATTTTTGATTGCAGAAATGCATCTGTGATAGTAACAGCATACAGCCCTGCATACTCAGCCCAGCCTGATGATGCTTACAGAGCACACAACACAAAGCTCTTCTTTTTTTTATATGCTTTTGTTCCTGGATTTTAAGTAAGATGTTCAAGGAAAGTGTGAGGGCAATATTTTGAAGTTACATAACACACTGTCAACCCTTCACAGTTAAAAATAAAAGGATTCAGGCTCTCCTCCGTAATTGTAATTTACAATGAAGAGTTGCATAGATGTATTCTCCTAAAGAATTTCAGTATTTATTCCTCTTTTTAGCACTGTGAATCATCCCACTGGCTCTCTCTTCAGGCAAGTTACACACACAGTGATTTTAATGGATTAGGAACAAAAAAGATCAATCCCAATACATCTTTGTTTTCTGCTTTTGTTGCTTAAAGGCAATTGATGGAAAATTAAAGGAAACTATCAGTACACTCCTCAAAGCTGCTGCTGGAATGCACCTCAGGTTCTGTTTCTGCCCAAACTTTCCCATACCCTTGTCTTCTCCTAAGTGCTCCCCATAGGGCTGTAGTGCTGTATATTTGCAAGGTGTATTTATACTCCAGCTATGGCAAGAGGCTTCAGGGTAAGGGAGGCAGAATAGGACAAAGCAGAACTCAGAAAGAACTGGTAGGAAGCTGCATGTGACTTGCAGGGGAAACCCCGAATAGAAATGTGCTGCCAGACCCACAGAAAGGAGAGAGAAGCAGCATTTCTTATTTTCAAGCATCCAGTTTGAGGAACTGAGGTGCCAAGAGAGAACAAACTGTAGCTCAGCTGCAATTGCAATTCTGAATACATTTCTAAAAGCCTGCCAGGACAACACAGTCCTTCCCCTCAACAATAGTCCTATTTGTAATAGTTGTAGTTTTTAAATAAATTTTTAAGGCTTTTGTTCCAAAGGAATGGTGAACTACAAGCAACCACCTGCAACAATTGCAAAAAGAGTAGTAGCTTGGATGTATTCTAAACCATCTTCCATACTGCTGCCAGCTTTTTGGACAGATTATATTACTGAGAGAATAAAGTGCTTACTGTGTCAGCAGGGTAATTATATCTGGGGTGGTGTTGGGGAAACCAACACATGAACACTCATGAAGTCTCTCCACAAAACAGAGTTATGTGCTAAAATAATGATGACTGTATGAATAATCTCAATTTTAAAAGAATTTTCCCTTGCAAAGCTCACAGCAACCTATCCTTTCCTCCCTATCTTCATCTTCTGTCTTATCACCATGAACACAGTGCAGCCCAGAACTGCCAATTCCTTATCCTGGAAGAGCATTTGAGTGATTAGGGGTTTCTCTTTTGTTTATGTATTCTTTCCAATAGCTCCCTCACTCTTAATAATAAAAGAGACATTTTGTTTTTCACTACCAAGTTTGTCTAAGGCTTCCAGTCACAACTTCCACAGACACCAAAAAGACTCACAATGTTCCCAAGCCTTGTGTTGAGAGCTTAGACTGACTTCTGAAGCCCTGAGACCGAAGTAGAGGGACCAAAAATCATAATCTCATCTTTAAAGTGTTAAAATAAGACCCTTGGAGGTCTTGAGTAAAATAATTCTTTAACACAAGATACACTTAGCATTTCCAGAGGCCTGAACAGGATCGACAAACGGCAAAATATTACCAGAGATTTCAAATGCCACCCAGAAGATCCAAATTGTACTGTAAATTTTGGATCAAAAAGAAGAAGAATTTCTTTATAAATATTTAATTGAACCCTTTTAAAGTCTTTTGTACTAATTAAATTCTTTTAAAATTCCTATTTATCATGACTTCCACCAATCTTTCTTTACATGAGAACTTCAGCAATCTACCAGTGAAATCTTGGCTCAAAGTAAAGACCAGTTACTGATGGAACGAGATTATAGTGATTGTTATCTCACATAGCTAAGGAATTTACAATAACTGTGCTTTCACAAATTTTATTTAAAAAGTAATCTCTCATAAGTAGGTCACTATCTTGATTAAGAAAAGCATTTAATCCATGGGGCTCAACAATGCAGAGTCCACTAAAACCAAGAAACTTGTATAATTCCCACTGATGCTAAACATAATACCCTCAATCAGCAAGTATCAATTAGAATTTTGTCTGTAGCTTTATGGCAAATTTTTTTTAAACTCAGTCCAAATTACCAAGTGCAGCTGCTTCAAAGATGCATGTAATCAACATATTTTACATGCAACACGATACAGCATTTTACCCATGAATGATGAATGGTGTAGAAGGCAAACTAAATGGTACAAATATTAGATCTCATCATTTCTTGTAATATATATACATGCACATTCTAATTCCCCTCAACATCTTCTAAATCAAGACACGTATTCTACAAATTCATTACTTCCCTAACACAGGAATTTCAGTCAGAAACTGAAAGCATTAGCACTTTGTATTTTACTACTGCTAACAGAGATATGAGATGACAGCTAAAAAAATACCAGACCAGTCACAAAGCATTCTATTCCTCTGACAGATAAGGGAAATGAGCACATCAATAAATGCTTTTATGGGCAACTACAGGCCCTCAAAATGACATGACAGGAAGCATATCTGGGGTTTAATGTTGTATATTTGAGTATTGTTGGGTAAAAAAGAAAACATTTCACTTCCACATTATCAAAACCCTCAAAGTGGTATTACTAATCCTAATATACAGTAACATTTAGAAAATCTTAGACATTAAAATGCAAACAATAAATAAATTAGAAAAAAAAAATCCCAAACCTACGAATCCAGATTAAAGATGAGAAATTGCAAGGCAAAGATCAGTGATCTACCTGCCCAGTACAGCATGTCAAATGATGTGCTTCTTTCCCAGGTAAGATGGGGAATATTTGAACATACCAGTGGAAACTCAGCAGGACCCACGAGATGCTGGTACCTGTCCCTCCATAAGCACAAGGCAAAGATTCCCTTTGATCCTGACTCCCTCAGACTCAGACACTGAGCTCTGAAAGCAGGCCCAGGGAGGAATTTGTCCTTGTCAATGTTTTTGGAGGGTGCCTGATGTCCCAGACCTGCATTAGTGCTGGCTCTGCACTGTGCCACTCCATACCTGCTGTGTTTGACCAGTAGCTCACGTGGCACAAGCTGCTTCCTTTGCTCTGAGGAATCCTGTCCAGAGCTGCCCTGCACGTTCAAAAGGGCAGTGACAACACCAAAGACCTTCACGACATGTTGTTCGTCCATCAATTTGGTTACTCTGACATCAACCAAAAAGAATGGCAAACCAGCAGGTATTCCAATGAGGAGGACTTAGAGTGGCCTTTTGGTCCCCTCAGAAACTTCTGTGAGGAAAATGAAATATGGAAACGAAGACACATTCCGGGAAAAAAGAAAGTCTGCTTTTCTGTGGATAATACTGATTTAGTTTTGACATACCCTGTTTGATAGGTTCAGATTTTTTGGAAACCAAGAGAAATTCAGTTTGAGATTACCAGTTTGAGGGTATCCTTGAATTTACTTTTTCTTCTATTGACATGATTAGTACCTCCCTTCATTTTCACACTACAGAGGAAAAAACTACAGCATGTTCCAGTCTGCAGGAAACCCCCTATTGCCCCACCTTTGTTCTCATTTTGGCTGGAATAAGGTTCATTTTTTCATAGTAGCTGGTATAGTGTTCTGGTTTGGATTCTGTATGAGAATAATGTTGATAACACACTGATGTTTTCTGTTAAAACTAATTAAAAAAATAAAAGTGGTCTCACAATGACAGAGGCAGCTCCCTTGGCTCTTGTGAGTGCACCCCAATCAAGTCACATGGACTTGTGTATAACCATTTTGTTTAAATGTTCCCTCTCATGAAAAGTAATTCCCCCTATATTATCCTGGCCCATGCATCCATTACTGCCTTGCTCCTGTGTGAGCTATCCCACCACACCTGCAATTCAGGCAATACTGTAGCCCTGAAGCTGCACACAGAACCCTAACTGCTCCTGTTTTTTCCCCTACACCATGTGCAGTAGCAGGCAGACTCTTCAGGTGGGTACTTGGTCATGCTGATTTCCCAGAAAAGGCACAAAAGCTTTCCCTGTAATGCTGCCCTGTAGGTGTGTCCTTATTGCATGTGGGCCCCCCTTCAGTGTTGTGGATTAAGAGCTTTCTCCTGCCTCCAAAACCCTTCATGCTTTGCTTACAAGCTCAGTCCACCCCTTCGTTGCTTGATTGTGGGTCATTATTCCTTTCTCCTACTGCTCCTATTTTAAAGTTCTCCCCTAGGCTGTCAGCCCATTGGTAAAGTTGCTTTTTGCCCACTTGGTAAGGTGGATCCCATCCCTCCTTAGCAGTCCTCAATTCTTAAGGAGAATTCCACAGTCATAAAAGTGGAAACTTTGCTGTGAAAGCCAGCTGTGCCACCAGTTGCTCACCCATAGGAGAACAATTTCAATGAAAACATTTTCTAATGCAAAGGTGTCAATCACTGCTAGTTTGCATCCACCCTTTGAACAAGAGCAGTCAGGCCTGAGTCATATTCCACTGAGTTAAAACCAAGACAAGGAAGTTACAGCAGTCCAAAGCTGTTAGCAAAGTCAGCAATGTGTCCTGACATCCAGGGGAGAGAACAGTCTCTGTCCAACAACTTCACCAAACTTTCATGCCAAGGTCCCAGAAACTGGAAAATGCTAAATTTTATGTTTTGAGTGATCAGTGGAATAAACACAAACAATAATAAAAAAAAATTAACACCTGAACTAACACTACATATTGCATTAATTTACAAAAGGACAAATAGCTTTCTGCTGTTGTGCTAGTTTCTCCTCACTACATTAAATGGTCAAAATTCTGCACTGACTTACAACTGAAGCCCCAGGTAAAACTGTAGCACCAGTGACAAAATACCACCTGTGTCTTGCAGAGCGTGCAATGGCAGGCATGAACTATCTGAATGTAATCAGGAGCTGTTCTAGCATCATGGGCAGGGTGCCCCTGGCTGAGAGAAAAATTCATAAAGGGTTAAAGGAAGGGCTTTATCAGTAAGTCGAGTAAGGAACACAAACAGGTATCAATGCAACTGCAGGTGTGACCTGAACAAGGATAAGAGCGCATCAAGAGTCTGGGTAATGACTCAAAGGAGATGAATTTGACAGGACTAGCTCTCTATTTCCCAACAAAAACCTGAACCCCGGGCAACAAGTCCCTTCCTTCCCTCCCCTTCTACCTCTAGAGCACACAGGAGGCCCCTGGCAACACAGCAGTGCCTCAGGTGAGCCCAGCAGCCCGCGGGGCCGTGCCCTGCAGTGGCCCTAACAAGTCTGGATCTCTCAGATCGACCCAGGCAGCAGAGCCCGGCTGAGCCCGGCTCAGCAGCTCCGTTGTCATGGCAATCGGCTGTTGCCAGGTAGCCCGCAACTAAGAGAAGACTGAGAATTAGCAAGGCCTAAAAATAAAGGTGTCGGGGTTTGGTTTGTGGTTTGGTTGTTTTTTTTTTTTCCTAGATGTTCATATGTAACAGGCAAAATAATAAATAAATAAAACTCCCTCGAGATCTCGGCAGTTACGGGGTGTTTCTGTTCCGCAGGCTTTGATCACCTTTTAAAATTAGCACATTTTTCTAAGCAACAAAACCAACCAAAACATGACAGTGGGAAGATATTCCAAGTCAATGAAAACATGCAACTAAAAAGCACGAAAGGAGATAAACTGTTCCGAATATTCAAAGAGACTGGCAGATAAAAGACTAAATCCTTTCTAAATCTCTGCATCAGCAGAGTCACAGAGCACGCCTGCCCTGCTGGTTTACATCGCCAGTGTAGGAACTGTCCTGTAGCTAAGGGATGGGGAAAAAATGGATTTCATTTCCATTCCTAAATATTTCATTTGCATATGGACCCTATAAAATAAGAGCAAATGCAACTTGCAGTGTTATGCAACATCAAGGGCTTTGGCATTCTCAGGCTGAAGACATGGTGGGAATACAAGACATGCCACATCTCACTGCAACAGGGTTTATGAAAGCAAACCTTGCAAAGGCTCATCACCAAACAAGGAAAGGCTGTTGCAGTGAACAATTTTTCAACAGAAGTTACTAAGAAGAAAAGAGGTGGCCTTCTCTGCTTCTTCCTGGTCACTACACAGATACTTGGCCAAAAAAAAAAAAACAAACAACAAATCTAACCACAGGTCACCCCAGGCCAAATGGAAAGATAGATCTGCAACACCTTTCTTCCCAGGAGCAAGTATTTTAGAGGAGAGAAAGTTGTATGAGTCCCTGTAAACTAAAATATCAAAAATCAAGTCTGATTGTAACCAGTCGTGGTTTACAGTTATTGACTCCAAGATCTGCGTGGGATTGTGCTACTGGATTCCCCAGAATCATTCCTTGGAGGTTTCAAGGGATAAGCCCATGGCAGAAATACAGGAGGGTTGGGCCAAACTGCTTGTCCAGCTGACTCCTTTTACAGAAAAATTTAGACAATGAATGAAATAGTGAGTCTGAATCTATTTCGATGTACAAAATCAACAATTTCTTTGGGTTAACTGAAAAAAGGAATTTTACTTTGTTTTTTCTTTATTTCAAGTAAGGAAAATCTGAAAAAAAACACAAACCCCAAACCATTAATTCTTTCTATTAGGAAACATTGTTCTCTTCCTCTTCTCTTCTTGTAAATTGAAAACAAAATGTAGTGACATCAACCGAAAAGGAATTATGAAATGGAAAGTAACTTCACATTAAAATTGTATAAACTTTCAATGTTTAAGATGCTAAAATGAAACATTTGGTAGTTTTTGAACATTTTGCTTCAAATTAGTAACTTGGCAACAAAAAAGCAATTTCTAAAACATCTTAGATGTTGCAAAATCTGTATGTTTCAGTAGCAGTAAAATCTGATCAAAATATTCAGTCCTCTTCTATCTCAAGCACCCAGCCCAGACTATTTCCCTCCTAAATTCTATGCTGTATGTGACCCTGTATTTAGAAAGACACAGCACACGATTGCACTATGAGCCTCATGATTATCTCATTTTTCCTTTTTTTCCCCTCATTTTTTTCAATAAATAATATATATTCTTCAATGTATATTAGGAATCAATGGTAAGCAAAAAATGTCAAATTAAACACTTAATAGTAGCACGGTGGATTTGAGGCAGTGGAATAACATCCCTGTGCACAAGGACCTTTGAAACAGTGACATAAAGAAGCAGTGGATTTTACTAAGAATATTCTAAAAATATATTTTTTGACATCCTACAAAGGCACCAAACAAAAGGCCAAATCTGAGTGGAAAATTACTTCCAAAGATGAACGTGAACAATACAAAGGAAGCTAAAACAATGAGAGCTGGATTTCTTACTAGTGACTGTTTGTTTTAAGAAAGGACTTAAAATGCCTCTTCAAGTTAGAAGAATCATTCTTATCCTCTTCCCTTTGTTCTGGCATCCATCACTGAATTTTATACATTTTGACTTGCTGAGTATCAGATAAGATCAATTTATACAAACACAGCCAGACATACAGAACACTTAATGCAACCGTGTCTTAACTCTCCTGAGTTCAGCCTAGAATCAGATTTTTGTCCGGGTGGGCTCAGCTCCCATAAAAGCACAAAGCAATTGCAAATATGGTGATAAACTTTAAGGAAGCCAAAAACTCAAATATTAAAGAAACTGGACTTGATTTTTCCCTCTTGTTCCATCCCCTTGGGAAACACAAATAGCCATCCCAGGGATGGTTTCCAGAGATTCAGTGCCCTCTGAAGTTCAAAAGAGTTATTTTGAACTCTCTGAGTTTCTTAGCTTTGTTTCTAAAGTATAATCAGAGATTCCTTAGCCTGTGCCAAGTTCTGGCATATATGGAGGTGCCTGTTAGCAGCTCCCCTGAAGGAGAGCACCAAGTGGCATGACTTTATAAAGACATTCTGTTCTCTGTGCCACGCACGAGACTCCCTTTGTCTCCAGAGAGCTCAACTAGTCAGGGAAAAGTGGCTCCCCAAGGAACCTTCCATGGCAAATCCCACAAGAGCACCCAAATGGAGCCCTGAGTGCTGCCTCAGGTACCCAGAGCAAAGCCCAGCCACGGCTCCTGGTTGTGCTGGAGCACAATTCCCTCACTTAAGGCATCACAGAGGCAGCTGGGAGGGGCTGGGAAGGCAGAAGGAAGAGGTGAGCTCTTATTTCTGCTTTTGCCATGTACAGTACTAAGGGAAAATAAGGGAACAGCCATCATCCAGTGATCTCCCGTTGTCCTTATTTCATTTTTGCTGTGCTTCTGTTAACCATAGTAAGTCTTTCTTTTGGTGTCTTCTAAAAGCTTAAAAAGAAAAAAACACCAAAAACCCAAGCCAAAAAAAAAAAACCACAATGCCACAAAAGTTCTCGCTTGCATAAAAATAACAAACAAAATTGCAGGTTTTTTGCAGCATGTTGATATCAATTAAATTTTTGATAGAGCATTGTCAAAGCTTTCCACTTCAGATATTGAACATAGCAATTAATGTACTCTTTCTCATACCAAACTATTAATTGTAATTGTACATGTGAAAATAATATATGTATTATACTCGGTGAGACAGCACAATATAGAAGTGGAAATTAAATTAATCAAAATGTTTCTATATCATTAAGGTGATTGCTGTATTTTGAATCCTAATTCAAAAAATGTAGAATGTATATTCCAACTTGAAATTATTCTCTGCTTGAATTTTGAAATTTCCCATGAAAGAGAAAATCTGGTATTTTATACACAAATAATTGTCACACATTCACATGAGTCTTCTGGGGAATAGAGCTGCAGCCCAGGAGCATGAGCTAAATTGAATACACTCAAGAAAAAGTGATTATTAATTTACCTCTGGAATATTGGCATTATTATGCAATTTAAATTCAAACAATTCTGTGTATATCTCTCATTATAGCCTCCAGAAGCATTTTAGACTTATTCTCTTTTTTCTTCTTTCATATCTACATGATATTTTATAGTTAGAACAACAGCTACCTGACAAAATACAATGAAAAAGCTCCCATAAGATTTACCCATTTCCCTGCAACACAGAAATAAAAGCTTTGTGTTCAGATAACAAATAAGAGGAGCGGGGAAATTCATCTGGTCAGCGTCCCACACCAGGAAGCACCTGAGACACAACAAACCTCTCTATTAATCCAAAATTTAGAGACTGCACACTGGGGGAAAAACTGCTGATGAGACCTGTAGCCAAAAAGAACAAATTGAACATTGTTCAATTTGAGAAAACTTCACTTCAAATGCAAAGTTAAAAGCATATATACCACTATAAAAATGTGTTATAAAGTAAAGTGGTATATCTTCCTGGGGAAGTATTTTTTTTCTTCTAAATGTGTTGGAATTGCCTTCTGCATTGCTTTCTCTGTTTTGAATAAGCAAGTAACATGACCACCTCTTACACCCTCAGTTAGAGGGGAAAAAGCACTTAGTTCCTAGAAGGCCAGATCTCTTTAAAATGTCACCATTTATCTGTGTACAGAAATTATATAGAGTATAGCAGAAAAAAATGGTATTCTGGACTACCTTTGCATGAGAACATATTTATCCTTTTCCTTCACTACACTCTTCCATGGTTTTGCTCAGTTATAGGTAATTTCTAACTCAAAAGCACACAACTAAAATGAACAAGTACACATTTTAGTGTGAATATTTTTTTGCCAGTTTAACTCTAATTAAACCTAAAACTTTGAGTAAAATTCTCCCTAAAATCATTGAGTTACATCTTATTTCCACTAAAAACTTACAACTGACTCATATAAACTTGAAAGATTCACAAACCTCTTTATGGTTTCTCCTTTACAAAGCAACCCATAAAAATACTTCTATCAACATGAACACCAGCCACACAACTCCTTTACAACTAATTGTCTCAGGTGCTGCTTTAAATTTCTTTTCTTCTTTCTATCCAATGAGGAAGCAATGTGTTGACCAAAGTCAGCCAGGTTAATTTTTTTGGCATATATATCAATTTACAGGTTTCCATTGAAGAGCCAGATCTGGAAGTTTATGGCACCTGTAAAACCATGGGCTTGTATAAGTTTCATTGAGAGTCAAATCTATGCTGCAGAATATGATTGGTGATGATGCACAAAGTAGGAAAGAATCAGGCTTGCCTTTCTTTGCTAAGTCTGCAAGGCTGACAGCAAAAATATCTGTAATCTAAATATATTTGATCTGAAGTTATATAGAAAGAAACATGACAACCTATCACATCTTTTTTTCTTTTCAAACAAAGTCACATTTTGAGAAGAACTGCAGTTTCGGGAGCCTTTCAAGTTTTGAGGTCTGAGTCAGTTATGAAAGCAGAAAGTGGGCATAATGAACATGCAAAGCTCCAGCAGGTACCTTTGCATTTGTGTCAATCCTTTCACGAGCCACCTGGAAGGGCGGCTTTCCCTCAGAGGCACACAGGAGAACCGAGCAGAACTTCGTCCTTCAGGAGTGATCAGCACCTCCCATCTCCCAGGAAGCTCTCAAAAGCAGATCTAGAAAGATCTAGAAATCATCCTGGGATCCAGTGCAGTAGTTTTGCACCACTTACTTGGGAATTACTTCATAAGAGAGGCCAGGAGACCCATCAGCCTCCAGTCAGCCTCATTGCTGTCTCTCCACCCTACGGCTTCAGCCTAATTTCTTCCCAACATTCACAGTAGTCCAGCATTGCTGGGTTTTTTTTTCCTCAAAACAATTCAGGTGGCAAAGAAGGCATTTTGAAAACCATTTTGAAAGGCTAAGATCACAAAGTGACCTATATTTTCTACAGTATATTATTTTTAAATTTTCTAGACCCATTCACTGAAACCAGCTCAAACAACAAACTTATGCATATGGAATACGTGTAAGGCTGGCAGGAAAATAACAAATTTATATACTGAAAGCATTTGAAGTTTTGATCTCTTTTGTTTTTTGACGAGATGAAGGGCTTGATCACTTCCATCCCATGCCTTGTGTATGCACAAATTCATACCTGTTTTGCTGAAATTCCATCCAAGATTTTGTGTAATTGTCATCAAAACTGAAACATCTTACTTCTTGCAGAGAAAAGGAAAGATTTGATCAGGTTTAGTTACGACTTTAAGTAAGGAGTAAACCAAGATGAAATGATAAATTAAGCACTGACTTCCAAACACAGCCCCAATGACTAAAAAAAAAAAAAAAATGAAAAGAAAGGTAACATGACACATTCTTTTACTTCAACTAATAGGAGACAAAGGAAAAACAGAGATGTTGATCAGCATCCAAAGAACATGAGGTTCTTGAATATGGATATTTCTGATTCTTTTGAAAGGTCTCTGACATAGCACAAATCTCTAATTTACAATTTTCAAAGAAAATTTGAATGTGACAAGCAAGACAGAGTCAAATTAAACCTCACAATTATCTGCTTTCTCAATAATGGAGTCTTCAAATATGCACGGTATTTAAAATTACACTTTTACAATCCAAATCTATCTTTGGGGTGAGACACCTTATGCAGAGATGCAAGCACTAAACCTCTACCAGATTCAGCTCCACCTAAAGGAAGAACAGTGAACACACACACACACTCCAAATAAAAGGGAACAAATGGCTCCTTAGGTTGTAGAACTAATAAAATCAGGGTTCCAACAGATTTACACCAGATGCCTTCTGCCTTCTCTACTTCCATGGCAAGAAGCTCAACTCACTCCATGTTTCCTGTTGTGCTTCCATTTGATCTTCCAGGTTTCCCCAGATACCCAAAGTAACAGCCACCTGTGAAAGGCCTTCTGCTCCTCCCCATATTCGCATTATTACTTCATATTGTTCTCAGTGTTCCACTATCCCATCTCCAGCACCAAAATTCTGCATTTTCTCCAGACCTCACTGACTTTTCTCATTTGGGCAAGGCCAACCATAATTTTCTCCAAAGCCACACACACTCTCTGCTGATGGGACGTGTCTACTCACGTGCTCGTTCCTTATCTTGTACACTTGTGCTGGTTGCCTGACAGGCTCTTGCCAAACTCGATGGATAAAGGCTGAGTTTTCTCTGCCATTCTCTCAGTAAGGCCATTAACAGAGTTTCTCTCCTTTAATTAACCACACTTTTTAATAATTGTTTTAGGAATTCAACACCTCTGAGATATCTGTCTACACGCTAATTTTGATTGAAATTTGCCAACAAACTCACAACTTATTAGCAGAAGACTGACAGAAAGTGCTATTTCTTGAAGAACCCATGCAAAAAATACAGTTCCAAGAAGTGTTACTCATGGTGTTACTCTTTCTTTCGTCACAAAACTCATCTCAGATTATTATAACTAATGTAATCTTGGTATAACTTGTCTTGTTATATTACACTTTTTTCCTTGACCAAATCAGCCAGGGCTGAGTTAGGAAAAATTGAAAGTTAGTTTTGCACAAGGTCATGCAATATGTCACTCACACAAATGGGTGCTGTCACTCATAGTCCAGCTTGTTAAGCCAGGAGAAAAGGAGGCTGAGGGGAGACCTTACTGCTCTCTAGAATGAGCTGAAAGGAGGCTGTGGTGGGGTGTAGAGACAGTTTCTTCTCCCAAGTAACAAGTCACAGAATGAGAGCAATTGGCTCAAGTTGTGTCACAAGAGATTTAGATTGGACATTAGGAAAAACTTCTTCCCCAAAAGGGTTGTCAAGCACTTGAACAGGCTGCCCAGGATAGTGTTTGAGTCATCACCCCTGGAGGTACTTAAAAGACGTAGATGTGACACCTGGGGACATGGTTTAGTGGTGGGCTTGTCAGTGAGGGGTCAATGGTTGGACTCATTTATCTTACAGGTTTTTTCCAACCTAAACTATTTAATGATTCTATGATTCTGGTTTCTATTGCCCTATTCAGTCGCTCTCTCCTCTTTTCTCCTCCTTCCCTTCTATTTGCCTCTTTTCAACACTGGAAAACACAAGTTGTGGCCCCTCACTGGTGCTTCATAATAGGATAAGAATTTTACCTTCTTTATAGAACAAAGCTAACAAAGAACATGTAGGACAAACTTGTCTGAAAGATACTTTATTCTAGTCATTAAGGAAGTTCATAAAGGGGTGGTAGAGGGAAAGCTTTTAAAACGACTGAAATGGTGCCACAAGTGCTTTGCTGGAATTTTTCCTTTCTAAATGTGATGAAGCATTTTGTTTCTATTTGTCGTTGCCTTTATACACTTTGATTAATAATTCAGTATAAAATTAATAAATACACACTCAAGAATGCTGTTAGTTTTCTACCAAAACTTTCTGCAGTGTGTTGAAATTAAATACAATGCTCCCTCTCCCAAATAACTGACTCCAATTTCAACAGACTGAACACACAGCACTGACCCTTTTGATTGAATACTGTGCACCTCAGTCTTGAAGGAAACCACACAAGGTCATAATATTTCATGCCTTTCCTTGCAAAACAATCAACAACCTCATTCTTAAGTTTCTGTTGAACACACATCAAATACAAAAGAGATAAACTGCAGTTGAGGAAAATACTCTCCTAATTTTATCATATCAGATTTATTTTTTTTTTGGTGGTAAATACCTGGTTTTAAACAGTGATGTCGTTTCTGAAAAATGTGTTATTTTAACAGCACCTGTCACAGTATTACATGTTTTAATTTCTGTTATTTTAGGTACATAACTCTTTTCTAGCAAGTTCTGCTCTCCACCCTTGTCGCAGCTGTAACACCAATATGAGGTCTACAATGACCACGTATAATGTGGCATTTTAAAACCCCTACCCAGCACAATAAAGCTTTTAATCCTAGATAGTCTAAACTCAGCTGAAGACTTAGCCACAGCTGTTCCTTTCTGTTGCCTCCTGATGTAATAGTCCTAATTTTTTATGAATAAGTAATAACAGGGACAGAAAAACGTACTCCTCAGCATTTAAGAGTCTCTTGTGGGATGAGGATAACCAAGTTTTACCTGCTCACTGCAATGAACAAAAACATACTTCTCCAGCAGTTGAATCATTCCAGCTGAAGCCCAGTCCCAAACTGCCAGCAGGAAAGAGAAGGGAATTCAAACCCCTGTTTCCTATGTCCCAAATCAGCATTTCATCCACCAAAACACTGGACATGCTAGAAGGGCTTTTAGCCAGGAATCCCATCCAAGATTTCAGAACCCCTTCTGAATTAAGTCTCATCAAAAGCACTGGATTCCTACAAAACCTTTCTTTTCAGTGAACTCATTTTCAGATGGAAACATTTAGATGAAAAAGAAGCCCTATTCACTGTTGTCATGCAATCACTTTTAAGGGATTTGCAGACCCTTGTGAGAAAAAACAGACTCCAAAAAGCAAGCATTTATCA
Source organism: Manacus vitellinus (assembly GCF_001715985.3). NCBI lineage: Eukaryota > Metazoa > Chordata > Aves > Passeriformes > Pipridae > Manacus > Manacus vitellinus. Next base: position 5,587,315 of record NW_021940682.1, read on the forward strand.
GCACTTAGCTAAGCTTACATTTCCTTTGGTGCTCCTTTAATGCTGGACATATTTGTTCCCAAAATGAGAGGACCAAGAAAGCCTAATAAAATTTCAAAATGACCTTGAGATATTAGGACCTCAGGGATGCTTTCACTCAGGGAAGGAGATACTGGAGAACATATTCAAGTCAGTTTTGTGGAAATGTATAAATCTACAGCATCTATTAGATGATGAGTTTACTTCAGTTGTGATCAATATTCCATTTATTCCAACCCCTAGGAAACCAGCAAACTCTAGTTCAAGTCACAGATGCAATGGATTTTGGACTCTATTAGGGTATAAAACCAAAGCAATTGTGCTGTCTACAATATTTGAAATGGGATGCTCCAAGTGTATGATGTTGCACTATAAGTCTTTCTGCTGCTCTAAAGGGAAATGTGGACATCAGTTAAACTAGGACAGACTGTGAAAATAGTGTAAATTGGTCACTACTTGTACATAAGAGCAGAACATTCCTCAGTACTCAGACACATGAGCTCCTTTTACTTTGCCAAGATGCTCAACTTCCACCATTCCCTTGGTACCAAAACTCGTAGCAGGGGCCTTGTACAACAGCAGAACTTGAACATCCAGGGAAAATTCTGTCCCTGATTTTGGCTGGAGCTCTACTGGTTATGTCAGAGAGATGGTGGGAAACACACAGCAGAATTCAGCTGTGTGCTGAATTCAACCATGATTCAGCACAGGGCTTTTTCTTACAGAAGCCAGTATTGATAAATCAACAGCTGAATGACTGATCTGACAAACTCCAGGAGGGTGCTGTGCTGTTGCTCACATAGGCACCATTTTACAGCTGAGGCTCTCGAGTATTTACAGTCACTACAAATCCCATAGTTCAATATAGAAGACATTGGTGTTCACTTCTGTGAGTTATTACCTTCTCTGCTTCAAAATATGCGGTGGTTGGTTGGGGTTGTAGTAAGGAATGAAAAAAGGAACTCTATTTTTTTCTGCTTAAAATCAAGTACAAATTTAAAATGAGGTTTAGCAGTATGATAAACTATTTCCCCAGCAATGTTAAAAATTACTAAATTATCCTTTAAACACAGTATTTTTCTCTGTAATACTTATTTCCTGAGAACTTGCAGGCAGTACCTCCTCTTCAAGAGGTTGATTTTTACTACTTTTTATGATTTTTACTACTTCAGTCTAATCATCAATTTGTTCTCATGCATCAGATCTTCTTTGGTAGCAATAATGCCATATAACTTTAGTGGCCAGTAACTTTCATGAGCACATTATTATAATATATATATTATAATGATAAAGTATATACTCAACAAAACATGCTAGTTTTCAGTGAATGTCCATCATGAGGAAAAAAACAAACACCAAACCCCTCATCTGGTTGCATGCTAATTTGAAGAACAAAGTCAAATCATTAATTTTGTATCATTTAATCAAAATTAGCTGTAGAAATCTAGGGTTCTGACCAGTTCTGTGTACTTCTATTGACATGCATATCTGTATGTACATCTAGCAAGGAACATTTGCTTATCATAATCATCCCAAAAGGAAAAGCTCGTTGCTTTGCCCCTTAGAGCAGCAACAGCTTACCTTTAGTTTCCATGTGCATGACAGGAGCTTGCTCACACATTTCTCCAGGGCACAGTCCTGCAGCCAGTCACCAGCTCCTGCCCCACATGTGGTTGGTCACCAAATGCAAGCCAGGGTGTTTTATGCACTATGAAGTGTAAAGGAAACAGTATTCCTGCTACAAAAGCATGCTTAAGTCACAACTCATAACTGACCTACAAATTCCACGTAAAGGCAAAAGGTATTTCATGAAAAAACCCACCTGATTTGAAAAACACCTTATGTAAAAAGAGCTGTGTATATGATGAGCAACTTGCAGGTGAAACAGATCTCTGAGGCCTGTAGAGCTCTAACCAATCAATTATATTCAAATTTGACAGGAAGAAAGGATTAATTGATACATCCATCTTTCCTGTTTTGTGGGTGTTTTACCATGGAAATAGGACTGCTCCCTAACTAAATGTTAGACCTCAAAGAAAGACAAAATTTACATTTCCAAATCAGATTTTTGAGATCTCTGTATGTTTTTTTCATTGCCTACTCCAAAAAAAAAAAAAAAAAGAATTCACAAAAGACAAAAGCACTAAAAAAGACTTTGTTGGGTCTCTTTCACACATCCAAATCTACTGTGGACTCCTGCCAAACCTTTGATTAATGATCTACTGGCAACTACAAACATGTTAAAGCATTCTAATTATGCTTGCTATCTCATCAGATCTAGATGAGACATACATGCTCCCTGAATTTCCAGGACACATCTATACCCGCCTCTAATGAGAGTTGAGGAACTGACAGAAATGATGGAAGATCCAGAAATATTCAAGCTGTGAATGTATTTATGCTGAAGATTATGAGCCGGTTCCCAACTATGAAATAGCTTTCCTCACGTGACTAAAATGCCATCATCTCAGATATTTTATTTCACACTCTCTGTTCCATCTTCATTCCTAAAGCAATGGTGCTCAGCATCATAATATTCTCCCTTTTGGGATTGCTCAAACAACAAGCAGCTCACATCAGTTCCATTTGGATAAAAGGAAAACTTGTTCCTCGGGAGGTTTATGGAAAGGAGGAGTCCAGCATGTTCTGGGCACGGACACCATCCAAGTACAATGGTGGGGCTGAACGTAAATAAAGCTAACAAGAAGTGAATGTTTAGTTCCCTAAAGGAAGGGCAGGGTGTGCAGGCACATCTTAGGAAAATTAAGTCAGCTTAAGCAGCAGCACAGGTGAGCAAAGGGCAAATCAAGCAGCTGGTGCAAAAGATGGAAAGAAAGTTGTTTGGTTAGAAGGATCTCACTGAAGAAAGCAAAACCGAGGAAGAAATATCTATACATATGTAAAGGTATTTGCACCACAGAAAATGGCAGACACCATGAAACGCTGGACATCCAAAACACAAAAGAAAGATAAATGTTTGCAGCATTCTTTTTACCTCTACGGGATTGCAACTGAAAATGACACATTCCTCTATAACATTTGGCATAAAACCTATTTAACACGTATAATCTAAAATAAAAATTGAAATTTGATTCCTAGGCCTTCCCTGCCTACATAACAGAGTTAAACATACAGATACTTCATTGGTGGCACATTGAAAAGATATTTAGATAACAATTTCCCCTCTATATAGGCTTTGCTGCTGCAGAGAACAGTATGATTTTCACAGGTATATATTAGCATAAAAATATTACATCTCAGTGTTCTGGATTTTGTTCAGCTTTTTAGTGCAATTTCAGAATCACATGACCTTATATGTTCATAAAAAAACTCATGTTAATGAAAAAGAACCAAACTTTTCTTTAAGAAATAATACCTTCCATTTTGGTACTCCAAAGAAACACACAAACACTGAAAACTAAGTATGAAAGAAAAAGCTAACTAGTTTCCAAGAGTTCAGACACCTCATTTGTTTTCTCTCCTAAAGTTATATGCCTCAAAATTATTTAGAATGGAAATATTTCCTCTACTTTTGTAAATATAGTTTGCCATAAAAAAGTTAGAATGGAATGAAAAGAAATTAGTAATTAAGTATTCTGAATTATTAAAACAAATTGCAAACTGTTTCCAACTACATAAATATATCTGCTTTCTGTGATCACAGGATGTAACTCAAACCAGAGTTTATATATATAGAAAACCTTACCACAGCATTTCCAATAGGATATTAATAAAAACACTTCATCACAACTGTGGTCAAACTGACAGGCTGTGGAATCCCCATCCTTAAAGATGACCAAAACTCACCTGGACATGGTACTGAGCAATAAGTTCAATCTAACCTCAAAGCTAGCTCTGCTTTGAGTGGTGTTTTAGACCAGACAACCCTGACAAGTCCCCAGTAACCCAATTTATTCTGTGACTCTATCTTCAAGGTCAGCCTTTCAGATTAAGGACAGAAGCATCTTACAACTCTCATGAGCACAGGTTGAAGTTATCATACTTCTAGGATGATTCTTCCTCAAGTTCCACCCACTGTTCTCTTGCCAGGCCGGTTTTTGAAGTGCATCTTACATTGCATGACCACCTCCCCCTGGCCAGTCATAATCCAGGCTTGCACATATTTCCAGCCCCTCTAACATTTTCTGTGAGCATCCATCCTCTCCCACACATCAGAGTACTGAAGGGGGAAGGACCCTGGTGGAATTTTGCCCAAAGAGGAGCTTCTGTGTTCTGTCTCATTGAGCCAATAGCACCTGTACCAGAACTGGGAGCAGAACAGTCATCTCCACATTGTGGTTCAAATGGGAGATATGCAGGTGCAGGAGTCAAAAAATCATGAGTGTGAAAACAGCTGACAGAGTCACAGGCAAGAAGGTGAGATAAGAGACACCTGCAACAAGAGGTAGGAATGATACATATTCATAGGACTTATGCTCTCTTCAGCTTTGCTAGAATTTTTCTTTTTAGTGTTGAAGGTCTTGTTATATTTAATAAGAGAGTTTATTTTTGATTTTGAAAATGACCAATGAACACGATGTGACAGTTATTTTCCTACAGATTATATACTTCATTACTGATGCAGCTTTAATTCCTGAAGCAAATTATCTGCCAAAATGTTAGATGGAGATGGGAAGGAAGAACAGCTCTCAAACAAGGCCAAGTTTTGGATTCTGCACTTTGGTCATAACAACCCCATGCAGTGCTGCAGACTTGGGGCAGAGTGGCTGGACAGCTCCTTGGCAGAAAAGGATCTGGGAGTGATGGTCACCAGCAGTTGAACACAAGCCAGCGTGTGCCCAGGTGAACAAGAAGGCCAAAGGCATCCTGGCTTGTGTCAGCAATAGGTGGCCAGCAGGACAGAGGTCATGATAGTCCTCCTGTACTGGGCACTGGTGTGACCTCGAATCCTGTGCTCAGTTTTGAGCCCCCCCATGACAAGAAAGACATTGAGGTGCTGGAGAAAGCCCAGAGAAGGGTAACGAAGCTGGTGGAGGGTCTGGAGCACAAGTGCTGTGAGGAGGAGCTGAGGGAGCTGGAGTTGTTTAGCCTGGAGAAAAGAAGGCTCAGGAGGGCCTTATCACTCTCTACAACTCCCTGAGAGGAGTTGTAGCAAGGTGGGGGTTTGGTCTCTTCTCCCAGGTAACAAGCAACAGGACAAGAGGAAATAGGCTCAAGTTGCACCAGGGGAGGTTTACATTGAATATTAGGGAAAATTTCTTCCCAGTTGGACTCCATGACCTTAAAGGTCTTTTCCAATCTAAACAATTCTATGATTCTATGATCATAATGATGCAGGTAATATTAACTATTAGCTTTATTCTGGAGTTGATTGTTTTTCTTTTTTTCTTGGTTTAGTCAATGGGCACACAACTGCTGACCTACCTCCAGTGTGAGAAGCACCAAGTGATTACATGTGCTCCCTGATGCCTCTGTACAGTCAGTGTGCAACTCCTGTCCAGTTCTGTGCACCTCCTAGGCTTCATTTTTTATGTTGCAGGAGGTTCCCATGGTTTTTAGCTCATAACCAGACTGTGAGTCTGTGTGCTAGGTAATACAACCCAGTTGATGTGACTGAGTTAGACTGCTATGGTTTACTCCAGTTAGGATTTCATTATCAGTAGTGCTGAGTAAAAAAAACATCCTTTCAATATCCAACAAAGTATTTGCTGTGGAGGCAGTGCCTTTGGGCCATTCTTTTATTTCTGTTTGTTCTGATTTTTACCTGACTGCCCCAATTAAATTAAATATGTTTGTAGAGTAAACACTGAAATAACCTAATCAAAGTAACATTCTCAGCATCATCTGTCATGCCACTCCAAAGCCTTACTCATTAATTACCTTGAACAGCATATAGAAATAAAGTACCATGAGACAGAACAAAAACTGCCGTGATTTTATCCTTCCTAATGAAATCATCTTCATATATCTCCAATGATTTTTTTTATTTTAATTTGCCATAAGCCAAACGATCATACAAATGCAGCCAGCATGGGCCACAGCTTCCTAGCCACAGCCTGTAATTCATCGATGCTTATTAATTAGTGTTTCAAGAAAACCAAACAAAATTCTCATTTCAAGAGCCAATATTATGTTTCTCTGTGGAACTTACTCTTTATGAAGTTATTGTGGTGGTGTAAAAGAATGCAGAGGCTTGTTTTCTGATTCAGGTGCATGTGCATGCACTCACACAAAAGGAGACTGCGTTTTCCTTGGCACTACTGAAGTGTCAGCTTTGGCTTTATTTTATTGTCACTGAGGAATACGCCTCTCTGACTTCATCTGACCTTTAAAAGAACAGTCTGCTAATGCTAATAGCATTCTACTGTGTCTGAAGCACACTATAAAAGTGACTGGCTGCTAGATATGCTCTTACTCTCCATCAAGGAAAACCTTTTTAACTCTGAACGGTGACAGTCAAACCATTGGAGACTTGAGGTTCTGTTAAGCACACTGAAGAGCTGAATTCCCAAACCTTTACCAAACCTCATTGGTCTTTTGACATAGAAGGAAGTCTGGCAAGAGCAGATGTGGGATTTTATGTTTCTTGCTTTGCTCTGTTTGGTTGGTTCAATGTTATTTTTCCATGGGGGAATTTCTGGTCTCTCCCAAGTCTGGTCTGGCTGGAATAGCTACCCTTCCAGGATGTGGGTCTTGCACAGAGGGCCTTCACTAGAACAAGGAAGTGCAGAGTTCATGAAAGTGAACCAAAGTGGACTAAATTTAATAAAATGGAAATATCAGAGTCCTGAATGAGTGATTCCAATTAAAAATATGAGAGAGACTTGACAGTTACTTCAAGAGTAACCTGATCTAGGTTTAGTTCAAGGACTTGGTAAAGAACAGAGCCAGTTCTAATTTTATCCGAACTGATTCACCTATTTGTAATGGCTGTCCTATGTGCTCTAATAACACAGTCCTGTGGAACTTATACCCATGCTGTTACATAGGTTGCAGATTTTTAAGACCCTGAAGGGGTTTTTTTTTCCTAACAAACTGGCAGCTTGGCCAAACATATCTTACTAGTTCCCATTAAGGAACACATTGTGGAGATTCCCTAGGGCAAACAACAGGACAGCAGGCAAGACAGCATGTCTCATAAGGAAAACTTAAAATAGCAGCCAACTCAGAACAAATCTCAGAGTATACAACAGGTTTACTGTATTAAAGGTAAAGAAAACACCAGTGATTGTTAGAACAAAGTAAAGAATTGCAGAACACTTTTTCTCTGAACACCTAAAAATAGAATTACTACTGACACTATTGTCCACTGAAAAAGCAGCAGCATAAAAATAATTGAAACATCACTCATCAGAACAAAAGAAAGTCAGGACTGTATAGTTCAATACTTGCTTTACATTCCTCCACTTCAATTTTTATCGAATTTTAGTTTGGACAAAAAGGAAACTTTTACAGAATTAGAAATCCAGGTGTTTTACCCAAAGAACACCTGCAGCAACATCAAACACTCTCTCCCCCCTCCACATTCCTTGCCAATGCTTTTTAACATTAGCAAAGCAAAACTCCTTTGAAAGGCATCGAGGATGATCCTGCACGAACATGTTCACTCAGCCAACTATGGTCAAATACTAGTGGTGACTCTTCTGATGTGGGCACTACTGATGATTTATAGAGAGACTATTACTGTAGCAGCAAAACATTTACTAGAAACTGGACTGGGGCCACCAATTCATTTCACACAAGCTATTGAAGCAAGTAAAATGTTCTCTTGTCTCATTACTAATTTGAGCCAAAGTTATTTGGTTCCTTTAAATCAGTGTTTCTCATTAGCCTGCTTTGGGTTCAAAAAGGCTGCTCACAATTCTTGTGACAATTTATAAGGCTTTTAAACACTTAGTTTAGTATAGTTCATTGAATAAGGGTTAAAGTAATTGAAACATCCCGGTGAAACACACACGGGCCTTCTTCCAAATTTGTTCCTGTTGCACTTGAGGTCTTGAGAAACAAAAAAGGCAGCTTAATAATGCAAATGGTAATGCTTTATTACTGGCTTTCATCATTCTTTCTGACCATTTATACAGAGAACTGCAAAGAGAAGTCATCTACAAGTATTTTGGTGCAAAGGTGGGCATCCTTTGTCCACAGAGGAATATAATGAAACAGCAGCAAAAGAATATACACATAAAACACAGTGGAACCACCTATTATCTTTAACACAAAGGCACCATGTAAAGCTCCATCTAGACCCAAACAACTGAATCTAAGCATGAAACAGGTCCCTGGTTTCCTAATGCAAAAGTTGGCAACTTTTTCTTACAGATAAGGGTATTCTGGAGTCTAGAAGAAAAAATTGAGCCCTTACCCACTGCATAACAAGCAGTAACAGCATTTGTCTCAGGTTTAGGAAATCCCAATGCAGATCTTCACTCTGCTTATTTAAGAATGTGAATCTTAATTCTTTTTAAAAGAATGTCCTAGCAAATATATTACAGAATTATTGCCTCTCAAAGTTTCCTACTGGAGATACCTCATCATGTATAAATGATTGACTCATTTCAGACCAGGCTTGAATCTCTTTCGTACATCTCTAGTGATTGCCCTAACTGTACCCTCAGCTGTTCCACACTGTATCAAATTATGCTCACCAAGAATATCTCTGACAGGAAAAAAGCCAGGAATGAGTCTATAACCTGGTGGTTGGGGCATTTGCTTCACAGAGAAGCCACCACTTTAAATTACTGAGCTGTTTGAAGCCTTGAATCTGAATCACTCCACCAAGTGAGGGCCCTGGACACCGCACTGTCAGTGGCTGTTTCAGGTTCTGTGTTTTCTGTCTTAACTATAAATTCCATCCCGAAACTAAAAAGCTTCTCCTGCAGAAACTGGCAGTGCTCATTGTTATAAAAAGTGACTCTTATGACACATGCACTTGTTCCAGTTAGACATTCATGCAGTTATATGCTGGATCCAGACTAGATCTGAATTAGGGGACATAATTACTGGTTATTCTGTCTTAAAAATGAGGCTTCTGTCAAAAAAACGTCACCCGCTGCCTTGGTTCCTCCATCTCTGTGTAAATGGGATACCACAAGACTCTGGATGCTCCAACTGTAAAATCTTCTCCTACACACCTGAGCAATATAATGGTAAATATGATGATACCATCTTGGCCACCTTCCTTCCCCACATTTTAACAAGCACACTCTGATGATCATGTTCCTGATCTCCTTTCTCCTCATGCACTGAGGAGCCCACAGACCATGGAACCAGAAAAAAAGGAATAATCAATCTCTCTTGTTAAATTCTTTCTCTCCTACAGCCAAACCCAGGACAGCAGGCCATCCCAAAACTAAGGTTTGCAAGCAAGTTAGGGAACATCACTACCTATGTTTTATAACTTGCAATACATAGCAACATTTTTTAATATATTAAGGTGCTTCTGAAGCAGAACTGGTACTCCAAAGGAAAAAAACCACAACAGATGTCCCAGATGACCTTTTACTGCCATATGTGTAAGCTTAATATCATAAAATTTTACTGCTGCTCAGACACATTCCAGGTAAGTCCCAAATGAATTACAAATACCTACTGGCATTGCAGCATCTATACCTAAAAGACAGAACAACCACTGGCCCAATAAGAGGTGACACACATGTATATCTCATTGGATGAGACAGCCAGACTTTAACCCGCAACATTTAATTTCACGGCTGTAAGCATTAATTTCGCTTAAAATAAATCCTGAACCCCAGTTTGGAGCACAGTGTTTCAGCCAAGTGAGGTAACCAAGTAAGAAACCCCAAACCTCCATTAGGCAAAATTCAGTCACCATCTGTAAGAATACTTGCAGAAGACCTTTTCTCACTCAAACAGGATACTTGAGTGACTCAAGTAATATGCCCTTAGTTTATATTTGTGCTACATCAACCAGTGCCTGAGGGAAGTCTCCCAACATGTACTGTAACTGCACAAATAGATTTCGTTCCTTGGTATGACTGTTAAAGAAGAAAGATGACTGTTTAGGTGGAAAGACTGAAGGAAAGCAGTAAAATAAGGAAATGCCCAGGGAAGAAGAGCTTATAGTTGTTAGTTGTTCCCCGCCCTCACCACAGCTAAGTTTGGTTTTGACATGAAAGTCCTGTTTGAAAACATTGAAATCTGTGTGGTTACACCAGTTTACACAGCCTGAGGATCTAGCTCCAAAGACTGGGGATTGCTTGGGATTCTTTATTGTAAACCGTTTCATCCTCACGAAATAAACTCATCGCCATAAGAGTCTCAGATGGGCAGAAATGATCTCATCTCACTGGCCGTCCGTGAGCTGTAATTAAATAACTTCTAGTAGGAGTCCTGAGGCTCCTGCCTGGTTTTAATTGTGTTTTCATTAGAGCAAGCACTGCTATTGTCCAAGCCGACCGCGAGTTCTGCGGCGTGGCCTGAGCTGCCTCTGCAGAACCTACGGGCACTGCAGGCTCCAGCTGAGCTGTTACACCTAAAGAACCCAAATGGTACCGCTCCAAATGGGTACGGTTCAGTTTAAAGCTCTCTGATTTAAAAGGAAAGCAACGTAGTTATTTCCTTCTTCTACTCTATACTGCCAAAAGAGGAATAATCATGCTAAGCCAGGATGGGGGAAAGCAGCCTTATGCAGCGGACAAATGGCACTTGCAAATACATTTACGAGTCTCATGATACCACTCGAGTAATGCAGGCACAATATCCTTCCTTGGAGAGGGAAAAAGAAGGAGGATACTGGAACAACACACCTTCCAGTTGCAACCTGGCAAAGAAAGGAAGTAGTCTGCACATCAGGTCTAGGCTATGCAGTTTTGGTTTAACATCTGCTGCAAGAGTAGATTTTCCCCTAAAGCCGCTGCAGTTATTAATATTGAGAAAATAGGATTATTGCCTGAGCAGCACAGAGATGAAAAACTGTTTGTATCTGCAAGCTGTCTGCTTATTTAGAAAGCATTCAAGACCATTTCTTCTTGATAATGTATATGAAGAACAACTTTGGGAAAATGATCCTTTTGCACTGTTTTTTAATTTCTTTTCCTCCCTACAGATGACTTGTGATTTTTTCTAAGTGATACAGAGCACGCAAATTCTTGCATCTTCCCACCACATGCATGGGAAAGGTTTCCAAGAGATTACATTCAAGGATTCCAAATCATAATATTAGAATAATAAAGAATGATTTGGAGGGTTTCCTACCACAGGAAGCTTGCCCTGAAGTACACAAAATCAGCTATTGCTATTACATGCAGAGGTAAGTGTCTCTCAGGCTGTTTTTATTTCATATCCTAGCTAGAAGAAACTGGAAAACACTTGAAAGGGAAAGTGGATGAAAATACTGGCCCTGATGATGGTTGCTAGGCACCAAGCAATGCAGAGAGGACTACTACTGGCCAAGTTTCAAACAGATTTAGATATTGTCCTAATGAACACAGAGTGTCATTATAAACCAAGGCCCTGCTTTAAATAATTTTGCCCAGATGACTGAAAAAGGAAAATAATTTCATCTTGGCTAACTCTTCAAAATCAGATACAAAACCCAGGTAAATGAGCACAGTGACAGTTACAAACACAACTCATCATACTCAATTCCCAAATAAAGGAAGATTAAATAGCATTCAAGACTCCTCCTGAGCATAAATCGGGATGAGAATCCTAATCCTAACCTCATCCCTGCCAGGCAGCATGTTCCCCAAAAGGGACACTTCTGTGTGGCAAGTTGTACCACACCAAGAGGCATTTCCAGGGGAGCTGCAATCCTTTTGAGTCTGGCACAAGTCCAGGGTAAAATGTGCTTACCGTAAAAAAGATCAGAAAGAGTCAAAGAATTGTAAAATAATCTCGGATGGAATAATCTAGGAGGTAATGTGATCCAATCTCCCACTCAAAGACAGCCCCTGGGCTCAAAGTAGACTTCAGGTCTTTAAACAATTCTGTCATTTCAATTAGATTCAAATTCAGAGTCTGCACAGTTTGGGGATTACTTTTTTTCTTTTTTTTTTTTCTTTTTTTTTTTTTTTTTTGCAAGTGCAGGTCTTTGATCACAGTTATTTTTGTGGATGCTTGATGTTTCCTAACCCTTCTCTGCGATTTCTCCTCATGTTTTAGATCTAGAGATGGGAAACAATATCTTAAATCATCCCAGATTTTGAAACATAGATACAAACTTCTCAGTTTTTGTCCATGTGTTCAAATTGCTTCTGTGAGAATAGTTTGATTCTGGTCCTTTCATTTTCCCTCTATATGCTGATTATTACCATAGGTACTTAAAGAGAAGTACTTAAAACTCAGCAAACTGCCACCACTCCAGTCCAAAAAACTCCAAATAATCCTGAGCCAGTCAAGGAGCAGATCAAACTACATCAATCTACAAACACATGGAAGAGACATACCTATTCCAAAAGTTTTATCTTCATTTGAGCCTGTACTAAATTTCTCTGTTAAAAAATGTTTTTAATAAGCAATTTCTACAATATTTTCTGCAATAAAAAATTCTCTAGGTCATCTGCTACTAGAAGCACAAGTCTCTGTTTAAATAATCAGTTATCTTACATCACATCTTCAGAGTATTTTATTATTTGTATTTATCTCACCATCTTTTAATAAATATTATCTTGAGGTTGTGTCATAACTTGTGCTCCAATCTACTAATGGTGTTTGGACAGAATTTCCATTTTTTAAAAGTTTTTTAGGCTTTAATGAATTAGTTCTCCTCTATGATTTATTGTGTTTAACTTTGTACCTTTATTTTGTTATTCAATTTACTCTTGTAGCAAAATGCATGTAAACAGCCTTCTCTGGGATAATTTTATAGTTTCAGTTTTCTCTTTTTTTTTTCCATCTAACTTTCAATAGCTCTGCTAATAAATTAGAGTTCCCCTGCTTAATAGCTGAATTACTCCTCGTCCTCTGCAGAGAGGGCTGGTCTATGAATTTCTGCCATTAGAAACAGGTAAAAAATACCATCATTATAAGAAATAGTTATCAGCCTACTATCTCCAGCTTCAACCAGTTTTTTGGCTAAGTAATGATCCTGACAGCAGCAGGGAACAGAAAGGAGCAATGGGGCAGTTGAGAGCAGCAGAGGGACAGTCATTCCTGGGACCTGCACTGACTGGAGCAGCTGCAGGACAGGGGCACTGTGCTCACTCCTGCCACAGGCAGGGAGGAAGAAGAGTCTGATTTCATAGGCAAACCTAAAAACAGTTCAATAGGCCAATAACTTGGATTCTGTATTCCTAAGTTGTGCCTATTTGCCTCCATTGACCCCTACAACAAAATTTTAAGTCCTCCCTCTTCCTTTATGTGCTCCAAAATCACATACTTATTATACTGAAAAAAATTAATTTTAAACTATATTTAAATTGATTTTAATCTCTTGTCATACAGGACTTTTCATTATTTAGAGTCTGGCATGATGTGCCCTACTTCTGCTATTATTACTTGTATTCAATCATATTTGCAACCAAAGGCAAGAGTTTGTAAAGCAACTCCTTGAAGTTACCACTCTACTCCTCTACTTTGGCACCTACAGTAGTGGTTTAATTTTCAGAAGTGCTGACCATGCTGCTTCTACCAGAATGAAGAATAAAGACTACTAAATTCCATTGGGTTTTTTTTAAGAAAGTGTGATTTTCAGAGTTGATTCGACGTATTTTCTTTTCTTTTCCATGGTACAGCTAGAAAATTCGATAGGTGAAGCAGAAAAGCCCGACTAAGCAAATATAAGCTTTTATACCTATACTGGAATTCAGAATTCAGTAAGACTTTAAAAGAAACACAAAGGAATAAAATGTCTTTTAGATCTGTGCAAACTGGTACGAGGAAAAATATTTTCCTCCTCAGACAAGGTTTTGCATCATAATGACTTTTCCTCTTCCACTCATCTGTTCAGACACCACTACAGTCCCCTACCCAAGGAAGGACAGGGCACAAGGAAGCCAATACCTTTTGTAGTCTGGCAGTGGCAATGTACTCCTGAAGCACTCTAGAGCTCACTACAGCACTACTGCACACTCATTTTTAAAATCCCATGTTCCCATCCTGAAATTCAAAATCCCTCTTAGATTGCACCTCACATGGTGCAATAATAGCTATATTCTTCTTATATTTCTATTGCTACTATAGAATTCTATTCTATAGCTCCTATACTAACATATAAGCTATGTTCTTCCTTCCTAATACCAATGTACAGGTAAGAGTTTGTCAAGAATACGAATTTTGACATTCCAGATCAAAGGCAACAATATTCAGCATACTGAATTTCAACCACAGGATGAAAGTTTCACCACCACGATTCATAAGAAATCAGAGAAGAGAATAATGAACTTATCCTAAGAACTCATTTAATATCCAGTACAGTCAATTAATTGTTCTGGTCTGATAACCTATTTTGGGTAGTGGCCAGGTTCTCAAATTTCATAGGAAAGCACAAAATCTCCATCATCCTCTTGGATGAGATTAGAAATTTCTGAACATGTTGAAATTACAGAGATTCAAGGAACTTCACTGATTCCCACAGGCAAACCTCTTATGTCAAAGTATGTGGCATAATTAAACTATGATAATCATTACTTCCCTGCATTGAAGTCCAGCTGCCACACTGTTTTATCACAAGTCCTACAGTTTAACATCTTTATAAGCATTTCACAAATTTCTGCACACAGTTACATGTGAAGAAAACAAAAGCACTTGTATTGCTAGCAAGTATGCTTGTCCTTAACACAATTACACACGAAAAGTTTATGAAAAACAAAATGAAGGTAAATCATGTTCAAGGTCTTCTTCCTTATCCTGGCACAAACCAGAAGCTGCCCCCAGTCAATCAGTTAATTTTACCTAATGTAGCTGGAAGAGTGTCAGGCCTGTCAAGGAGATAGACATGCTCACACCTCTTCTCTGCCAGCTGCACAGCTCTTCCAAATGACTTGTGGAAGAGTCTGTCTTAATCCACTGCTGTGTCAGAACAAAAAGTCTTTGGGACAGTGACTCATTGCAATGACTGAAGTTGAATTATTACATTATTTTATTTTATTTCAATCACTCTGTGTCTAGAGGAAAACTCACATTCTCCATCCTGCTCCTACATCAATATCTTATACCATGTAAATCTGTAACAAAAACCTCCCTCTAAGTTTCAGACTTCAGGAATGGGATGCAAAATTTAAAGTGTATATATCCCATTTGCTGCCAGAGGTTGAGAAAGGGAGGATAAAACAGTACTGCAAGGGCTACAAAATATGGATGCAGCTTATCTTGATGATTCCATTCCAAATTCTAGTTACAAATTTATCATAGCCCACAGTTCTTAAAAAACTTAGCTTCATTCAATCTGGAATTGTTATCCACCTGTAAAGTATCTGAAGGCAATGAGAGAATAGAGTCCTGATGCCTACTGTTCCTTCTCTCAACCTAATCCACTTTCCTGATTTACTTTTAATTCCCACACCACAAGATTGGAAACTTTTGGCAAATTGAAAAACATAACCCCTTGGCCACAGTCTCAAACCAGCCACTCAAAGATTAATTTCAGACTACTGTGGCTATATCCATGATTCTTGGTGCTTGATCAGTTTAAGCTGTGACAGTTCTCAAACATTAAATCACAAAAACTAAAGAGGTTTGGGCACAAGGAGAACCTGAATAAAAAAAATCTAAGCAAAAATTGTATAGAAAGTGGACTGGGTAATTACAGTGGCAATGTTCTTCCATTCCAATCCTCAGTTTCCAGTATGGGGCTAGATACACAAGTTATGAACACTTGCCAGCAATGTAACATAGTAGACTCATGACATTTATTCCAGGGAAAGAGTTCATAAAGCCAGGGCAAAATCACAGTTTATAGGTTTTTCATTTTTGTTTGGTTTACTTTGCTTTAAACTAACTTTGTACTCCTCTAATTCATTTTTTATCTTACATTCATTAGATACAGGTGAAAACATATCTATCATAATTCAGAGCTAACTTTATAAAGCACACAAAAATTCCAGTGACATCCTTATATTCTCATATATTTTGTTTTGAGGCAGTGGTACTTTATCGTACTTCTAGACATGCAAGGGGCAACAGATAATTTTTCTCCCAATTGTACCATGTCAGGAAACATACCTTAAAAATAAAAATTTACATTTTACACCGTCAAATACAGTGATATGACAGAGTAATCCTAAACCCCCTCCTTCTGTTTTGGTAAATTTGCACAGCTTAAGAAATTGAAAATGCTCTGTAAACTCAGGCATTCTTAAAAATAGACACATCAAGCAGTAAGTTGCTATGATATATGTCACTTGCTATTATACATGTCTCTGGCATCAAGACAGCTCCTGATACTCAGATAAACTCACTCAGATAACAGCTTGTATTGATAGACATATTCTCTGTTCACATTCGTGAAAAATAACCAAGCACCTGAAGAAAACTTTTTGAATTACACAGGATTGCTTCTTCCAAGCACTGCGCTGAAAGATTTGGGGCAGGAATCATCTTTTAATCTCTGTAATGCTTAGCACAATGAGGTCTGGCCTACCTCTAAGGCTCCTAGCAGCTTTTATTCTTTAAATAATTTTGCTGCAGTCTAATGGCAGAGATGGCACAGATCAATCTATGCACTACTCCACGCTGCTAAATGCAAATGTGCTGTGCTGCTCAAGTGTTACTTTGCTGTGTGGCTGCACTCACTCAAGACAGCAAACCTGAGATGCCAAGCTTCACCTGAATCCATATGGAAGACATTTCCATCAGGATACACAAAATGCTTCTAGAATCAGCTCCAGCCCATTGGAATTCAACCTTCTCCTTCAATCCTGACACCCCTGTCAGAAGCAGACTGTTACTGTACTGCTTTCACCTGAACAGTGATGACCACAGACCACCCTCCCAAACACACCACAGACACACTGTCCCAAACACTGATCTATGGTCAGAACTAGTATTTTGCCAACTGTACCACAAACCTTTGTATCAGTAAGGAAGGAACATAGCACCTCTGAGAGCATCAACATAATGTAAAAACAATAAGTCAACTCACAATTGTTAACAATTCAAAAATCCATATTTACACATTATCTTGCTACTGTTATTTAATGTAGTTCAATGCTGCTTTAAAAAAAATTCAGAACAATATTACTAAATGCAGCTTCCTTCTTTTTCCCAATAAAGTTATTTCAAGAAACAAGCACCTAATTTTATTGTTAATGACTATTTTTCTGCTAAAGACAATTTAATTTGGAGAGGAACAGAAACATTTTCTTTTCCAGTTTTAAACTGATCTTTTAAAAAGTGACTATCAGTGATAATACACAGAGCCTTTTCAGAGCCTGTAGTGTTATTCATACAATTTAGGTCATATATATTTTTACTGGATTTATTTGTGCTGGTTGAATTAGGACTATAAGCTTGAGTCACTTACCGGAAAGTTTCAACTCAAGGATTTTTATAACTATTTTATAACTCCTTTGTCCTATGTACCATCAGAGTCTTTTCAAAAGTGTATAATTAGTTTTCTAATAGAACTGAACTGCTTTTGATAGAAACACTATATTAACTATTACTAAAATGACAAAGGCATTGTCATGATACATGCACTTATAATTTACAAGTGCAAAATACTATAACCCCTCACAGATGATATTTATGTGGGCTCTGTGACCTTCTCATGACATTGTTAAAATTGTTCTCTTTAAGAAGTAAGTGTCAAACGGGAGCTGATGCCTGTCCTAAATGCAGGTACCTAACTCAAATGCAGGAAGTGACAGCAAATGCCCTGAAACAACTAACTAATATTACTAATTTCCTTATTAGTTGTGACTGGATGATTACTTTTTCATGACAATTCTACTCTTAAAAAAAGTTGTGAAATGAGGAATGATATAACAAGACAGGTTCTGTCAGAATTCTAGGCCATAAAAAAAAAAAAAGGAAAAAATCTGAGATTCTGAGAAGTTCACTGATCCACAGAGTGGCCTATGCCAATCACATCTGCTGATACAGAGAGCACAAGGGTCAATTAGGAGTCAAGCAGATCCATCCACAGATTATGTAACAGCAGTTCTTCTTGCCTGTCCTTAGAAATTCAGAACTGCAATTCCAAGTTGCACTAGATTATTTTAACATCCTCAGGAAATCAGTAGCAACCACTAGCGGTCCATAAAAGAAACCTTATCAACAAAAGATAAATTTAACAGCAAAATTTTACAGAAGCCTGTGTACAGAGAAAAGTATCCTGATTTGCAAATACATCAATGCCTGGATTCTAATGGCATTCTGGTGATATATTAGTGTTCTGAAAAAAAAAACCCAAACCATTTTCAGCTTATTTTTATTGGCTTTCAGAATAATTTTGCTGAACTGTCTTCCTAGAGAATCTGAGCAATGCCAAAAACTAATGCAAAACCAGCAGGATATTTTCCAACAGAAAGAATCAGCATCCAGACCTCCAATTCAGACAACACTAGAGATTGACCTAGATGCCACAGAGCTCCTCTCAGGCTAGTTCCTGAGCCCAGGGAAATTTCCTTTTGTTACTAATACAGAGAATTAATGCAGCCATCTCAAAATTCTCACATATCTAGGCTTCCATGGGGTGCAGTATGGTCTCTCCACAGCTGGTAAACTGGCTAAGCCACCTTGGAAAAATATCAGATTGGTGTTGTGCTTCCTATACAGAGAAAGTGAGAAGACTAAAAGGGAAGCAGATACCCTGTTAAAGTAGGGTAGAACACCCCTACGAGACTAGAGCTGGCACTTGTTGATACTGTGTGTGAGGAGTAAGCACAGCCTGTTCCTGTAAGCTGTCTTCTAAGAAAGTTCCCCAGTCAGGAACTTTATTGGAAAGGCTAAGAGGATTCTGTTCCAGTAAGGTTTCTGAGGCCTTAGAGAGATCCATTTTTTCAGATATCTAGGACACTTATATCTGGACTCAAACTGGCTAGGGAATTGATGAAAATAGGGACAGTATCTAGACCATGCTGCTAGGTCTGTTTTCCTTGGAGAGAGGCTGAAATGCCTTGGGTCCTGCCATCTCCTTCACAGTCCTTGTATGTGACTCTCCACCGAAAGCTCCTTGAAATAAAGCTACTGAAGGACACCATGAATATAGCAAAAACTGTCACAAGTCTGATGCTGAATTGTCAGCTTCTTTGTGACCCTACACTGCCAAGACTCTAATGCACTATTCGTAGCGTCACTTCACAGATTTCCAACTTTTCTTGCTTAACTACAATGTGAAAACAAAATCAGATTTAAACCCCCATGTTTTGAATAGAGGGATAAATCACATATGAACAAACCAACAACATCTCCCTCCCCCTTAATTTCCAGCTGAGATTACCATCTCAGCTTAATTCCTCTCTTCTAATTCTTTGTACAACCCTGAGATGAAGAACTTTTGCTGACTACTCTTTCACAATTACTGAATTCCCAAAGTAAATACTTCTTTATTTAAAAGGAAGACCATTTTACCTTCAGTACTTTGGACAATGCATGACAGCATCCTGAAAGATTCAGAAAAGCACAGAATTTAGTTTTGCTGTTAGCAATGCCAAGTTAATATATGCATGAACAGCATTATCACATGCCAGGAATCACTGGTGGTTTTGGTTTACAAGACTTTGACGACCAGTCTAATTAAAAACCAATAAGAGGAAATTAAAGTGATGTTCTTGAGAAGAATTCTGCCACATGAAGGGATGCGAAAGTAGAAAATTCCCTGTGAACAGTTTTATCAGTCACATTCAGATTTCATTTCCCAAATTAATTCAGATTTAAGTCCACAATACATATGAAGCCAAACATTATTACCAACAAAATTAGCAATTTGAGACAGAAGGGCATTTTCAGATGTCTACCTGAGTTTTGTGGCTCCTACATTACTGTCTCAGGATGAGCATCTCATCTGACAACCTTAAACCTTCCTCTTTCCTCAGATTTAATTGTAATAACAAGCCACAAATCTTCAGCTTCACTTACAATTGTCATTATGTTACAATTATGCTTGTTAAACCAAATTCACTAAAAGGTCAGGCTGGATGGGGCTGTGAGCAACCTGGTCTAGTGGGACAGGTGTCCCTGTCCATGGTAGGGAGGTTGAAACTGGCTGATCTTTAAAGTCCCTTCCAACCCAACCCATCCTCTGGCCCTGCCAAAGACTACTGACCTCTTTTGAAGGCATGTACTCAAAGTACATTGCTTCCTTTTCTTTCCTTCCCCTCTGTTGCCAGCAGAAGGTTGGCCACAAAACCACAGAGCAAAATCTTGGACTCTTTCTGGGTTTTGAATCCCAGAGTTCTGATCTTCAGACTCCCCCACCCCTCCAAAAAAAAGAGTTCATCTAACTCAGTACTGTGCCTCTAGAAGGGACCACAGTCAAAACCCAAAGGAAGACCAATGACAGGACAGGTTTGTATCTGTCCTGCATACTTCTCCCAGTCTTCAATTATTTTCAGCTTAGGGGATTTCCTCAGCTTGATGCAGTTTATCTAATTATCAACCCTCAAGGGACCTTACTTCAAATTCTTTTTCTGTTCTCCCCCAGAGTTAATGTAAACTTTCTGCATTCTTATACAACAGTAATACTTCAGACTAAACCTCTTGATTGTTCATGAAGTAATGTCAGAGGGGAATGGTACAAAGAATGAGTCATTTCTGTCTCCTGACTCAACTTTTCTCCGGGAATTATATTCTCCTGTGAGGCCATAGGGAATAGGTGGAAAGTATTGCTCCTTGCAGAAGTCAGTCAATCAGCTCCCAAGTGGAAAAATTCATAATAAGTGATCAAAACAAAAGATTTTACTGAAAGTCATAAAAGGCTGCTTATGTGCTGGTCATTTTCCATCTTTAAAGTGTATATACTTCTCTATGATTCACTGAAAGCAGACTGGAAAATGAATTTTTGCTCACTGAAACAAATCACCTGGCAGCAAGAAAATAACCTACCAAGAACTCAGCCTATTTATCAGCAGTCCAGTGTAAGATTATTTAATGTAAACTACCTTCTACTGTCACAGGATTATGAGTATCTCAGCATTAACAAAATAATTTAGGTTGAGAGGGAGTATTGTATCTGATTCATGTTTAGCACAGACTATAATCTAAAATGAAGTCAGGAGTCTACTTTTTTTTTTAACAGAAAACAATGAGGTAATGAGCACATTTTAATTTTTAAGTAAATAACATCCATGTGAGAATACAGCACTTTTGCTTTCCTCCTGTCTCTTTTCTCCCTGCTCTGGCACTCAGTGATGAAAATAAAGACAAGTATAAATCCCTAAATGCCATCAAGGCAAAACTGTCCCTGAGAGTCTGGCATCATGCCCAGGATTTTACTCACTCCAAGACAAGTGATGTTCTCTTCAGCTAGGATTTATCCAGTCTCATCGATAAATACCTCAAGCATGGTCATTTGATGGATATGATGAGATTAGATTCCAAAACATTTAGGTCTGTATACAGTATTTTGCTATTGTAAAGAAAATGGCAAATATCCTGAAGCAGGAACAATTTCTTCTTCTGGCATTAAATGTCTGAACAAATTGTTGCACAATCCTTGTTGGTTGGGCCTAACAAGGGCTTTTAAAATTCACTCGGTGCTTTTTCCTGTGCATTATTCTATGAGCCACTTTCCCCTCAGTGTTTGCTTTACAATCATCACCCCTTTACTCACTTTTGTATGACGAGGGAGTGTATGTTTTTATCTGTGTCTTAGAAGCAAGATTTGGATTCGCTTGCAAGCTTTCAGTTCTTGCTTTTCTGATTTAGACCAGGGTATCTAAAATAACAGGTTTTAATATGGCAAGTAAATACAATGGACTCAGAGCTCACAGTCAGTCTCTCTTGCTCTCTAGTCCAATTAAAATGTGTTTATTGATAGCAGAACAGCATAACTACATGATTACTTGTATATAACACGGGGCTCCAGCAGGTACAATGGAGAGAAGATGGAGAGACATGACAGGAGTAGCCAAACAGCAGAAGAAACACAACATGTTGTTTGCAAGCTGTTCAAGCAAGACTTACTTACCAACTGAGATCAACCTGCATGTTTCCAATTTTGCTAAAGCAGTGCAGGCTTAAGTGTATTTATCAGAGAATTGGGAACTATTGAACAGTGTGTTTCAGCATAATCAAAAACAAAGGTGTATGTCTGGGGTCAGGGAATGCAGGTCAAACTTATCAGACTGTCAGTACATATTGGAGAATAACAGTTATTCTGGGTGGTTTTCAGATCACATGCAAGGTCAACTGAACACAAGCATCAGGGCAAATCTTTGGGTAACATGGCTAATAAGATTCCAAAGGATGCCCAATGAGTTATTAACTTTGATGCTGTGCTAGGGGAGAGCAATAATTAAAACTTTATCTACCTCCAATGGCCATCCTTTCAGGAGAATTAAAAAAAAAAAAAAAAAAAAAAAAGAAGTATTGTCAGGAAATAGTGAAAACAGGAACAATTACGGTCCTTGTAACAGAGACAATCAAACCATGACTCGAGCCTGATCTGTCAGAATTTACATAGTTAGGAAATACATTTTCATTCTTGGTGTAAATTCATACAGCAGTAGAAGAATATATGGAGGGAAAAAACCCTCTATATTTTTTTTAGGTTACATTATTCTTAAGCAGCTTTAAATGAGAAGTGAGGTTGTCCTTATAAATATGCTGTACACATCTTCCCTTTGCTTGATAGAGAAGTTACTGCTTTAATTTATAAGACCAATGGAAAGTAAGACTGGGTGCTTGAAATCATCACCTCCCACTTCACAATATAGTCTGATCTATGGAATCTGCCTCAGACTGTAAGTTTGTGCTTACCTCTGGGTCCTGCTATGGTCTAGTTCATTTGGTCTCTCCCTAGTCCCACAGGGTCAGACATACTTTCAAGAGGTCATAGGCCACTTATTTTAAGCAGTTCAATGAAAAAGGAATAATTTTCAGCTCCCTATGGATTTTCATGCTTTCAAAAGGTCAAAGGCTCTGCAGAGCCCAGTTTGCCTCGTGGGCTGGAACAGTGAAGGCACATCAGTTCCTGTAGCCAGAGGCACACAGAGCACCATGCTTGTCACCAGATTCGGCTGCGCTCAGCTCTCTGCCCATAGATGCACATGCATTGATTAGAGGCAATTTTTAACACTCTCCTGATCAAAGCTCAAACAAACAGTTACCCTTGGGAGGGCAGTGAAAGGCCTTACCTGCTCTGCCACTGTTCCAAGAGCATAACAGCCTTCTTTTCTGCACAGCTTGCCCAACGGACCCGCTACGTCCCACTGAGACAGGAGGGAAGGTGCAAGGAATAGGAAGAGGCAACTCCTCCCACACACTCAGCTGCTGCTGGGTCTGCACACAAAGGGGAAGCCTCCAGCCTGGTGCCTGTTACCCTGAACATCCATGTCAGTACCAGTGTGTACTTTTGTTAAAGACTGGGAATAACAGGGACAAGACCTACCACAGGCTTTCAGTTGATATAAGCATCACCCAGAAACGTCCATAACCCTGGCCCACATGAAGATCTCAGAAGTGGATCCTAGCAAAGGTGGAGCCACGCTCTTCATAAGCTCTGCTTCAATGTATTAGTTCAATAGAAGCATTAAAAAAAAAAAAAAAAACAAACAAGTCCAAGGCTTACTGAAGAACCACTGATACAAAAATCCTGCTTGGTAAATTATTATTCTATTAAGAAAAGGAAAAAAAGTCTATTTTATTAAGTTATCATCCAATGAAACATTTCTTTGTGTTTTATTAATAAGCAGCAGTGGCCATGCAAGCTGGGAGCCATGTCAGTTCAGGTCTGGATGGTGAAAGGAGGGAATGAACCACAAAAGACTCTGACTGTTTTAAACATACTCCTTTAGATTCACACCAGAGCCCAACAATGTCACCTGTCTACCGTGGAAAATGACTTGAAGTAACCAAGGTGAACAGAGGAGAGAAACACATGAGCAGCAGCTTGAATACAAGCTGTGATCCCTTGAATACAAGCTGTGATCTCTCTTCCTTTGGAAGGGGGATCAACATCTCTGTGGTCTCCTTTTTCAATACATACTGAAATGTGAAAGCAAAGGTAAACATTTCCAAAAGGAACTGTCAGCCAGGACTGAATTTATTTCAAGAGCTATTTATCAGAAGTACTTCCAAGGTTGTATCAGCAGTTACTCCTCTAAAATACCACATTGCATTTTCCCTAGATTAGCTCCTGCTCTTTATACCTTTAAAATGCCATGTCCTTCCTATAGTCAAATCCTCTGCACAATGACTGCTAAGTACAGGTCCAAAACTTAGCAGAATTAGACCTTCTGAAAGTTACAAATACACTTCAGCATACATATTTTCCTTCTCTTTCTTTCACTTCATAAGATTTGAGTACAGAAAGATCAGAAATAGTCAAACACATTCTCCTATTAATGGCCTCTGAAAGGCTAAAACATTCAACTTTGTTGCTTCTGCTTCTTCCTTTTTCCCCTATGAGTTGTCAAATACTTGCATCCAACAGCCTGATGTGTCAAAAGGAAAACAAAGCAGCAGCAGTGCTGGTTTTATCATAGGGACAATGAGAAGTGGAGACAAAGTAGATCTGGACATTAATATTTATATGCAATACTGGGGGAAAAACAAACAAACAAACAAAAATCCCAAGAAGAGGAAACTGCAATGTAATTTTTAAGTCTGTTGTAAAATGTGTTAAACATTTAATTTGAGTAAGTAAAGAGTAATGCTGTAGTATGAACTGCTATAAACAAGAATTTATTTGTGTCAGGAGGAAAACATAACACACACTCCTGAGATGGATAAAAACTGTATAATTGTCAAATGAGAAGTGGGATACAATGAAAACATTAAATAAAGATAGGAGCTGTAAAATAGCCAGTGACTTGATTCACAGCTAAGATTTGGTTCAGGTTGAATAAGGGAAGAATATATCATGGTTATTGACTTATAAAAATTAGGATACAAGTTGTTTGGTTTAAAGATTTATCAGATTCTTGCTGGTAGAAATCAATGCAACACAAGATGTATGCCACAGTTGCACATCCAGCCCAGACACTTACTTGCAGATGCCAGCTTTTAACTCCCTACTTTGACAAACAGCACCGGATTTTATAGAAAACTCCAGATGAAAATACAGTACCACTCCAGTTCCTATAGCTGCACATGATTATTCAGTATTTACACAAGCAAATGCTCAGTTAGCTTCTTGGACTCAGGAGGCACCTGAGGCTTTTAATGGAAGTGGGGAAGCTGGAAATCCTGTTTCCTTTCCTTTGTTGCAAGGATGGCAGTGATTTTAAAGAGCAGAAACAGCAGACTTCCTTGTACTTGTACAGATTGCAAAACAATCCTTAACAGTTAAATGTCCCAACACCTGTCACCGCAGTGATACCAATCTCATGTGTGTTTGAGATCTTCCTTTGTCATTGTTATGATTTAGCATTTACAGCTACAGGAGCTGTGCATTCTCGTCCATGTTATTTCAACTCGCAGTCCTTCATCTCAGCCAACTACTCCTGAAGGGCATTGATGTGCCTTTTGTTCACATTCAGACATTATCTTGGTGACCATAATGAGGAGAAGCTTTCTGTTTGTTTGTTTTTAAATACAAGTTTAGATTGTGAAACAATTATGCAACTAGATCTTTAAAAATCTTTTGTGACCACATGTTTGGCAGCATAATCTCATCTAAACAGGGATTCTTGTGTTAAAGTGACTCAGACAATAAGGTCACACAAGGATAACAGAACTGTAAGTGGTTTTCAATGGATAAAAATAATAATAATAAAATTACATGCAAGTTCTGCTTCTGCATGAGGTTTTATATTTGAGGGGATGTAATAAAGCTAAAACATTTAAAAACGTCCACATAAAAAGCATTCATCGTGCTTCAGATCAAAGAGTAATAGTGAAAGATTAAGCACATTTATTGTTAACTAGAAAAACATTTCAACATACCAGATGAAGATAATCATATGCAAAAGATATTCGCTTCAGTTTCTAATATAAGCTACCTAAATACAAATTTTACAAGCAACAGACAATAGCAAACCAGCAGAAGAGGATGAATTCCAAAACCCCAAATTCTCCACCAGTGCAAGTTTATGAGGACAGCCTGAAAAACAGTTGCATGCTTGCCAACAAATCCATACGTGCCATTTCCATTCTGGAAAGCTTATACTGTGGGAGCTGGGCATCTTGCTCGTGCCATCACCAAATTTAATGCATGGGCCTAAAGTGGTGACACCACTGTTAGAGAGACTCTAAAGAAACTGTATAGCAGCAACCTCAGGAGGGTAACAGCTTTCAAAGAGCAGGTGTGTTCCCTTGGCCAGCTGTTCAGCATCCAAGCCTAAAGTAGTCTCCGTGGATAAGCTCATTGTGAGCACCGAGACATTAATTTATATCACACACGTATAAAACTCTGAAGCTGTACACCATTAAAATGTCTCAGTGGAGCAAAATATGCATTCCTTAGTGTCCCACAGATCATCACAAATTATTAAGGTTATAGCAAAAAGTTAGAAAAACACTGTTATCCAAAAAGGGTCCAGCTCCCTCGCCTAGGCTTAGCTGAAACAGAACTAGCTAAGGATATCTTAAGGAGATAATCCACTGTGCCAACTTCCCAGCATCTACCAGAAATGCAACATACTGAAGAGACATTAATTTCGTGCTGCTTACTGGAAGTCTTTCCCTAACTGGTCAACTCCCAACATCATCATCTTAACTGAGAAATATCTTTGCTAAGTAAAGGCTTTTCATGGTTTTCATACAAGAAGAAAAGAGATTTTCTTCCACGAGGTTGTAGGCAAACTCAATCATAATTGCCCAGCACATTTCTCAAGGGTCAAATTCATGCGTGGTCTTAGCTTGCTTGGAAGTACAGACTGTCATTCAGCCAGGAGGACTGAAGAGCTGCTATGACATACAGACCCTCATGCTTTAAGAGTTAGAAAACATGGGGAAAAAATAGGAATTGTCCTTGAGAGGAACAGCCCGTCAAAACTCTGACGAACCCACAAAACATATTCTTCCCTTTCGGCGATTCCGCCCCTTGGCAAGCAGCACATCCATTCTTTCATTTCTAAGGGAACTGTGAAAAGTTGTTGGGGTTTTTTTCTAGTTTGCACAAGCACATGGAGCATTGCCTTTAGAGTCAATGATTTTGTAGATGTCAGCAAAGCCCAGTGTTCCAAGGATTGTTTTTCAATGGCATGCACTAAATCAGTGGTTGGATTTGGGTGACAGTCAAGTGAACTCCAGTGAAGTCAGTGGGAAGTTTGCCTGACTAAAAACCCAAGAATGTAATATAATACAAACTATACATGAAGGAATCGAAAGGTCATATGTGTTCCATTGTATTTCCAGATTTTCTGGATGCTTATTTCCTAATGTCATTAAAAGGATTTTGAAGAACTCACGAACAGAAGTCTGACATCCCACAGACTTACAGAATGACAAGGATACTTGTATCAGAAGGAGAATAATACAAAAAGTACCTGGCATTTTGGAAATTTCCACTGCTTTTGAAAGACACTGTTACTTTTGCAGTGGCAGGAATTAGACTACAGTGAAAACAACAGTACTTAAATACTCTTATTTGGCCTGCTTCCACATTTTTTTCCTCTTTCCTGAACAGGTAAAACAAGTAGTAACAAAACCCAAACAAAACACACACACACACACACACAAAAATCCTACAGTGAACTTGAGATTGATAAACAAGGATAATTGCAACCTAAAGAAAAAAAAAATCTAACACACTTGTTAAGTCAAAGATTTTAGAAAGCCTATACATAATGAAAGGGAAAATGGTAATCAGAGCTGTCTAAAGAAATGGGATAAAAGGCTTAATGTTTGGACTACACCAATAAACTTGCCATCAATCAGAACCAGAATATATAATTAAAATTTCAAAATCACTTACACAGAACCGTACAACCTGCAAATTTCAAGTTACTATTTCTTTAAGTCCTACTTACACAAAAATTACACTTAAGGTCTTACTGTAAGGAACATGAGTATCCATTTCTTCTACCAGTCTTAGAGCTGTTTATTCAAAGGTCCTTCCTCTGCAGCTCCTCTAAACCAGGTCAGCCCTTCTTGAATAGTTGAATTTTGCCTCAAAAGCACATATTTCACTTTCAAATCATATCTGAAACCTCCTTTTCCCCCTTGGTCTCCTAATCCTCTTTTCTTTATTATGTTACATACTGCCTAATGTAAATGTACTTGATTTCATTACAGCATTAGATATAATTCATTATTTAATTTTGAAAGCCTATTATGCCACTTTTCAATATCTCACTCCTTCAGTGAAGCACCATGTTACGTTTTAATATGGAAGATATTAATGGAGGTGAACCTCTAGTATTACTTCTGTTAAAGCTACCCAACCCTTTCAATTATTAAGATACTGTTTTCAATTGCTTTTAATTGTGATTTTACCAGTTCATATGAGTTTTCCATGTTGCTTTCTGTCTCAGGCTGAACATTTGTGCATGGTATGAAAAAAACCAGTTTATTAATATCCACTGATTTATCCTAGTTTAATAAAAAATACTCAACAACTATTTCCTTTAGTGAACATATTCTTTACAACAATTCATATAGACCACCACAATACAGGCCTTTGTGCCAGGGCTGCATCTTTTGCCTTGCCCACCCACTTAAGTGTGGTCAAATTGGCTTTTGAAAACCTCCCTCTGCACAGGCTCCTCAGAGACCTGCTGAGACTTAAAACCCAAACTGCCATTACAAATACTAATCAAGCACTTCCCTTATGAATACAGGCTGAGAAAATTGGGGCTGTTCAGCCTAAAGAAGGAAAGGTTGAATGGAGACTTCATAGACACCTGGAGAGGGACTCTTCATCAGGAGCTGTAGCAACAGGACAAGGGGGAATGGCTTCTAACTGACAGAGAACTGGTTTAGATTAGAGATTAGGAAAAAAATCTTTACTGTGAGGGTGGTGAGACACTGGAACAGGTTGCTGGCTGCTCCATCCCTGGAAGTGTTCAAGGCCAGGCTGGATGGGGCTTTGAGCAACCTGGTCTAGTGGAAGGTGTCCCAGCCCATGGCAGGGGGGTTGGAATGAGACGATCTTTAAGATCTGTTCCAACCCAAACCATTCTATGATCCTATGATCTTACAGCTTCTGCAGACCAGAATGTGAGTCACATCCACAGAGCTGAACAAGGGCTACAGAGGCCTTCAAGGACCCATACAATAACTGTTCTCATCTGCTCTGAATCAAGCTGGAATAAAGCAACTGAGCTTTGAGTTGAGGCTGCTCTCTCAGTATTTCTACTGCTGGCATCCAGACATCATTGGGAAGGACACTGATCTCAAAACAAGAGTTAAGGCCAAACCAGAGACAGGTTCAGACAAGGAGACCAATGTGTTGAGAACGGAGCCAGAAAGAAGCAGCCTAGAATGTGCACTGGGATTAATTACTTGATTACAGAGACCAGATTTAGGAGCAGAAAAGAATTTAAGAGTATAATTAACAGGAGAAGTGGTCAGGAAGCTGAAGCTGAGTGAACATAGCACTGAGATCAAATGAGGAAACAGGTGGGAAACATATGAAACCACTGTGGAAGGGAGACTGAAGTTAGAAGGAAAAAGAAAAAGCAAAAGGGACAGGTCTGGTAGAAGCTGAAGTGGAAGGAGGAAAATTACTTGACAAAGCAAAGATAATGAATCTAAAAAGCAACAAAAAATAGGGACACACACATATGAGAGATCTCAAGAGCAGGCAAAGGGGTGGCAAACAAAAAGAAGCACAGACTGGTTGAGGACACTGGGGCCACTGGTATAAAGAGAAGCAGAAGGCTGGGATTGGATCAGGGCTCAGGGAACCCAGTAGTTTTGGTCCTGCTAGTAACACAGATGTCAATCTTCACTTTACCAGTTCCATCTTAGTAAAGCCTAGGAAATTACATCACTGTGTTAGGAAAAAAAATGCTACTTTTTACCTTTATTTTTCCAGTTAGTGACCACTGTCTTGGAACTGATTGTTACAGATTTTATTCTTTCCTTGACAGTCTT
Organism: Manacus vitellinus; assembly: GCF_001715985.3. Taxonomy (NCBI): domain Eukaryota; kingdom Metazoa; phylum Chordata; class Aves; order Passeriformes; family Pipridae; genus Manacus; species Manacus vitellinus. The sequence continues at coordinate 5,617,339 of NW_021940682.1, forward strand.
TCTACAGCATTTCTTCTAATGGTCTGTGTGATGGGAAACTTGAGACAGTAATTTATCCAAGGCCACAGAGTTTACCAACACAAGGACCAGCAGACCAGCTTGAATATCTTGCTCTCAAAACCAAAGCTTATTCTTCCACCCTGTGTTTCACTATACCTAGACATGCTGAGTATCAGCCTCTCTCTGCAAGAGGCAGGACTTCTGAGAACTTTGGGAAATGCTGAGCCTAAACTCCATCATATTTAACTTCCTTAGAATCACAGCAATTCACAATCTTTCTGGAAAAGAAGTCCTGAAGGATTTTTTGGCAAAATCTCCTTTCTTCTCCTCATCCTGACTCCCGTCCCATTCCAAACTCCTCAGCATCCCTCTTCCAGCTTCTGTCACTTATTCCTCACTTTTCAAGTTCTATAACCTCCCCCAGCTGTAGCAGCGCTGGCACGAGGCCCAAGGTAATAAACCTATCAGAGTTTATTAGCTTGGTATGCACTCTATCCCACCCTGCACCTCACCCCTGATGTTAGCATCTCTCATTATTCACTTACTAGCTGGAAACTGTCACACAGGAGCATGATAGCAGTGACATCACAGAACCAAAAGCCTTTGTGCAGTATTCTTCCTCACCCTTATGCAGAAAAGCCACCCTTTCTTTTCCTGACCCTCTCACCCACACTTTGCTCTCTAACAGTTTCTGACTTTGCACAGCAAAAATTGAGAGGCTGTTCAGTCTGGTGACTCCAGAATTAGGGACACAAAAAAATGCTTAAGTTTGTTATGCCAATATATAGAAACATAATAGATAGTCACATCCACATGCATTGTGTCAGCCTGCTGAAAATGCAAAAAAAAAAAAAATAAATCTAAAGACACTTTCTTCTTTTTTAATACATGAATCACCAGCTCAGGTGGATAGTACCATAATCACCAGTTAATAAAGCAGCCATACCTTCCTGAAAGGCAAGCCCCCTTTCTGTAGGCAGACACAAACTGACAAAAGCACTAACAAGCAAGTAGAAATCCCATCTTTCCTTTCACAGGGTCCTATTTCAGGTTTAACAAATTAGTCTGAGGGTGACATCCCATTATAAGCTCACATATAAACACGAGAGATCTTTTTTTAAATTTAACTAGTGTACAACAGGATTTCCTTCCTGTAATCAGGACAAGAAAGGGAAAGCAGAGCTATCAAAACAACACTAGGAATATTCTCCTGCTCTTTATCCAAAGCATAAACAACCAACTGAGCTGCCTTCCCTGGAACGTGTTGCAAACTTTGGTCTTAACCTCATTATGTTATCACCATGCTGTGACATTGTCCAGGCTTGTGCCATTTGCAGTTGCCAGTAAAGTGACAGAAACATTTTCCTCTCAGCTTCCTATCTTAGGCAGTCTATAGTTTTATTCTGTTATCTCTGTTCTAATACATAATTGCACGGACAAAAGCAGAAAGCCTCCATATCAGTTGCAGCCTCTGATGCAGGCTAACTTTAATTCCCCTCAAACTAGTTCCAATCTTCCTGACTGCACTAATACACAATGGCTCTTTGCACAGAAATTTACTTTACAAGTAAATTTAAACAAAGTCTCAGCAATTTCATTAATGTCAAAAAAATTTTGCATATAATACGACTCCCCTCCACTTGTGCAAGTTCAATAGTTTTCCAGGAACACACTGCAGAAGTAACATATAAAAATTGCTGAAGCCAATCTCAAGCATTTATTATGAGTATATTATATTGTTCTGGCATTTTTCTTAAATCCAGTGACAAAGACACTGCAGGCAGCATAAAAATGTGGAATTTGAGGTTTAGTATAAATGTGCATTTAGAAAATGAAAGTGCTTCACAGTCCAAGTTACCATCCCTAGACTTGATAAAAATGGTTTGAGGATTTGCAGGAATTATTATTATAGGAAGACAGATTGCAGAGAAACAGTCAGAATATCCGTGTGGTATTTGGCCTAAACTTGTAATACATAACAGCTATTCACAATTCCTGCAAAAGGGAAGGAATTCCTCACTGGACTCTTCTGTAGTTAGTTCCAATGCTCATCACTGTGGTATCACATCAAATACATCTTGCAGATAAAGCTTATTAAAATGGAGACATGGTTTTGTACAGGTAAATGAGCCTCCAAGACTTCTGTGGAAGGCATGCAGCACTATGTGTGCCCTGTTTGACCAATGGCTGGTTACACGTATGAACTTCATACAGAGAAATTATTCATCAAAACATTATGTAGGTATCATTTTTTACTTTTATACAGAGAAGGAAAGAAGCCACTCGCACAATCCAGAATTCCTTTCTCTTTTCTCACCTTCAGTCACCTTGTTTGAAAAGTTATAAGAAAACCTTAGAGGAGGAATATTCAGTCCCTAAGGGAAACGTGGCAGCTTATTGGAAAACTGTTGCACTGCCACTTTCAGACCCTGTAAAACAGTTACTGCCCATCATGTTTTCTGCAGAAAGTTTGTCATGTCTCAAGAAGTTAGGGATGGCTCAGGAAACCAGGGATGAGGGAGTTTCTGCCGTAGCTTTAACCCTAAAAAGACTAAATTACAAAATGGAAGTGAATCAAGAGTTCTCACACAGGGATGATTTCTTCTGGGCACCTACAAGGATCCTGCACACATCTGATCACACCTCTGCTCAGTACACACCTCTGTGCACACATTGCACACAGACACTCACTGCCTGTATCAGATTAAGGCCTTTGGAGCTCAGGGACTTCACAGGTACAAAATAAATTCGATTGTGAAATACACGCTCACAGGTAGAAAAAGATGAAAAAGATGAAGTGAGAATGAGATGAGCTTTTACACAAAACATATTATTAACCCCAGCTTCTTTCTAGTCTCTTCCATGTATGGTTTGGCTCTCACAGTAAGGCCCACTCTTGTACAGTTCCTGCCTTATGGAATACCTTTCCTTTAACTCCAAGTTTCATCTAGTCTTTCATCCCATTCTAAAACACAACTAACATTTTTTCCACCCTTATCTCACCCATTTGCCTCTGTTTCCCCTCTCTGTTTCTCAGGACTTTACTCACAAAGTGCAGCACATGACTCCAAAAGTGTGTTTCTCAACAGCAGTATATCCATGCCAAGAGACATGTATATCACTGAGAAAACAACAGCAACAAACCCACAAAACACACAAAATCCAGCGACCACAAACACAGACTAACAAGAGATAACAGGACCAAAAGCTACTGAGCAGTCAGAGCTCAAGGGTTTGATCTCTAGTGTAGAAGAGAGCCTTGATTGCACCAGTACAAGCCCCTCATGGGATACATTAGCATCTCATTTTCCATTTTTAATTTTTTTTTTCCATTAGGACACAAAGAACAAAAAGTGGACTCAAGCAGACTCCTCATTTAACTTTGTTCTCCCTCTACTTCTGCGAAACAGCTATTTAGATAAATTAACAATGCCTCCTCATCCTCAAGGCTATAACATTTCCAAACTTTCCTGAGATGATAATTCTTATTTGGCTGAGTTTTTTTAAATCCAACTCACAAACAACACGAGTGTTTTGATAGACTGACCAAGTGATGCAAAAGATGTCTTGCAAAACAGATGCAGAATAGCAAGGTGCACACATTTCTGGATTGTAGAACAGTTCCAATATACCTCATTCAGCTATGAACATACTTCCAACCCAGTATTAGCCAGCAGCCCCCTCACTGAATTAAGGCAAATACCCACACCCAATTAAACTCAAGACAAATTGTGATCCTCTGACCTTCAAATCTGCTTCATTTTCCTCTTTCAGCCTTGGAAGTCAGAACATGCAATGAACATACTGTCTTTTTCACCAAAGGATCGATTAAATCTGCTTTTTATTAAAGATAGTAATTTTTGAGAGGTGCCACACCAAATTTTTTAAACATCTATACCACAATTCACCACTGTTAAACACTCAGTCATGCTAACAAGGAGCAGCCAAAGAGAAAAAAGACCAGCTCATGTATATTTTGAATATAGAGATTAGTTAACAATCATTTATCACCTTCTGCTCCTATTTTTAAATTTCTTAAAGGAGTTACAGTGCAAATGCATTCAACTACAAATTTTTTACTCCCCCCTCCTTTTCTTTTTTTTAAACAAAAAAGTACTGTTTCAGCAATTCATGAAGTTTGTAATGTGTTTTATTAAACTTCAAGAGATATTTAATCAAATGACTGACTTCCAAGAACAGCATGAATCTTTTGAATTACAAGGTCTGTCAGCCATCCCAGTTGTTGCTAGTTGGAAGTTTGGCTTTTGTTTTTCTTCTCTGTTGCTCTAAAATTTCTCAAGTCTCAATAAATTTTAATCAGGAAATAACCTCCCAGCTCCTAAACTCTGGGAGTAAGTTTTCATCCTGATTCAACCAGACAAATGGGAGATTTGTTCACATACTTGAGGGGAAAAAAATGTTTTCTGCTAATTCAGGGAACTGTGTTCCAGAGTTGTTTTGTGTTGTGCCCTTACTGGACAAAATTCTTGGCTATGGCTTCATGCTAAGCCAAAAGTAAACACTCTTGCCTTTTTATATGGACAGCTCTATCCCAAAGTACCAACACTAGCATCAGTGGTGACAGAAGAAAAGCTATATTGCCCCAATATGAGAGAAGAATAAAAAAACCAAAAAATCATAACTAAAAAAAAAAAACAACAAACAAATCACACAAACACTTTCCAACCAAATAAATACACGTGTCTGAAATGCAAGCATGAATGTACTTCCCAGAAATCAGTCACCAAGCTGTGCTCTCGGGTACCACCTGAGAGGAGGACAGTATCAGTTTCACAACAGCACATTGGAAGACAAAAACCACCATACAATCCCTGATTGAAGGGTTTCTTCCCCAAATACCTGCAGTTTAAAAGTTACCAAGCACTTTTGCAGCACGCAGAAATTTGTTAACCTGAACCCCACACACACAGCACCTGCACAATTTTTGGAACATTCTTTTCTAAATCCAGCTCAGCTGTAACAGGTGCTAACATGAATAAACAAGACATAGCAATCAAACCCAATTTTTATTACATTCTCATAGTTGATGGATATATTTATGTTCCCCAGCTTCAACAGCCTCTACGATCCCTTTTCAAAAGGACTTTCAAAACAGCAAGACAAAACACCATCAAGGACTTACCAGATTGGAATTGGTGGCATTGGAATCATCTTCTGGAAAGGGGATATAGATAGCTAAGGCCACACAATTGGCAAAAATAGTCAGTAAAATAATTATTTCAAATGGTCTGAGGAATGGAGTTAAGGAAATTGTTCCAAAATGTGCACACAAAAATAAAATAAAAAAAAAAAATTATAAGAATTCTGTTTAAAGAAAGCATTCCAAGCCCCTTATACTCTGAAAAGAAGCATATGCCTTTTTAAGTGCTCTTAGGAGCTTCCAGCCAAGAATCTTCCTAATATGTCAAAAGCAGTGCAGGCCAGTCGCGTGCCAGAGTAAACACAGATTTCTAAAAAGTTTTTTTCTTCTTTAATTTATTTAGATTGCATTTTCCCGATTTTCCTTCTAGTGTGGCTGTACTATTTTTATTAACAGAAACCTGCTCTAGAAGGACTGCCTTTGTTCCTCTTGGGATTAGTTTCTCTTGGTCTTTTTCCGTCTGCATTTACAAATTCTCAAATAATTTTAACAAACATTTTGGTTTGGGTTTCCTTGGGGGTTTTTTTGGAATTTTTTTTCTTTTGTTGTTGTTGCAGTATTTCTTTTCCCCCTTTCTCGATTACTCTCTCATATCTCAAAGTTAAATGTAAGGGTCCAAGGAATACATGTATACATTGCTAGATGCTTAAAAGATGATAAATTTTGTTAAGGCAAAAAAAAAAGGCTTTGTCCAAAATGTGCTTACACTGCCAGGTATACTTGTTTTGCTTAAAAATTATTTGAGGGAGTATTTCTTTTTCTTTTATTCACATTTTATTTGGCATCACAGAGACTACAAATGTGCCTGCACAGTATATTAGGGACACCAGGAAGTTAAGAGTTCCTTAGGATAGAGAAACCAGCAACAATTCATGGGCATTTCAACCTTGCAGCAACTTTGTAAGGGGGAACAAAAAAAAACCCCAAACATTTGGAATGTTCAACAAAGAAATCCTGTGCGACCTCAATGTTCTTTGACTGTCCATTGGATTCAAAGGGCATTTTTCTACTGCCTGGTTTGTTGGCACTGTACTTCATCTACTTCAGTGGACTCCTTGATCTCAGCTGCTGTGAAGTGTCTCCCAACTCAGACTAGAGACCAGATTTACAGTCTGTCTACATTTAGTTGCCTGCAAGCATATCCTGGAGGTTAGCTCTGGGATAACTCACCAGTACTCTGGAGGAGAATGAAGAGCAGGATGGGACAGGGAGAATGCCAAGCATAACCTGTGCCACAGAGAGCATTTGAGCCTGAATTTATCTACCATGGGACTGGCTCTGCAGCACTGCCAAATGTCAACACAGTATGGGGGATTTTGGTCAGCAGACTACTGTTCTCAGCAGGCTTCAGTAGGAAAAAACTGAAGATCTTTTAATGTGCAGCTGAACTGCAAGATAAACACAAATCCCAGGCACCTGACTGCTGTTTATACTCAAATATATTCTACATTTCACATATGGAAGACTCAATGCATTCCAAAATCACCAGACTCCTGTGCTTAAGCTTTTTAATAGTATGAGATATATGATACTATGGAGGAACAAAAGCAGGTCAGGGCAGGCAGATTCCATGTGATATCAGTGAGTCTTCTCAGGTATATAGCTCAGGTTGTTTATATAATGTGTACTGCTTAAACACCTGGATTTCCATAGCCTTTCCTGGTCTTAATTGCTTTATTTCCTAGATTTTTTGTTGTTGTTCTTTTGGCAGGATTATCATCTATTAACTTATCACTGTTTACGTATATTTTCTTTTACTTCTTTTTATTGCACCGTAAAAATAAAATTATATAACACCTACAAATACAGTGCAGACAAAGCAGAAAATTAAATACAGAGCTAAATCTTTGCAAAATAAGGCAATTAATTCGTTTTACTTTTTCATAAATGAAACTGCACCTTCGGGCTCTTAACACTATAACGTTTGGGTAAGAAATGCCACAGAAGTACTGTATGATATTTGTTTAATATCTATTATGCTTAAACTTCAGTGGTTCAGCAAATAAGGCTAAGCTTTCCTCATTAGTTTTTAGCAATTAGGAAAAGTCAGAATACAGAATAAAATTAAACCTTATCACAATCCTTTGATATTGCTACTTGTCATTGAAGTGTTTCATGTTTATAAACACTAAATGTGCAATGAGAGGTTCTGCTGGAAAAAAAAAAATACTTCCATCAACTCACCCAAAACCAAACAAAACCAAAAAAATGCAAGCTTCAGCATCTTTGGACTGATTTAATTGCATTGTTTGGTCCTCTCTTGATCTCAGCAGTGCTGTATCCTGGTTTACAACACATCATTCCCATCATTCATTGCTGATCTTATTCATCTATCAAATGTCACTCTGTGCTTTCTCTAAAGGCATGTGGTTACTGGGGTGCTGGCAACTAAACCAATACTCAGCTTCATCCTGTTAGTCACTATCAATCATTATATGCTTAAGCTATCAGAGCTATGTCAGAAGCAATAAAAAGTAGCAAACTTAATCAGGGGATTAAAAATCAGCATCTGAAGAAGAAAGGAATAGGTAGGCAGGTAGTTTAAGGACATCTAAGAATTGACAGGGGCATTTTTACCAAGTTCTTCATCTGAAAAATATGTCTATGTCAGCAATATTTAATATACTCATTTTTTATTTTCACCTTTCTAACATCCCACCAGACACCCAAAGGAATAATATTATCATATTATCTTAAATGCCTTAATCCATTTTTTATCATACTAACTACTGCCAAGTTCTGTACTACTTTCCCTTGACTTGCTTGTCTATGCCTACAAACATGCATTTTCTTCTGTATTTACTGAAGCACCCCATTAGCTTGTGATTAGGGTTAGTATTGTTTTCCCTTCAGGGATGCAAGGGAGATGTATTTTATTTCAGTTTGTGTTTCACACCAAATACTCAAATTCCAGCTTGCACTGATCAGACTTGGGTGACTAGAAGGGCTTTGCTCCTTGCACTTAAAACCTTGGCCCAGCTCTCCATGGCTTTCCAGGGAAGCAGCACTGACCCTTACATTGGGCAGTTCTGTGTCAGTGGTTATCTGTTGTCTGTGGCACAGTCTGTCTCATGTTCAGACAATTAGATCTGGCTCTGCACTGCATTTGTACATGTTGCAGGATTACTGTAACGTGTTTCTTTTTCCCCTCTTCTAGATAAGCATTATCCCTTACCATACCTTACTGAGCCTTACTCGTTTAAGTGGAATTCCAATAAAATTAACAGTCCTGAGCCCTGGTTCAGAATCTTACTGCATAAACTTGGGGATTTTTTTACCTCCTCCTTTTGCCCCATTCTTTTCTCCATACTGTAGAAAGCGTGATGCCACGTGATTAACAAAAAAAAAGTGTGAAATTCAAAGTACCAGAGCTGTTGACTGGTGGTACCTCTAAGGGCCTGCAAAAAAGCAACCATTAAAAAAACCCAAAACCAAACACACACACAAAAAAAAAACAAACTAAAACAAACCACAAACAAACAAATAAATAAAAAAAAACAAACAAAAATTTAAACACAAAAAAAACCAAAACAAAACAAAAAAACCACATGAAAGTCCCAGAAAGGGAAAGGAAAGCCAGCAGCTGCTATCAATCCCATAGAGTCAGTTCAATTCTGGCCTCAGATACTTTGAATATCTCCCATCCATTTCAGCCTGGGCCACGTGTTTTCAAAAGAGCAGAATTCAACTCCTAACCCTCATCATTTAAACTTCTGGTGGTTTCTTACACACAGGTGTAGTTAAGGCTTCAGCTCTAATCCTCCTCCCTTCCCCCTCCCCCTGCCTAAACGATCTCAGTTAAGACATCCAAAACCATTCAGGTACTTTAAGTTCCCAGCAGCGCCTTTCAGCTTAAGGTATTGATTTCCCCACGCTTCTGAATAGCACCTGATGGGCACGAATGATTTGCCGTTTACATCAGAAAGGATATTTCCATTCGACGATGCTGATACAGGCCCTCCGGATGGGATTTTTCAGTGTTAGACACAGCAGTGCCCGGGGAGGCCGTGTAGCTGTGGTGGTACCCTGTTTTTTCTGCTTCCCATACTGCTGTCGTTTCCTCTGCGTGGAGCTGGCCGTGGATATCGTTGCGTTGCCAGCGCTCCCCATCAGCTTGGCTTGCCTGGCAGCATCGATGGCAGCTTGCCAGGACAGAGCTGCCCCCGGAGTAGGGATGTGCTCTGGGGCAAGCCCTGCAGCTGCATTGGCGTTCATGTTGGCATGAGCTGGACGGGGACTCCCATAGTTGGAACCTGAGGGGGGGGAAAAAGTAAAAACAAAAATCAAACGGACAGAAATTTGTGAAGACATTTTCTAAACCGCAGAAGAGATAACCAGTGTTTTTAAAAACCTTCAGTATCAGTAAAATCAAGAGATAAGATTAAGATATCAGTTTACTATCAGCTTGTTCTTTCCATTCAAACTCTCCATTTTAAAGTAATAATACTATGCAATCCTTCGTCTTGCAAGAGACTCTCAACAAGACCAGTGGATGCTGAGCTGTTACAAGTGCCTCCAATCAATACAATCTCCAGGATTCACAGAAAACAAACTATCCATTTTCTGTTTTACCCACGCATTTTGCAAGTGGGACTGTTTGAAAGCGCCAAAGGTGAGGATAGTTCTCATCACTTTAACACACAGACAGGCACTATTATGCTATTTAGTACATGACAAAGCACCCAAGTGAGATTCTCAAGTCCTATCATAAAAATCCTTGTGCTTTCAAGATTATCTCAAAATAAAGTGAAATTTTAACAATAAGCTTGATTCCCTCTGCAAACTGTACATATGTATAATCCTAAGAACAGCCTGACCAGAAGGTACACTGAAGCAGAAACTGGAACACAAAGGCAAGGCTCGCAGATAGTTTAGGCCAACCAATATATATTTAGAAATCAGAACCTATACCTTTATCCTGATAAACTGATTTTAAGACAGACAAAATACTGAATCAATAGAGTAAGTAACACTTGCTTAAAAAGTGCATGTTAACAAGAATGCTAAGACCCAGCAATCCCAAGTGTTGCTGCTCTTTTAGCCAGAAGTGAGGCAGTATATACTCTTTTGTCCAATCATAATAGTAGAATATACACATCAGGTGACATGTGGCTGATATTTAGGTCTTGGCAGTACAAAAAATTTAAGTCACTCTTTCAAGCTGGTGTAATTGTTCCATTGGTTCAGTAAAGACAGTTGAGTCACCCGTGTCTCTTCAACGAGGCTTTTTCAGTGACTCAAATTAAAAATTCAATCACTTCAAATGGAGCAAATTTTGAAACTCCAAAATATATTCCCTTACTCCTTGGAGCTTCAGTTGAGTTTTGTAAGAACTTGAGAAGGATTAAAGGAGTTTTACTACAGATACTTTGCAGAAGAAAATATAAGCCATGTTAAAAATGTGCAACATGGAATCTACACAGTCACAACAGCAAACTGTGATTAAGAAGAACACCATGTTTAGGTATACCCTATATAATATTTAAGAGCCTACTTTTATTTGTTGTGGACTTTTGAGTTTGGCTGTGTTGAGATATGTTGAGATACAGGTAAAAGGGAGCCCAAGGGGTCTACAGATCTTGTTCTTCAACAGGCTACACAACGAGAGCTCGGTTTCAAACCACCGCACACTCCATGGCCTGTGTTTTGCCTTCTATCTGAGCAGCAGACTCTGCTTCAGAAAAAGTGCATGTGCAAGGGGCAGACAGGAGAAACCCAGTAAAGGAGTTAGATCACCTTCTCTTTCAAAGCAAGCTCAAAGTCTACTATTGACCATGTTCCACTTTAGATCAATGTAGAAATATGGTGTTACTAAATAGGTCAGCTGGGCTCCTTATAGACTACCAGACAAAGCAAACAAAAGACCACTTAACACCGTGTTTCATTTACAATATCAGCTGAAATACATTCAAAACCAGGGAATTGGCGAGCTGTTCTTGAACAGAAATAATTACCCAAGATGCATATTTCATAGCTGGATGTGCAGTGCCAAGGTCTCAGAGCATTCACTGCACTACTAATGAACTAAAGCAGGTAGAATAAATACAATTGCACTGACACACAGAGTGCAACAGGGTATGCCTCTACCTAGAAAGCATATCAGATTTTTAAATTCATCTCATTGAATCACAAGGAAGGACACGATAGAGTCAGGTGTTATTTTATGTCAGGCACTGCCATAAGATTTCAAGGCTGTTAGAGTTTCATTACACAGCAGGAAAATCCAGAGCTTGTCTCCGCTCCCTAAAAAATCTCCTAGTTGCAAACCAGCCAAAAGGAAGCTGGTGAGTAATATGACTCTGATATGTGAAAGGGAAAGCTGAAAGAAACAAGAAATGGGAAACAGTTAATTCACATCCCTCAGATTTTGAAACTGAAGAAAAAGAGCTCTCAGAATCATACAGGCTAAGCAGATTTCCTCGATGAAGCAGGCAATCAACTGGCAGACAAACTTAGTTTTTAAGGCTAAGCAAATTGTACACAGCACCACTCATGGGATACATATTTATTTTCAGACTAGTTCCAGATGCAGTTTTTCTCTCTAGCATCTATTTGACCTCCCTAGCCTAAGGCATACTGGAAAGGAAAAAATAAATGGAAAATTACTCTAATTATTCTCCAACTCCAGCTCTTCTTTACTGACCCATTAGAGTGGACAAGAAAGATGTGGGTGTTTTCCACTAAAGGCAGTCTTGCTGATCCCTCTCCATTGTGTTGTTATCACGCTGACTAGACCATGTGGTCCTGAAAATAAACAGCTGCTGCATCTTAATGAAGACCTTTACGCAATTTGGAAACGTGTCAAGAGTCTTCATTATTATTGCTTATTAGTTGGGTTCCACATGAGGATTCAAGTCCATGCATTTTGACTTGGATGTGCCAGCAAAGTTAAGGATCCCACTTCTGGTAGTTTTATAGCTTTTGCTTCTACCATGATCAGCAGCCCCATAATAAAGTGCTTTGTCTCAAATTCATTTCAAATGATGAGTCAGTAGTGACAGATTTATATTAACAAATATTACAAATATTGATTACTGATAAGGATCTGTCCACTTTATGAAGTTCAGAGGCTGCAGACAATATCTGTACTGAACGACTAATGGCAGTGACAAATGACTTTTCTAGAGGCAGTTTGTAGAAATAGCTTGAATTTAAGAGTGAAGCTCACACAGCTTCAAGGAAAGTACATTCAAGAACTGAGCAAAATATTTTCGAGGACAGCACAGCCAAAATTTCAGGAAGAATGAAATTCTACCCTATAATCTAAATGCTTCGTGTTATTTCTTAGGAAGCACGGAGAACAGTACATATTGAACTCGTGAGGCATCACACTGAAATTTCACCTGTGGCACTCATTTCTTCCCCACCACAAAACTTTGCTGTAACCTGAGAGCTGCAGTTACTGGATTCTCTGTTTTCTTTTTGCAATGTAGCAGTTAAAATACTTCACTAAATTTCCCCATTACAAATAAAGTTTCACGCTACCTTAATCACTGGAATCATATTTGTTTACATGGTTATTAAGTTAGAAGTGGACCAGAACTAGGAAATGGAAATTCAGCCCCCACCCAAATGCAATAACTCACTAAGCACTGTGATCCACAGCATCATCACTCTCCTAATCCCTACCATCCTTTAGTAAGAATTTGTATTGTTGACTGTGTCCAGCTGGTGCACAGAATTCTGCTCTCCCAAGTACTTCTGTGCTATGGATCAAGAGTTTAAGCATTTGGAGAATAATTAAACAGAAAAGGCCGTATAAGTGAACGAACTTGATTAAAAAGTCTTTAGGAGAGACTTTCATTTTTGCAAAAATGAGAATTTGCAGAACTAAAACAGATGCAGAAACAACAAAAGCACGGGTCTCAAAAATCAGAGTTAAGTCACAGAAGTAACAGGTAAGATTGCTATATAACTAGAAATGAACCACATTGCACAAAGTACTTGACATTGTAAGATTACAACTAAATCACCAAAATCATTATTGAAAGTGGCATTTGCATTCTAATACTATCTGTCAAACCACCTATTAACTATCTCCAAAGTATCATTAGAAAAACTCAGCTAAGCAGTGACCGTTTGATATGAGATGTGGACAAGTTAGTGACACAGTGGAATCACAACTTATGAGCTTTTCTGACTTCATGTAGTTAGCCACATATTTATTGTGTAGGAAGTTGTGTTTAGCTAATTCTTTAAATGAAAATAGACCTATCCTAATGTGGGGTGTCACCATTCTCTTTTTCCATCACTTTAAAAACATCAGAATCCTAAAAATGCAAACCTTGAAACTGTGCTGCACAGCTGTATTTTTCCCCAAAGCAGAGGAGAGATGGGTACAGCAGAAGATAAGACTGGCTAAATCATGTCTTAATTGAATTCAGAAAGAAAGCAAACAAAGTAGGAAACTGGTCACACTACTAAGATCATGTGTGAGACCTATTCCAGCACACAGGAAAACAGCTATAAAATATTCAAGTGGGAGGTGTCCAAAGGAGAAGCATGAAGAATAACACCAAAAAAAAAAAAGTCAGTGTATGAGATCATCTGTTAATAAGGGGAAGAGTGTGGAAAACATTGATCCATTAACCAATGGAAAAAGGAGAGCATTTTATAGATGATTGCAAGAAGGATTAAGTGTTACATGACCTTTTTGCATCAATTTTACAAAAGAAAATCCATCAAGAGCTGTAGACTAACACAAATAATCCCCAAACCAAAACAGGTATTATTTCCAGCTGTAAGATTGGAATGAAGACAGGAGAGTTCTCAGAGGACAGCAAAAGGGTAAATGGAGTTTAAAAAAGTGGAAGGGAGGCATTAAATCCAGTTTCACTTCAGTTAAAAAAAAAAAAAAAGAAATCTGGAATAAGTAAAATAAACAAGTGTCTCCAAGTACCTGGAGGACAGGTAGAAAAAGAGCAAGTGACATAAATCCTTCATGAATACATTGTGTCAAAGAAAAGCGGATTCTTCCAGAACTGAGTAACAGAATTCACAGGCAAGATGGAAGCAGCAGGGTCCCTGTCTCCTGACTTTACTAACAGTTTTATGAGGTCTTGTATGATAATTTCATAAGAATACTAGGTGCTAGGGATGCATGAGCAAGAATAAAATTGCTATAACGTGAGTACAAAACCAGTGGATGCCTGAGAGCAGCAATCACTGGTACACAGTCTAAACTGGAGGATGTGTCACACAGAGTGTGACAAGTGCCTGCCCTGGACCTGATTCTGTTCAATGTTTTGATTTTGTTCAATTAATGATCTGGATGATTAAACAGTGAACAGTGTTACTACAGCAGGTAACTGTGAAGCTGAGAGGTAAAGCAAATACACTGAAGGACAGAATTTGAATTTAAAATGAACTTCATCAATTGAAGCAAAAGTCTTTAAAACAGAGTGGAGTTCAGCAGAGACAAATGCAAATATTTAAGCAAAATGAATCATCTGCCCAAATTATTTTCAGAAAAGCCTTGGATGTTTATAATGGATCTGCAACATAACAGAGGTTGATATTGTCACACTGCCTTCTTCCCATCCAAATGCAACCATCACAATGTAGTATATAAACAGGGATAAAAATCTATCCAACACTACAAGGAATCCTTCTCTTCAGCTCAGCATTGGCAGGGTTTCAGCTGAAATACAGGGGGCAGTTTTGGGTTCCCACACTCTGAGACAGACACAGCTCAGTTTAGGCTGCCCAAAGCAAGCAAGAGCAGACAAAGGCCTAAAAAATATGAGCTATGAGGCAAAGTCACAGAAATGGGAGTGACAGAACTCAGACTGCTGTTCCTGAGGATGATACAATAACAGTCTTTAATGTATTTTAACAGCCTTTATACGTATTTTATATATACACATATTATATATCTGGTTTCTAGATATATATGTATGTATGTTTTATTTCAAAGAACAGAAAGGGAATATCTATCACCATGCTCACAGGGTATAAGCAGAAGCAATGATTTTTCACAGTAAGAAAAATTCAGGATGTACCTCCCACACTCTAAGTCTTTTAGACCAGGTCAGAAAAACATGTATCTGGAATCACACACTCGAGGCAAGATTTATAGTGAGCAGTAGTTTCTTTTGTTAGTTTAGAGCAAGTTTGACACGAAGGAAGGCCTTTGTACAGAAAGATTATATGTTTATTCATCAGTTAATCTATCAAAAAAGAGCTATCTGAGTAAACCCAGGTTCACTCAAACCTTTAGATTATCACAGCAACATCAGCACCTCATAAGACTTTATGTGCATGCTCATCTCTCCACGATGGGGAGAAGGTGAGGACCTTCAGCTCAATCAGCTTGGAGCTCTCTTTCTTTGCTTTTAAAACATCACTCTGCACATATTAAAAGTCTAAAAGCCTTGCAGCATTTCAAGAAAACAACAAGTCATACACGGAGTTTAAAATCTCGACATGAAATAAACCCATTTAGTTGTATGAGTAGCAGGTTTTTTTCCAGAAACCTCCATTAAATTTTCAGTTGACATGCCTGGAAATTTCACTTAGTGAATGCAAGGCTGCACACATGGAAATCTCTCAAGCTTTAAAACATGATTTGGATATTTTTCCTTATTAGCTCTTTGTAAAAAAGTTGACAAGACATTATTTCTGACAACTACCTGCTAAAGTAACACTAGGGGTTTTTTCACAAAAACAAGTGTTTTTCGAAGGTAGTTTATAATTAGAGATACGAATTATGATGAAAGCTGGATTGCAACCTGAACTGTGCCTTTTTCCATAACAAAAATTTATAATGGAGACACACACTTTTAAACATCACATCAGGCTAAAACTCAGTGTGTAGTTGTTAGCCCAGATAAGAGAGTTAAAGAATTTTTCCTGTAAATTGTTTTGGGGTTTCAGAACACACACACTCACAGAGAAGATACATGATTTAAGATGGTTTGTTTGTCATAGTTGAGACTAAACAGTTTTAAAACTCTAAACAACAACAACAAAAAAATCTTATTCAAGAACCATGCTTTGCACGCTTTGCAACTGGATCTTTGTTTTCCTTTATCTCCCTCCTCAAAACAGAGGTGGGGTTTTTCCCTTCATGCTATTAACAGAAGAAGCAATGAACTTCTAGGAGGGTGGAAAAAAAAGTCCATTTCAATGAAGAGCCCAAGAGCCCAAGCTCCTTTCACTCCCAGTACTGAATGCCTCCAAGTTAAATATTTACGCTTGAAAATTAACTACTGACACTGCATGGTAAATTCTTGTAACTTTGCCAACACTATTTAGATTTTGAATTTTCTGAGAAAGAGATTCTACGTTGGTAGAACATCCAGCACAAGGGATTCCTGGCTCATGAATAAGGCCCAGCAAGAATACAAGCAGTAATAATTCACTATCAACACTGGAATAAACCACGGGACAACTCTTCCCTTAACATCACCACGTACATAGTTCTCTCCATGCAAATATACTTTATTTCAGAGTATGTTGCACACTCGCTGCTTCCTAATAAGATATTCCTCCATGTGCACCAAGATAACAAATTTTCAAGATTTCCCTTACTTTTCTATTTGAAAATGCTATGGTTTTCAATGAACATAGTTCAGGTGTTTGGGGTGGGTTGTGTTTTTTTGCTTCGGGGCTTTTCTTTTTTTGGTGGGGGGAGTATTGGGAGAGGGGGCACTGTTTGTGCTGCATTAGTTTTAATTTTTTTAATAAAAGACACAACCTTGTACTTATAGTAAAAGCAAATTACATCCCTATTTACTGATAAATTTGGGGTTTTACAGTTCAGTGTACATTAACAAAAAAGATAGAACCCATGCCTCTCCCCATTCTAATTAGCAGGTGATCAGAGGTTATCATCTAAGATTTCATCACTTGAGCGTTTCTAAAATTTTCACTTTCCATTTTGAAACAATGTAAGTAAAGCAACAGTCTGCTCTGCCTCCTTCACCAGAGCCATCTTGTCAAACCTTACCCAGAAGAATCGAGAAAGCCCAAAGTTTGAAAAGTCTCAGCAGTCACAAAAATCTAGTTTTGGATTTTTCTCTTCTGTAACTACGGATTCAAGAGAACTAGACTGGGAAGTGAGGTCTCTTTTTTTTATTTCTCCAGAGAGGAAGAAGAAGTGAAAAAAGCATGAAGCCTACTAAATTATAAGTCCTAAGGCAAGAGTGTAATATGAAAAGTTTGAGCCAGAGAAGTCTGTAATACAACTCAGCTGAATTACAAATTCTATTACGAGATAAATTTCTTAGGGTGAAGAGATGTTTAGAGGGCAATTTCCTTCAAAACATTTGCCTTTTTTTTTTCCTTTTGTGGCTTTCAAGCTACAAAAAACCCATGAAAACTCCCACAGAATCCTTTTTGGAGTCTTGAGATGAGTTTCTGGTGGCACCTGGATTAAGCTCTCAGAAGTCAAACCAGGGAACACTTTCCTTCAACCACAGCTCACTGAAACATTCATACAACTCAAAAATAGTAACAGAGGACTAGGGACATCAAGATCTTTTTTCCCAATAACAGTATTAGTATTTGTCTCAAATATGCCTGAGAGAGCCCAATTAGCTGTGTGTTTGAAGGAATGGCTAGCAAGGGTTTTTACATAAAACAGTAGTTCTGCTCTGATAATGCAGTCTCCAGCAGAGCACAAAGCATAAATGGCATATAAATTAAAAACCCAACTTGAGGCAGTTATAGATGCACATCTCATGGTATAGTGCATCAATACATCTTTTTAAAGTGGGGTACCTAATTTTTAGGGTACCTGTCAGCACAAAATCTTTGCAGCAACATGCTACTTTCTTGAAGGAGCAACATGTTTCTTGGGCAAACTCCAGGCATAGATCCTCAAATGAAAACACCAAGAGAGCTTTCTTGTTTAAATGTTTTGGGTTTTTTTCCACCATTTGTCTAAGTTATTGTTACCACTATTACAGATCTTGGGATCAAGCACAACTTTGGGAAAACTTCCTTGGCTTCAGTAAAATTCCTCTGGATATAAACTGCAACTCAATAAGTTGGATTCTTCTGACAAGCTTGTCATCTTAACTGCTCACCATTTTCTTATTGGTGAATGATTACTTTTCACATAGTGAGTAATCTAAATATAACTTCTTTGCAGAAATTAAGCTCTTGCACTTTAAAAATAATCTTGACTGTATTAGATGGTCTCCAGATTCCTTGCCTGAGAATTCAGAGTGGGATAAAAATGAATACAGAAACCTGTTCATGTGATTTGCCTCACCCTACCTGAACCATTTAAAAAAAGGGATCTTGTCTAAACTCTCTCTCTAGTCAGTGCAGAGGATCATTTTTTCTATCCTTAAGACAGATGTCTGAAATACAAGTGAAACCAGCTGCTCAAAGTGCCAATCTTCAGACTGTGCAGAAGTAACCTAAAACATGAGTTTAATTGCACAACAAATTTAAGTGGATTAAATGAGATGATTCCCATGTATTTGTGGGGAGCACATGCATGCACATGTGCTTGTGAACAAGGTGGAGAGCAACTCTGCAGCTGCTTTTAACCCAGTTCTGTAGCTGCTTTTGGCCCAAAACATGTGACAATTCGGGAAATGTGTACCAGTGTATGATATCTAAATAATTCAAAGCCTGCAATTTCAATATCCTCATCCTAGAAAAATCAATCACAATTCTTCCACAACTCATAGTATTCTCAGTCCAAAAATAGCAGTCTGTTCTCAGTTACACCAGATGATGACTAAAAAGCACAAAGGGATCTCTATATAGGCCTCTATCTGAGTTACAGACAAAAATTTCAATAGACACACACAAACACACACACTCCAACACACACACAAAAAAAAAGAAATCAAACTTTAGCATCCAGATCTAAATGGAGATCAGCCCTGACAAACAAGAGACAGTGCAAATTCTAACAGGCTGAAGGCTTTTGCTTCCTCTTTGTGTTTGTGGAGTCAGTGTTCAGTTGCACAAACCCAGGCAGCAGGCAGAGTTTGCTGGAAAGAGCTCAGCAAGCATGCAAAAGCAGAGTGTATATCCCAACTTCCCATACAAGCCACAAGTACTCCCTGCCAGCCTTCCCTCCCAGTGATGATACCCACGTCAGGAAGCCATTAATCCGCATTAGGATACGATAACTCAGGTTTAAAGGGACCTCTGAAGGCCATCTGGTCCACATCCTCCTCCTTTTTAGCCTCTCATTCAAAGGGGTCACATTTCCTCAAGCTCTTTGGCTATTCAGTGTCATACTTTGCACCATCAGTGCTATCTCTGAGTCCATGTGTAAGGCTGTAAGAACTGACCACAGCAGGCACCCAAATCAAAGATTCATTCAGGTACTGGTCATACAAATCAGAAGAATCTATCTATCTATCAATATATCTATCTATAAATATATAATCTCTCTAATTTTCAGAGATGCATTATACTCAGTGAAAACCAGACATCTGTAAATTATATCATTAGCACCCACGCAAAACAGTTGCTTGAAAACTATTTGTTGCTTTTCATAAAGGCACAAATTTATTTTAAACTGCATTTATCTAATTTTAGGTTAAGTCTGCAATATCCTAATAAAGATGCACTGCCTTCTTGAAATGCAGGCAGTTTCAAAGGAAAAGGTATTATAAGATGTTTCAAGTGTCAAAACTGACTTTGATTTCAGCTATTAATCTTAGTGTTCTAAAAAACACATTTTTCTATTTTTAAAATGCAATTTTTTTCTTCCCCTGCTGCTTGGAGTAAGACCAACAAAACATCAGAAAAAGCAACTGAAGAGGTAAGTTTTGAAATGAACTATACAAAGAGTTATATCAAATCCTAAGAATTAAGTGAAAATAGAAAAGTTTGGTGCTTTTCCTGATTTCAGTCATCTAATGTTCTTATTTTTGAATAATTTTATACAAAATCAAAGTATTCAAACAGGGGGGTTCTTTGTAACTTGACATCATTAAGGTACTAGGAAGAGATCATGTAAAACAATGGCAAAATTTGAACTGAGGGAAGAACAAAAGCTTCTTCCATTCTATCTATTTCCTTTCATCCACAAAATCTCAAGGAAATGCTCCATATATAAAATGCTCTGCAAAGCAAGGAAAAGGAAGGCCTTGTGAACTCCCCTTAAAACAAAACCACAGAAAATTACTAACCACATGAATGTAAACCATGTTATACAACAAAGGAAAACAGTGGCTTGGTTCAATGTCAGGGTGATATTAAAAGACAATTAAAAGAAAAAAAAAAACAAACAAAACCATTCCTTTACTCAAACTAGACCTTTGTGGTCTAGAGGTATTAAAGTATTAACAGATGTAGAGTCATATTTTTATGGCACTTTGCACAGAGAAAAATAATTTTCCTGAGTTGTTTGGTACCTAAGGTAACACATTCTATCTCCAACATCCAGACATTTCCCTACCATGTTTTTATCTACTGGTATCTTCTTGCTGGATATTCCAAGTCTGAATATTAAGCACATGTAATATGCAGATGCAAAAACAAGCACTCTTGACTTGCTCTGCTAGTGAAGAGCATTTCCAAGCTAAATAAGGCACTAAATCAGAAGATTGCAACTGCAGAAAAAGGAGGTGGGGAGGGGGGTGGATAATAAAAGGGGGAAAATTTGCAAGAGAATCTTTGTAAGCACCTGTATGAGGAAAACCAGCATCTGGTTTACATCTCAGGCTGAACACTATAACATGTAACCCCAAAATAGTTCTTATGTCATTGGTTGACTATACAAACATTGTTAAGCAGCTTCTCTGTGACCTTTTCTACAGCAGATGCAGACAAATGTTTGAGACAGTCTTTATAGATTCTTTCTAAAAATAAGAACTCCTGCTTATATAAAAGCGAATTCATTGATCATTACTGAATTTACACATAGCAGAGCTAAGGTGGCACGAGCAGATCCACACCAGGTTTGTAGACCACTTGCTTAGAACTCAGTAGGCACTATTTTGGAACTGCCATTGAGTTACTGCTCCAGCTGCTGCTTCAGCTCTGCCTTCAGAGTTTTCAGATCACACCAAAGATGGTGAAAGCTGAGGCTTTTGTGTTCCTTTCTTGGGAAGTGCTGTGCACTTTGCAGGATCAGCATCACAGAAGAAGCAAGGCCTTTCCTATAAACCATTTACTCTGATAGCACAGGAACACTGGCCAAGAGATTCTCAGTTTCTACTTCTCATTAGAAAACAACAACAATAAACAAACAAACAAAACCACACGCACAAAAAAACCCACCAAACAGCCCAAACCAACCAACAAAAGCATAACAGAAAACCCTAAAACATCCAGGTTATTTACAAGGCTTAAGCACCTCTCATTCTCTCTGGAGTTTGCCATCAGTACTGTGCTCTCCCTCTTTGGAGGCAGAGTGTGCACACAGGTTTAACACCTCTTCCATGACTGAGCTGGTCTGTCCTGAGAGCCAGTTGTAGGCTCTAAGTAATGGTCAGAGTGAACCAACACACAGACAACGTGGCCCTGACTGAGTTTCCACCTGCATGTGAGCCTGAAGTCCAGGGAATGTGGCTGTACAGAGCATTACTCTGGAACACACCACCACAGGCCCCAGTTCTAGAATCCACACCTCAAAAAGAGTAATGAAACAGTTCAAAGAACCGAGAAAAAGAGATATAAGAAAATGTAGAGTAGGATAATATCTTCAATGACAGAATAAAAATATCTGAATCATTTAGTCTTATACAAAGAGAATTAAAAAAAAAAATTCATGGGAATTCATCAGCATGAGCACACAAAAGGTTTTTGACACCCCATGACCCTTTTAACTTACTGGAATAACCCTTATTATATTCAATATTTGGTAGCTGTAACTGAGCAAACTCAGATGTCTAATAGGGTACACACAGGTAACTGTGAGGAGGCCTAACCAGAGAAATTTAACTGTGAAATGTCAGGGATCACTTCCACTTTATCTCCCCAGATCAGGTCTGTGTAATTTTCTAATGTCCCTTTTGGTGATCAAATGGGAGGATTCAGAAACTGCTGTGAGAGATTCTTCAGCTTGGCAGATGTCCTCAAAAATCTGTTCTCCACAGACAGCCCAAGGACAGCAGGAAACAAAGCTATTAGGATGATATTTAAAATACAACAGTCAGAAGCATCCCTGTAAAAAAGGTATTTTTTGCAACATATTGAGGCTTGTAGTGGGATAAATGGAACATTTTCACATGTAGACCGGGGATCCCCATTGTTATCCCTATTTCAAGTTATTTGTAGCACAATGGCTTGATCAGACAAGTAGCATTACCAAAACAGCTACGTTTTTTTAAGTAAATTACTCCCACTTAAATCTATACATTTCCTGAAACATTCTCTTGTCTCAAGTTTTGAGTCATTGTATCATTACCAGGCACAGGCAGTAAATGAGCATTCAAAAGCAAATGGTGAGACCATGACAGAAAACATCATAGACAACCCTATGCAAAATTACAGAATAGCTTTCCATAGAGGCAAAGCATATGTTTGATTTCTACAGAAAGATTAAACTGCAAGCCACCAATGGGAAATTATACATTTAAAGGTTGTTGCTTCATTTTAAAAAAACCCCCTCACTTCCTATTTTCGAAATTCAGCTTTCAAAACTGAGTCCACAAAGTTCAATTATTTCATCAGCACCTCATGAGAAGGGTAAGCATTGCTTTGAGCGGATCTGCCCCATCACAGATGACAATCCCTGTGAGCAAAATTACTCACTGCTGCTCTTCAGGAAACTGGAATAGGTGCTTCACATATCCCAGCTACCATAGCCCAGCCTTTCTCCCAGGGCACAGCAGGTGTTTGTTCACTGTGGAGCTTATGCAAAGGGCAGCAGGAGAGAGTCAAGGCTGCAAATTCTGGGAATAGAGCATCTGAAGAGATATCAGAATGATGCATAAAGACTTTGTATCCCTGCTTGTGGCAGAGAGAGGAAGAAATTTTGAAAAGATACATGTTCTTCGAGATAATATAGTAGTATAAAGATATAAAGAAAGTGTGTGTGCCACTCTTTATTTATGGTGATAAAAACTTGCCCTGCCAAGACAAGTTAACCTTTTCTTCTGATGTCACCAGAATGAAGTACCATCATATTCCTCCTCTGCCTGCATCCCAGAGGGACAAGGGCTCTCCCTCTGGTTGAAATCACAGACCCAGCACATTCTGGGCTCTGGCAGGCAGAAGCTCATCTGCCAACATGTCCAAAGTTGAACAAAGTTGCCAAGTTAGTAAGACCAGATGAATTTTGCACCTCAGTTTACCTTCTCTTTGAGACCCTGCTGGTATATAAGTTTGCAATGACTCAAAAATGACATGATCAAAATCAGGCATGCTGTATTTGTTCACCCTGAAGCACAACACACACAAATCAAAGAATTACTGCAGAGAACCCTCTCTACATTTCTATTACCTAACTATTAATCTTTCCTTGTGAATGTGGTACATTCCAGCCAGCTCAGCTACCCACACTGGCTAATTAGGAGGAGAAGACTGAACTGATGATAGCACAGTTCCTCTGATGTTGTGTCTTCTGGCATAATTGCCATCCCTCTCTGACACTGCCTGGAAAGTCCCATCTCCATCCTGAAGCTACCTGTTTTGCATTCACGAGATTTCCCACTCCTAAGCACAGTCTTGGGAATAATTAATTTTTTTGACCCTAGACAGAAACAATGATATTCGTCAACAAGCAGCTTCTGTGCATTTCCAACAGGGATTTTTCCCAAGTTATTGTTTTTCTTACCATGCTTTTCTTGGCCAATTTCTTTTATTTAACAGCATCCATTGAGGCAGGAGGCATGCCTTTAATGTATTTGCATTCATACAGGTCACCTGAGAGACAGGTGACTTACTAAAGCCTAATATAGGCATCTAACTCCTTTCTTGACACTGTGCTTCTGTTGCTGACAACCAAAATTAAAAATCAACACACAAGCACAAGGTGGAATTTATTCCATTAGTTTTAGCAATCTAAAAATCTGACATTTAGTCTAACTTTGTCATCAAAGCTTTAGCTATATAGTCAAGGCAGAGTTAAGTAGCTCCAAAAAAACCCAGCCTACTGCACTATTTTAGATACCTATAATGTTCTGTGGCCATGGCTGCCTTCCTCTCCACTGACTACACACCAGCTCTAAATAATTAGCTCCAACTAGACAATTTAAACACCTACAGTGAGGTAAAACAAAATCTACACCAAATGATTAGTTTTACTATATGAAGAATGACAATCTGAAAACACAGACCATTTCTCTCTTATTTCATACTATTCTATTTCTTTCCAAATCTTTCATAACACAGCCAGATCCTTCCAGTCACAGTCACTTATTCATTCTGGTCCACTAAGCAAATTATACTTCTGCCTATATATATTCACAACTGTGTAGGCACTGTGCAACTGCAGACATCTCAGAGACATTCTAATGGTTCCTGAGAGTAAGACAATTTTTTCCAGCTATTTGAAAACAAAAATAAAAATGCCTCATGATACAGACAGTGGGAAGATGGCAGATAAAAATCAGAAATGTCTGTATATCCAGGCTGCTATTCGAGTCCTGAGGGTGCCTACTGATAGGTATGTGAAGAACTGGGAGGAAGAGAGAGGTCTAACTCCTTTTATCCATTGGCACCAAGTACACTGTGTGCACACCACATACTACCATGTGCAGTCCCCAGAGAGAGACCAGGTAAGAGTTCCCTTTTCTATCCATTTCCCACTTGATCATGGCAATATCTACATACCAGGAAAACATTATCTCTGCAATTCACATCCAGGAGTGAAACCACACGCACCCTGATCATAACCTATCTGATTCAAAATTCATACCAAAATCTCAGCATTGACTCCCCATAATCCTGTCTGATCACTTGTTTCCAGTTACCCAAGATACTGGCCTCCTTCCATGACCATTACATTCCCCAGCTATAAAACTGATGACCACCAGGGAAAGATTGCACTTACAAAGAAGAGAATCCTCTTTACTTATTAATATGCAGCACTCATTACTGAAGTTAAGACTACTAAGAATAATTGGTATTAGGGCTGCAGGCAGATGACTCAGCCCTGGCCTGGGTGACTGAATAGGACATGGAAAACTACTGGATATGACATAAGAAACCACCAGACATGATATGGCAGAAGCTGACAAGAGTTACAGGTGGCATTGGGAGGGATGGCCAGATCCCCACACGGTTAAGAGGGAGTTGAATCAGAGATGAATGAATTTCACAGTCAGTTAAAAGAAGCACTGAAGTACTGGTGGGGAGTATCAGAAGGCCAACAGCACCCAGGTATCTCTGTTAGTAGTGCCAAATAAGGCCAGGATTACTGAGGACCGGTATCAGGAACACCAAATTTGGACATGGATGTAGAAGAGCTGGGACAAAGGGGAAAAACGTAAGTAGGGGCTGGTTGTCTATTCTGGAGAAGACTAGAGAGAGAAAGGAGGCCCAAAGGCAGATGAAAGGGGAGTCAGCAGAACTGAAAAGGGATAATGCAAATCATGGGACAATATGTACACAGGGGTACCACAGTTGGACCAGGATAAAAAAAACAACCTGTTGTTCTGATTGTATCATAAGATTCAAACCTGCTTGTGTGGTCAGGAAGGACTTGTGCACTCAGGAGGACCAGGGCAGGGGTTGCTCTCCTTGATTTCCACCCAGACACATGCACTGAACATCCCAGTATTGCTGTGTCTGCTACAGGCTCGATGAGATCGGTAACTACACACCATTTCATAACATGGACCTTGCTAAAATTAAATGCTGTATTAAATCCTTTGCCTGTACCTCCCAGAGTAATATCTTCACATAAGAACACATGACATAGTTGATGAAGAAGGAGAAAATTAATTTTCCAAGACTATTGACCTGGCATGTTGTGAAGAGCAACAGAGTTTTTAACACTGGAAGATGTTTGTACTACAGGGATCATGACCACATAAATATATAAGAAGATAAGCAAATAACTACAGAGAAAACAATTTTTTTTTCAATCTTCCAAAAGAAAAAAAATATAGCCTTTATAGAGGTATGACAGATTTTCTAGACCTCTACATCCTAACACAAAAAAAAATTAAAATACAGTCTGATGCTCTAAATATCCATACTCCAGTCTTTACATTAATCTCCAAACAGCACTAGGCAATCTGTCAGATCTCTGTTCAGTAGCTGCAGAATCAGGTTTAGATACTTTCTACTGCTGTTATTAGAACAACTAGCTACATGAACTAGAGTTTTAAATCCTAAGATGACAAGTGGGGCTTTCCACCTCCTGCACTAATTCTATCTTTAAATAGTATTTTAAAATAATATTTCAACACTGACATAGGGAGACGAGTAATAAAATCCACCAATATATTAAGCCATCTGGATGAGCTTACATCAAATTCCTTTTGAAGTATCAAACACCACTGATATGTGCTATAAGAATAAATTTCCTTCCCTCTGATATTTGTAGATTTGACTCCACGCAGGACTTCCCCATCCATATTTCTCATAAATGATGAATCCTCTGGCCCTACAGCACACATGCCAACATCCTTAGCAACATTCAATCAGACCTAGCTCTTTATTCTGTGCACCAACGTTCTCCATGAGAAACCACCTTAAAGCACAGCAAACAGAACCTCAAAAATGCATACCCCAAAATAAAAGTAAAAAAGTGTTCTGGTGAAATAAGAGCAAAATCAAGGCAAAGCAAGATAACAGTCACGTTCTCAATAAGAATGCTAAGTGCTGGAAAAATAGATAAAGAACTGCTGACCCATATGTACTTATTTAAATGCAAGCTTTGCCTTTAACCAGCAGGATGGATGTTCCGGTCAAATGCATATCTATTGACAGAAATACTCTAAAAGCTGTGTAAATCACATTGCAAATTAAAAGCACTTAAGAAGATGTCTAAGCATAATGCTTCATAGAAAGTAACAGAAGTTGCATTATCAGCATTAAAAACTTCCTGCAGTGTTTGGTTGAATTATGCATATCTTAAGATGTGATCCTTTTTTAAGCACTTCACATCTGCCCATGTGCTACGACACTTTCCCAGAGATGCTGCCAGGCACCTGTAAAGCCCCACGCTCAATTTTTCTCAAGTTTGATACCTGATTTTTTAAAAAATTTTATTTTAAAACACTTTAGTTGCTTTTAAGAACTGCCAGTGGCAAGTCCCTCTAGTTATTTTTTACCGATTCCCTGGCATGCATAACAGCTTTTATCACTGCGTGCAAATCGGGACACAATTTTTCATCTCTTATGATCTTTCTTGACACTCTTTGCCTTAAAGCAGATAAAAGCCTTGAAGCCATGTTAATCTTTCACTCTCTGCTTTTAT
This sequence comes from Manacus vitellinus, assembly GCF_001715985.3. NCBI lineage: Eukaryota > Metazoa > Chordata > Aves > Passeriformes > Pipridae > Manacus > Manacus vitellinus. The sequence continues at coordinate 5,644,794 of NW_021940682.1, forward strand.
TTCTGACTTTTGCCATAATGGCTGAAATGACAAGTGATACTCTATTCCAGTCACCGTTGTGCGATTACATTTGTTTTCAAATCCAAAACTGAAATTCAATTATTAACTCTCTTTGTCATAATGTAAAGCCAAAACCAAAATTAAGAATTTGTTTTTTTCAACGTATTCCCCTCATGAATTCCCCTGGTTTTGATTTAAGCAATAAGCCTCATCACATTAAACAAGTAGCAAATAATTCTTACACAGAACTGTAGATGAATGTTTCTGAGAACTCAGCAGCATGTACTGCTAAGTGCAGGACCACCCCATCCCAAACACCAGCTAACAAACATTTCACCCTCCCAAAATTTGTGCAATTGAGCCAAAGCCAGTGAGAATCTGCCAGACAACATATTATTGTTCTATCACTCAAGCCATCCACTGATTTAGGAATTCAACTCCGACACTGCCTGCACCAAACCTGACAACTGCAAATCTCAGGTTTTTCATTTAAAATTTTCACATAGGTGAAAACTGTGTCAAACTTTCATGTAATCCACACCTAGATGCTGCTCCTGAATACAGGTCATACTGAAGTTCCATTAAACCCACAGTTAAACCTGATCACTCTCAATTTTCACCCCATAAACGCATTTTACTTCTCTCTAAAGACACCAATTCGAATTTAAATTACACTCGAAAACACTCTATGCATCTATACAACTTATAATAGGCAATAATAATAGGCAATATACGATTTATAATAGCAGTAATAGGCAATTTAAGTATCATATGGGAATTTCAGCGCTCAGGTGAAGCTTTCCTCCCTACACATAAGTCTATTTGTTCACTACTCCAGAGAGTAATGAATACTATGGATTTCCTCTGTTTTCTTAATGGCTCTTGGGCTTATCTGACTTCATTTGCTGACTTTGCTGTCAACTGACTTAGCTGTCAATATGCTAAACTCATCCCAAGGAAATCAGACCCCTTTGTAGTTAACTAAATCCGAATTCCTAATATTTACATATAGGATCTGCATGGAAAACATTCTTTTGGGAACTATATGGAAGTTACAAGATAGAAAAAACTGCAAAGTTTGGCATTACAGTCCTAATTTTCAGCCTCCTGGCATTTGTCAATCTGTATCAGACTTAAGGTTCAACATCAATCCACTATGCAGTGCACTTAAGTGCAATAATTCATTTTCCCTCTGCCTTCAACAAACACAAATTTTAATTCCTGAATTCACCTGGATTACATTTGCTTCTCACACAGTTCATTGTAGTGTTTCTGTAGCTAAAACTCAGGAACTCTACTACTAACAGCTTTATCCCACACGTTTCAATTTCAGAATTATTATTTTTGCTAATAACACACGAAGCAGAGTATAGCTGGCACCTAACAGAGCTGAACTGACTTGCAAGCAAAGAGACACAAGTATTCTTTTTGTATAGGTAAACGACTACTTCATATTAGAAAAATATTTGATGTATCAATAATACATATTAAATTTTAAAAAACACACATCACATTCATAAAATGAGGACTCTTAAGAATTCTTATATCTAGCCATCCATATTGGAGAATGGAAGCCTTTTTTTCTCCTTTGGAATAAAGAATCTGAAATCTGATCTGTAACATGAATTCGTTCCTACAATGCCTTTAGGAAGAAATGTTGAGTTAATTACTCAATTACAGCATATTTACTTTGTAATTACAATGTCATGTTCAGTCATATTTAATTGTTTTTTCCAAAATACCCAAAGGCAACCATACACACAGTGGGCTGAAAACCTGAAAAATTTTAGATAAACAACAATACCATTTAGAGAAGCATATTTTAAACATATGACAGAGTATCCTTTAAGGTTAGATGGATATCAGACGACATTTTCCTTAAAACAATTAACTCCAGATTTATGTGCAAAATGCAAAAAGAGTTCCTGTGGAATTAGCCAGATTTTTACTGGGTCTGGTTTGAAAACCAATAAATTTCCAGTCACCCTTAAAAATGACTTTATTTTAATATTCTGTCTTCTACCAAAGAAGTAAATTTTCCCTCCCTCCTAAATGTGCTACGTTTGTTGGTGTGCAGTTGATGAATCTCGTGGATTTCTTTTATTTCTTTCCAGCTGCCAGGTTAAATAATCCTTTTTTTTTTTTAATCCCTATAGACAGGGCTTTAGCTGGTACTCTGCTAACTCCTCCCAGCTGCTGAAGGACATTCAACTTGCTGGTGTTTTTTGACGGATTCTGAATGTTTTGGCAGCCATTGAGATTTAGAATTTAATATGTGAGACTGGGAAAAACATAGACACGTCAAAAAAAAAAAAAAAAGGAAAATCACAGAAGTCCTCTACAAATACATAGTCTTAGCATTCCTAGATAAGTTTTTAACATCCTAGAGAATATCCATTAACAGTTATGTTGATATATTTTAGTCTGTAAGGAAAAAGGAATCTAAATCAAAGTTGGGATCCCAATCCTGTTTGGATTCAAGCCCTACAGTTATCACTTCCCCAGTGATTTTATGTGTGGGTATATATCCATCCCAACAGAAAGAAACTAGACCCAGCTAAATGGTTACAAATTACAGCAGGATTCATTTATCAACCAGACATGTTAACAAGTATTGGAATGCTAAAGTGAACCACTCCCTGATTTTTACCACTTTTTGGGAAAGATGCCTGGGAAGGGGACATACAGAGCAGACCACCTTCAAAGCCATCATCAGTCCATTCTCCTCAATTTAATCTCTTGAGCATGAACTGTGCTAATAATCTCTCAGCTGTGGATCACAACCATTCAGCCTTGATATCTGGACAACTGCTAATTTGACCAAATAAAGACAAAATGTGGTTCCATCACATCTCCTGTCACTTTCTACAACACATGTATAAACCTTTTCTCCTTTATTTTTCCCTCCCCCCACACCCCTCATGGGCTGTCAAGTCCACCTAGCCAAACCATACAATCTCTAATGTTTTATTTAGGTTTCTGGGAGAAACTCAGCAAGCCCTTTTGTTCTGGAAATCTCTATACACAGTACAGAGATACCCGTGACTTTTCCAGCTGGAAGAGACCTACCCTGAAACCATCTCAAGTTCTCAAAGAAGTTTATACTGCTTTTATGATTATATCCCATCCATAGAAACTGAGAGAAACTTTCAAGGGCTCTTTCAGAAAAAGATTTATGTATACTAGCAACTACAGCCTGCTTTATTCCACAACAATCCTGCAAGAGTAACAGGTCCATTTGTGATCATACAACCTCACCACTGGTTATCAGAGCTTCAGCAGGACCACTCTGCCACCTAAAACCACACCTGCTCTCTGGCAGAAGAACCATTACTCTGCCCAGAAGTCTGACTGTGACTGCCTCTCTCAACAGAAAAGAAAAACAAAAGAAGAAGGCTGAGGGGAAAAAAAGAATTTTCCATTGGCTTAAATGCACAGTGATGCTTTTTCTCCAATAAAACAAACAAACAAACAAACAAAGCCATTTTAGAGAATTTAACTTCCACTGGTAAAATTACAAGAAATGCCAACTTAACTACCAAAAGTATTCTGTGGCAACCAATGTCTGAACCCTTAATATTGTTTTCTCTTTTTAAAATTGATGAAATTCAGTAATAAACATTTTGATGAATACACTTGCTCTCAAATTCATATCATCCCCACTGTCTAAATAAAACCCGTGTTTCAGATTAACAAAAAATATATTGGGTTTGTCTACAGTCTTAAAAAAAAAGACAGGCAATTGAACCATTTAATAACATTATGTTTTGTAAAGCATATATCTGCCACTGGAAAAAGCTTTGTTTGGTGTTGATCTGATTTGTTGTGTTCAATAATTCAAGAGAGACTTTTACTGCATGCAGTCACATCTGTTATGTTGGTTGATAGTCAATAAATTTAGAGAACACACTTGCTCAGAAGAGATCTTGTATTTGCTGTTCCTGAACTTGAATGACTCTGTTCCTTTAATTATTTCCCAGAAAGGGTTAAACAAGACACTTCCCAGGTCAAATTGCCACAAATGTCAATTCAAACACACCCACCCAAAAAATAAATTTAAAAGTGATTGCCATTCAGATAAATCCTATTTTAAGCATGGACATAGAACCATTTTCCACAAAACTGAAAGAAAATAAGCCAAAACCAAGCATACACAGTAACACCACAGTTCTACCACATGTTCCCTGAAGTGTTTTGAGGAAACAAAAAGATGAGGACAAATGATTCAAAGTAAATATCTTGGTAGGATAAATTAGTTCCACATGGCAACACTGTGTCACGTCTGCTGCAGTGAATTACTCGGATGTAACCCCCAAAACATCTTTGATCACAGAGTAGAGACGCAGGCAAGAGTGGATTCATAAAGGTGCCTTGGTTGCAGAGAGCACACCAGGTAAATGTTCATGGTAGCAGTGCAAACTTCAGGTAGAACCAGTCAACAGGAACTCTAATGATGACCTAACTGCTCATCATCACTGGTTGCTGTGTCTGTGACTGAAGATAATTTCAAAGACAATCTTTCAGAAGTATATACTTTAAATTCCAGGATATTTAAATATTCCTTGTAAGGATAGGAAATGCTCTGCTGAAGACTCTACTGTCACCTTTCACAAGTAAATGCAGTGCACTGTATTATGCACAATGTTTAAGTACTGTTACTTAGCATTATATTAAATATTTTTATATTACACTGCTATTTCTTATTATATTGCATTAAATGCTTTACGGTTACTGAAAGTTCCAAGTACTTTGAGGCAGAAGACAATACTTCATAAATATGAGTGTTTATTGTTAAATAGGGTGGAGGGATGGAATTAAAGTGCCACATTTTTAAACAGTGATTCAGACTCTTTTCTACAAAAATTTTGAAGATAAGCTGTTTCAGACCACTTAGAGTATTCTTTATGCCCCACGACTAATGCCCACTCTGACAACAAAACAAGAGCACAAGAACAAATAGTCAAAAATGACAATTCAGTTTGCTAATCTGATCACTTTGTCACCATGGAAAGAGCATGGTTTCTCCTACACGTAAAAGCATTTCCCCCAAAAAATAACAGGAAATAAAACTGGCATTCTGAAAATAGACCAGAAAATTAAAGCAAACATCCAATAAATTCTAGTGCATATAGGCAATGGTTTTGTCTTGTAGCACAGCATGAGACAGATTTCAATCCTTCAACTGAAATCAGCTGTGAAGTGTGCACAATCATCTCTATTTATACCTGCAAAGTTAAGGGGAATATTTGTGGGTTTGACCCTCACTTCAGGTCAGAAAATGCATTAGGGACTATGCTTGTGACTTGACCCTCTCGCTATCAATAGGCTTCTGAGAAATAAAGGGTATACTAATTAGTTCTTAATTTAACAGATACAGAAGATACAAGGACTATGAAAGGAGTGTCTTACAGGGGAAGATTTCAAGAACAGTGTATGTGCAGGTTTGGAAAGGAGGTTGCAAGAAGACCTAATTATGGTTGACAAATACCTGAGGGGGTTCTTTTCTACAAGCAGCAGGTAGAAATCTGTTCAAAATATGCAATAAGGACAAAGCCCAAAGGCATTTTCTGAAATTGAAGGCAGGGTAGTTCAGACATGGTGTCAGAAATGGCTTTTCACTCAGAGAATCATTACTATACGGAATAAATGACCTAACAGGGGCTCTTCAATCCTAATGAATTTTATTCCGGGATAGACGCTTATCTCTCAGTGCTACATCTGGCCTTTCCTCCTGAAGAGCAGGGGCTGGACGAGCATCCCGGGAAGTGTCTCTCCTGCCGAGCCCCTCCGAGCGCCGCCGGGCTCCGCGGCCCTGCAGTGCCACCTTCCGGGAGAGGCAGCCCGGGACCCCCCCGCTCCCCCTCCCCACCTAATCCCCGGAACTGAAAAACACGGCAAAAAACTGCTGCCTTGGCTTCATTTCCTGCCTGATCCCCAAATCTCCCCAGGACAGATCCCGCCGGACGCCAGCAGCGAAACCTCACGAGGTGTTCGAGCAAGGCTGGAAAGCCAACGCGGCCACCAAGGGGCCAGGATGGCTCGTTCCGGTCCCTCCCCGGAGAGAGCTGCAACACGTGGCTTTGCAAACCGATTTTCCATTTTGTATTAGGAGAGCAAGTTTTCAAAGTATTATGAGGCAGCGCATTAAAGCTGCCCATCTAGGATTCCATCCGGTCCCACGTGTGCATTAGATGTGATGTAGTTACTTTTGAAAGCTTTTGCTGGGGCTTATCAGGTGGGTTTTCATCATTTTCTAGACAAACACGTGCTCTGTGGTATTAATGAATAATTAATGGTTACAAAAAAATACACTCCGTTGTGGGGCAAAAATGAAGATTGGAAAGTGCCTCAGCATCTACAAATAATACTGTTTGCTCCCCCTTCACACAACGGGAGACTGTAATGAAAACACAGTAGGCTTATGTTTTAACACCCCCAAAAAATTAGGAAATTCTTAGTTTAGGGTCAAAGATTTTCAGGGTACAAAGTTATGTTCAAAAGCGTAAAACAAGTGTATTACAAACCTACCCAAATTAGCAGTTAAGAAGTCAACAAAGCACTTTCAAATGCAATTTCTCTTCCCCACAGTCCTCACAGTGTAACTAATGGCCTCTCTATGCTTTATTTATTTATTTTAAGTAAGCCCTATTACACCAGCTCCCCTACTGCCCAGATACCTGAGCATAGGGGCTGTTCAGCAGGCTGATAAAGGGCTGACTGAGATCAGACTTGTGCAGAGAGCAACTGCTGGCAGAGGCCTAGTCATGTCACTCACATTTCAAGAACAGACATCAAAATTGGTCTTGCATCACTAGTACCTGGAACATTTACCTTGCTGCCAGCAACCGAGAGAGACGCAAGACTTATCCAAATCAGTCTTCTCTCTTAAAAGCAAGGAGTGGACAAGGATCACAGACCTCACTTCATCTTCCACTCCCTTTCTACCACTACCTCACAACTGGGAATCTGTGGTTGCTTTAATGGCTCCATTCCACGTTGTGATTGGTTTACTCCTGTCTCCTCACCACCAGGTTTTCTTGACTACTGATCAATTTAACCTTTCAGGTGCTGTTTGCACAAAATAAAAACAGATTGTAAATAAATGGCAGCCTGAGCACTATCAGGGAACAGAACTCTCTTCCACCTGGCTGATTTTCTGTTTGCTTTAGAAGTTGTTCTTTCACCTGGGAGTAATGACAATCTGCATCAAGAGACAGATGCAAAACTGTTCCTCCAATTATATAATCACTGCAGCTGATAAGGAGGGAGCTGGATTTAGGTTGCCATAGCGTTGGCATATTGCTATGGAGGCTGAGCTCTTCATCCACTTTATCAGCTCTGGACCAGGAAGAGCAGCCCAATTATGCCTGCTGAATGCATGTGCTGCGGACTCGCTCCCACTTGGAAGGAGCACTCTGGATCAGGGGCTGCTTCCTTTCCCCTCCCACCTCATTTCGACAGATTGGCTAGGGGTGGGGGTGCTGGGTGGTTTTTATTCTTTTTAAGCTGTATTTAATCGGAAGGAGGGTGTTGTTATCTCCGAAACCCACTGCCCCTCCACCACTGAGGGCTGCCACAGCGCTAACGCCCCTCCCCAGCTGCACCCTCGGCCGCCCCTGCGAAGGATTCGGGGGTAGGGGCAGCTGGGGGGCTCACCCGGGGCACCCCCGCACCCCGAGCAGGTGTTCGGTCACGGCGGGCGGGGGCTCGTTTCCAGGCAGGCAAGTTGTCGCCGGCCGAGGGAGGGGCTGCCCTGAGGGCAAGGCCGGGGGCGAAGGGCGAGCTGAGGAAGAAGTTGGCCGCCCTGGGGGCTTCTGCTGGGGAGGGAGAGGCAGCCCGGCACCCGCTCCCGGCGGAGCGCTGCTCCTCTCTCGCCCAGGGGAGGAAATGGCTCTGTCTGCTCTGCAACACCGACGTGTGTGTGCAGCCAGGGCTGGAGGGAAGGGAGAGGAGGGGGTGACACCATGCAGGTAATAGGATAAAAATAACTTCAGGAACGGCAGATCGGGGTTGGGCGAGGGGGGGGAGTGGGGGCGGGGGAAGGCTTCTGGAGTTTGGACAAACAAAGTTTTACTACAGGGAATAGCGGGGGACGTTTGCTAATGCCGAGGAGCAGCAGCACGGGTTGGTATCCATGATGCGGGCGATCCTGAGAGGAGCTCGGCGAGAAATCAGTGCCCCAAGTAAACCCCAACTTTAATTTTAATACAGGCACCCCCGATGTCCCTCGTTCTCTCAGTATGGGCGCGTGTATGGTGTATATGCGTGTAAACAGATAATTCTCCCTTCCCCTCCCCTTTCGTGTGAGAGATTAGAAATAGCGTAAGAGAAGGGAAGGGCTCCTCTCCCGGTGTCTTACGAAGCCGTACCCAGACGGGGGTTTGGAGGACCGGGACAACGTTAATTGGGAAAGATCCCTTAATTCCAGCCACACTGCGAGTTAATCTTCCTCTGACACGGAGTGGGTTGCTCCGCGGCTCCCCTCAGCCCTTGGCCCCAGCGAGCAGCCCCTTTGCTGGGCGCCCCTCCTCACCCCTCCGCCTAAGAAGGCGACGACGGCGACTTAAAGCAACTTTTCTCTGCCCGGGGTTTCCTAACACCCGTTCCCTGAGGGGCTGGGGTGGTCTCTTCGCAGCACGCCCGGCCGAGGGGAGCTGTATGCTCCGAATGGAAGCCGGTGTCAAAGGCTGTCCTCTGCCCCGGCCCCTCCGCCTGCCGCTGGCTGTGGCAGCGGCGGCTGAACTGAGCCGGGAGATAACGGACAAAGGGCAGGGTAGGGAATGGTTGCTAGGTCCTCGGAGGTAAATCTCAGGCTTACCTTGATGGTTTTCTTCTGGAATGTACATCCTCTTGTTTTCATTGACCATTTAAAACGAGTCCAGATTAATCCCTCCGAAAATCGGCTTGGTAAAATTCAAGGAAGAATGGAGCTGTAGAATTTCCCCTTTTATTATTACCTGATTCCCATTATTGCATCAAACACCAAAAACTGATCCTTTCCACTACTGCCTCCTTTAGTGAAATTGCAATGCATCCTCAGTACATCCGGGCCCCTTCCAAGAATTTAGCACAGCACCTCTGGCTGTTAAACCATAAAAAAGAACAGGAAGGGGGGAAACGAGAGAGAGGGGGGGGAATAAAGGAAAAAAGCAAAAGCATCCAGGACAAACCTCTGAGGGCTAAATGTCTTTTTAAAATCCACCAACTACAAGAGTAAGAGAAGGAGGAAGGCAAAAAAAAAGAGAGATGTTCAAACGCTGCTGCTCCTCCTCTTCAAAGCCATTCTGAGCGCGTTGTGTTGGCAGGGAGCTGTTTCTGCAGAGGAAGAGAGCACAGTCCCAGCCCCTTACTCCCTCCCCTCCCTCAGCGCGCTCGCTCCCCGCTCTCTCCCTCTCGCCGACAGACAGACACACTGAACGCTTCCAGATGTTCCAGCTGCGGCGGCTGCACGCAGCCCCCCGCGCACGGCGTTGGGAGCCGCCGGACTTGATCTGAAAGTTTAACACGCTGCCTGCCTCCACTGCGCCTGCTGAAGCCTCGCTACAGACATGACGTCAAGGAGGCGAGCTGGAG